>NC_043702.1:128956544-128978987 GCF_006229205.1 Suricata suricatta | reverse complement strand
AAGCAAGGAAGAAAGAAAACCAGAGAAAAGAAGCTATGTGAAACAGTTGCACTGTTACTCTGGCTCTTTTACTCTCCGTTTATTGTCCCAGAAACCTATTCTATTCTTTCTGTTTTGCTCCCCTTTCTTGGGTAGTTTGTTTGGAAAGTAAATGCTATCATTGTCTAGCCTGGACCAGCAGCATGTGACTTGGCTGTGCCCGTACAGCACGTGCCACTAACTGATTTGTTCTGTGAGGCCAAAAGAAAGGTCTTCAGAGAAGAGGCTTCTAGAACTGGAATTCCAAACATGGTTTACAGTTGTATGAAACAATTCATAGGTAGAAACCAAAGAGACCAGTCCTCTGTGTACACCCGAGCCTTCATTCAGACTCTCCGCATTCATTCAACAGATACACGGTGGACCCGTGAACTACACAGGCTTCAACTGTGCGTGTCCACTCTTCCGTGGACTTTTTTCACAGTCCAGTACTGGACACATCTTTTCTCTGCCCTATGATTTTCTTAATAACTTTCTTTCCTCTAGCTTACTGCATTGTAAGAATGCCTAATTCATGTAACACACAAAATATGTGTTGTCTGTGTTATCTGTAAGGCTTCCAGTCAACAGTAGGCTAGTACTAGTTAAGTTTTTGGAGAGTCAGAAGTTACCTATGGATTTTTGACTGTGCAGGGAGTCGGTGTCCCTAACCCCTTAGCTGTTCACTTAGAGTCCACTGCATATTTAGTTACAAAGTGCAAGGAAAATGTCCCTCTGTCCTGACACTGGCAAGTACAGATTAATGTTTCATGGTCCATTTCAACTGCTTCCATAGGAAATTCCCACGGCATCCTCCTGTATGCCTGGTGGCAGCCTCCCCTCCTCCACCCATGTGCTGATACAGACACCTGAAGGTGAATCACAGGCACTGCTCTAGGCCCTCTTCTAGTTTTTCTAGCCTTTCTCTGGCTTCTGTGGTCTGTTATCCTGGAAAATAGAGACAAACACGGGCCTCAAGGCTCTTGGAAGGAATTGCATTGCCCCTTCCTTATTTGTGCCAATCTGCTGCAGCTCTGCACTTAGTCTCTGACTCCAATTCTGTCTTTGGCCTTTTTGACTTGGTCTTCCTCAGGTTTAACTCTACTAATGGGCGTTCAATTGGACAGTATCTCTAGCTTGACACTATCTCAGGGAGGATCTGGCTCCAGGCCTACTTCTTTGGGGTCCAACTCCCAGCACGGACACTGTGCCCCATCAGGTTAGGATGTATTTTCTAGAACCACCAATCCAAGGGCCCTTCCCTGTTGCTGCTATAAATAGGTAAATTAGTCACTGCTCTGGCGGACATGGTACTGGGAGAGGGAAAGCAACTTCTAAGGGCCATCTTCAGGCCAATGATGAAGTAAGGGCAGAACGTCTAATCTTATGTTAAAAATACTGCTGATCCCCCGAAATCTGGCCCCTGCTCATCCTTCTGCAGGAGTTCACAGGCGATCCAGCAAAATCTCCTATCATCCTCACACACTTCAAACCCTTTATGGATACCCGGAATCTGTGGTGTGAAGACGAGCCTGAAAGAGACCGTTTCCAGTATCTTGTTTGTTGGGGCAGCTGAGCTGTAGCCAGCCCTACTAGGCATGCGGTCAGGCAGCACGGGGGCCAGTGTAGCCTGGGGGAGAGCTTGCCGGATTCGGTCATCCCATACCCCCACCCGCCGGCTGGGGTGTTACAGATTTCCAGCCGCCTGTCCTGTAGGAACAATGTTGGGAGGATTCTGATTCAGAGAGCCCCACAAGGGGTGCAGTGTGGCAAGTAACCAGACTGAACGGGGCTGCCTCCGAAAGCAGAGCGGCCTTCTCTCAGGAAGGATGGTGGCAAAGCCAGTGATGCCGACGGGGACCACTCGGTTCACCAGCGACTCGGGCACAGTGACAGATTACGTGTGCCTGTTTCAGGCAGCGCCAGCCACATTATGTACACAGGGCGCGCTTTGGGTACCATCCTCAGGAATTCCCACAAAGCCCTGACTCCTGGCTAATTGAGGAGCGTTTTGAATAGTGGACGGTCCAGCCCCATTATGGTACACACTGGGGCATCAGGTAACGGTATGAACGAGGCCCTGGTTTAGCAGGCCAAGCTATTAGCCTCCCCAAGCTGGAGGTGACCTCTCACCGCTCCTGGCGAGATATCACTCATGTCTCAACCCTCAGAAAATCCTACACCAGAGCCATCTGCAGGAGGGGATACTAAGAGTAATTGGAATTCTCCATGCTTAGGTCACTAGCTTCCCAAGGGTCTGGAGCTATTTCTCACTAGAAACCTGGGGCTCCTCGGTCTCTTGGAGCTTTCTAGTTTTACAACTCAGCCCCCAGGGACATGACAAGCTATACCTGCACACCCCAGGCTTTCTGCTCCCCGATCCCTTCCTTTTTCCTTGCCTTCCCCAGTGTTAATCAAATGTACTGTCTCTTGGGAGTTGTGTTTTTGGGCCAGCAAGAGAGAGTGCAGCTGCCTGAAAGGTCTGGCAACTTGAACCTGTATCCCTACAAAATGGTTATTTATGTTCTTAGGATCAGAGACTGTCAAAAAATAATAATAAATCAATGAAATAAACAAGCAAACAAGAACAAAAGAAAAACTTACAAGTTTTGAAACCGTAAAGCGCTCTCAGGGAGCGCTGGTCCTTTTGTGACTGACAGGTGCACAGAGCCCAGGCCCCGCTCGCTCACCTGGCCTGCAGCGCTGTCCAAGATGGCCTTGCCCCAGCTCCAGCTCCGGCCCCAAATCCCTGACTTCAGAAGCCAGTTGAAGGAATCTTCATTCTCTGGGTACCCCCAGCCCCAAATATCTACCTTGTCTCTGCTGGCCAAGCACGATGGGGTCTCTTCTGTGTGAGCCCCTGCTGACCCCTTTCTGCCTGTGAGTGTTCCGGCCACCACCGCATAGAACAAACGTGATTCTGCTTTACCTCCAGGATCTTGCAAGTAATTATACACCCGGCTGGCATTTTGCTCCATTCCCCAGACCTTCTAGTCAATGAGCGCGTAAATGGATTCATCTTCGGTGATCTACAGTAGCAGCATTAGCAATCTTCCAGAGCCTAGAGACAGACTTTCAGGGCCATGCGGTCCCAGGTAGGATAGTCACGTGGCACTGCACCGTGTCAGAGGGAAAGGTGGTGTCCTGGACCAGTGTCCCTCACCCCCACCAAAGATAAGCTCTGTGCCCACGGTTTTGCCCCAGCCTACAGGCTGTTTTCCTGCTGGTTTGGGGATCTTGGAGGCCCCACACTGGGCTCTGTGCTGACATCTCACAGCCTGGAGCCTGCTTCAGATTCTGTGTCTCCCTCTCTCTCTGCCTCTCCCCTGCTCACGCTCTGTCTCTCTCTCAAAAATGAATAAACATAAAAAATTTTTCTAAATTTATTTTCCTACTAAGTTTCTAAAAGTTTCCAGTCTCCCATAAATTCTTGTGGTTGGAGGTATATGGTAATCATAGTTCTTCACGGAATCTGCTGAATGAATATGCTAAAAAAAAAACAGGTCAAATTTTTGACCAAGATATTGTTAAATTAAGGAAGGCAATTAAATGCTCACTTTAAAATGAAGTTTAGGGGCCCATGGGTGGCTCAGTTAGTTGAGTACCCTACTTTGGCTCCGGTCATGATGTCACAGCTCATGAGTTCGAGCCCTGCATCAGGCTCTCTGCTGTCAGCACAGAGCCCACTTCAGATCTTCTGTCCCTCTCTCTCTCTGCCCCTTCCTCACTTGTGTTCTCTCTCTCAAAAAAAATTAAACCTTAAAAATATCTTTGAGGTTTAAAGAAGAGAATGAGAAGTTTTTATAAAGTTAAGGTAAAAGCCAAGAGTGTTCCAGGGATAATGCTGGGATGAGAAAAAAAAAAAAAAACCCTGAAAAATCTATTAAGAAGGAGCTCCTGGTCCTCTTGGAGATAAAAGTTACATCAGATGCATATCATTTTTATATAAAGTTAAATTTCCCAACTTTTTTCTCTAGTTTTGAACCTCTGATTTTGGTTTCAGATACATACCCAGGAAGAGAGTGCATCTGTTTCAAATAGAGGTTTGGTATGAACATTTTCATCTTCTTCAATTTTTCGAATGAGTTTTTTTTCTTCTGCAGATGCTGAAGGCTTCTAGGGCACAGAAACATGAAGGACCTGTTAGTGAGCTGGTGTGGGACAGAGTGACAGGGCAAGCTGCCTGGAGGAATGTCTGAATTTAAATTTTCCATTTGCTTTAGTCATTCAACAAGCATTTTTGAAGATGTAGAGCAAACACTGTGTGAGAAATTCTTGGGGACCGCAGAGTGGAGACCAGGGGAGAAAACTGTGAGAAAAACAAAGAGGATTCCTTCCAGACCCCAAAATTCACAGCACAGCAGGAGAGACGGCCCGGAAAAGAATGCTGGTATGCAAGGTTACCGTTAGCAAAGGGGTGTGTTGCAAAAGCTGTGGGCAAGAAAAGAGCCCTAAATTCTGCCTAGAGAGAAAGTGATACCTGAAGGTTGAACAAAGAGTTTGTAACATAATGAGGAAAGAGCCGCACCAAGGCCACAGAGGAGGAGAGGAGGGAATGCACCTGCATACTTAAAAGGGATGACATTATTTAGTTGCCAAAAACCACTGTTTTCCATTTATTTTGTGTCTTCCATATGCCAAGGACCCTACCAGAAATAAAACAGAAAATGCTGGTCCAAAGAGGCTTGGGTGTTGTATAATATATTTGTCCTGCTGTCCAACATCCAGTGAATAGATGACCTAGGTCACAGCCTGGAGTCAGGCCAACATTTAAACTATTCACAGAGAAGAAACATCAGGGAAGTAAGCTAAGACAGTACAGAGAATGGTAGGTGATCGTGAGTTCTAAGAGCCGAACCATAGTCAGTCCAGGAATCGGCAAAGGGCTCTTGCCAAACTGATCTGATCTGGCTTTGAATGCTGGTTCTACCACTTACAGCTGTCTGTCTGACTTAGGGTAAGTCAGTCAACCTGAGCTGCAACTTTCTTATCTGTAAAATGGGGCAAAAATGTTTACTCAGTTATTGGTAGTCATCATCAACCCCAGGAAGGGTTGTTATGACTTCTAATGCCCCAGCAGGGGTGGAGACAGGGGAGAGGGAGGGTGTGGGCCCGGGAGGAGGGGAAAGGCAGCCCTGAACAGGAGCTGAAGAAGTGGACACATGGAGTTTAAATTACTGTTTGAAAAATGTGGCCATGACAGGATAAAGAAACAGCACTGGGATGAAAGGCAGATGGTGCAGGAGCTAGGAGACAGGTGTGAATGAGGCTGATGGGAAGTAGGTGGATTTTGAAAAGGAAAAGGACACTCGTTTCTTGGAAAATAAGGAGCTAAGGGTGTCTGCAGGTATGGTTAAATCTATAAGAAGAAAGGACGGGAGTTGATTTATTCCAGATGATTTATTTCTGTTTTCAATAGTACCTCTATACATATTCTTTAAAAACATAAAGGGAAAGAAAAATAATACTAAATCATCTTACCTCTTCTTCTTTCTCTTCTTCCTTTTCCTTCTTAAGTTTCTTATCCTCCGTACTTTCTTCTTCATCTTCTCTAAAAAGCCTGTCTATTTCAGGCTCAATTAATCCTTTTAAAAATTCCTGTGAGATAAAACAATAGTATAATTATAGCTTAGTGTATATTAATAATTTAGGAGTACATACCAATTATTCATTCAAAAGTATGTAATGAGCACTAATCTTGCAACCATGCTGGGCATAAGGACAAAAAGGTGAATGAGAATGGCCGCTCTCCTTTAGAAGCTTACAATTTAGTGGACAAGAAAATGCTACGGATACATATAGTCACATGGTAGGAGCACCTAATCCAGCCCTGGTAGTGGATGGGGGTGAAAGAGAGGGTTGGTCAGGAAGGTTTCCTGGAGGACTTAATCTCTGAGTTTCTTCTGGAAGGATATGTAATGGAAAAAGAGAGTTAGCGCAGGGTCTTCTAGGCAGAGGATGCTGCGTGGGCATGACTGGCTCCTGAGAACAAAGTCGTTCGATAGGACAGAAACTTAGGGGCAGATGGACAGGAGTACAGTCATAGGGGAAGGGCTTGAGTGTCTTTCCGGGGAATGACTTTGTCCTGAAGGCAATGAGGCACTGACAAATTGGCTGATCTCTTTTGCATTTTAAAACAATCACTCTAGCAACATGACTGTAGATTTAAAGAGAAAGAGGGGAGAGAGGGAGGAGTGAGGAAGGGAAGAAGAGAGAGAAGGTGAAAAGACAGAGTAGAGAATGAACAACACAGGGTTGCAGAAATGAAGAGGAGGGTAAGGATTCAAGAGATATTTAGGAGTTAACTCTTACTGCCTGAGTAATTAGATGGGTACGAATGGTTAGAGAATGGAAGCATCTGGAATGATATCTGATATATGGTTTAGGCCACTACATACCATTCGCAGAGATAATGAACAAAGTTGCATAAGCAGGTATGGGAAGACAAATGAGTTTAGACTCAGCTATGTGACTTCGAGGTACCACTAAGATATCCAATTGGAAATATTCTGTAGGTAGTTAATGGATCTGGAGTTTAGATGGAGGCATTTGGGCTAAAGATAATCATTTGACAGTTATCTGCATTTAGTTAAAGCCAAGAAAGTAAATTACATCATCAAAGGAAGTGTTAGGGGACGAAGACTTAGGACAGGAACCTAGTCACATGAAGGACTAGGGAAGAAAAACCAGCCCCCAAGAAGGCCAGAAGTCATGTCAGAAGTCTGATAGGGCCACCAGGGAAGCCAAAAGAGGAGAAAGAAGGAGTCAACAGTATTAAATACCTCAAAGAAGTCTGCATGAATACTGACTGAAAAAAATGTCCTTCAATTCTTCACTGCAACAATGTGTATATGAAACAGAAGCTAGAAATAATTTCAATGCCCACAATAGGAAAATTCATAAATAAATCATGGTATAAACCATACAAGATATTTTATAGCAGCTTTAAATTATGCTGTAGAAATATGCACATTGTATAGAAAAATAGTCATAACATACTAGGATATTTTTCAGAAATGAAAGTATGTTTTCCTGATAATGATGTAAAACATTTGAACAATACAGAGAAATTAAGAATCTCAACTCTCAGACGTAACAACTTCTATTGATTTGCTGAATATTCTAGACGGCTTTATACACATGTCAACACTTTAACGTAAGTGAGACAACCATATTTGTTGCACGCTCTCATGTATTTTTATCAAACCAATCCCCTATTGAGGAACATTCATATTGTTTCTAGTACAGACGGTCCCTGACTTATGATGGTTTAACTTAAAATGTTTTAAAAAATTTTTTTATGTTTATTTTTGAGAGACAGAGAACGACAGTGCAAGCAGGGCAGGGTCAGAAAGAGAGGGAGGCCCAGAATCCAAAGCAGACTCTAGGCTCTGAGCTAGTTGTCAGCACAGAGCCTGACGCGGGGCTCGAACCCACAACTGTGAGATCATGACCTGAGCCGAAGCCGGACGCTCAACCGACTGAGGCCCCCAGGAGCCCTTAACTTAAAATTTTTTGAGGTTACGATGGTACGAAAATGACACACGTTCAGTAGACACTGTATTTTGAATTGTAGAGTTTAATTTTTTCCCGGGCTAACAATCAATGCTCTGTCATGATTCCAGGCGGCGGCAGTGACACACGGCCGCAAGTCAGTCCCATCACCGTGAGAGTGACCCACCGATACACTTGCAACCATTCTGTTTTTCACTTTCAATAGAGTATTCCATAAGTTACATTAGATATTCAACACTTTGTTATAAAACAGGCTTTGTGACAGATGATTTTGCCCAAGTACAGGCTAATGTAAGTGCTCTGAGTACACGTAAGGTGGGCTAGGCTCAGCTATGATGCTGAGTAGGCTAGCTGCATTAAATACATTCTCAAGTTGCAATATTTTCAACTCACAATGGGTTTATGGGACATAACATCCACACAAGTCAAGAAAGATCTGTATTTTGATATTACAAATAATGCTGGAATTGGCGTTTTTATTTAACTCCAGCATAACTAATATACAGCGTTACATTACAAAACAGTCATTCAACAATTTATACATTACTCAGTGCTCATCACAGTAAGTGTACTCTTAATCTCCTTCACCTATTTCACCCATCACCTCCCATCTACCTCTCTCTGATAACCATTGGTTTGTTCTCTATAGTTAAGAGTCTGTTTTTTGGTTTGTCTCATTTTTTCTTTGTTCATTTGTTTCTTAAATTTCATTTATGAATGAAGTTGTGTGGCACTGTCTTTCTCTGACTTATTTCACTTAGCATTATACTCTCTAGATCCATCTGTGTTGTTGCAAATGGCAAGATCTCATTCTTTTTCATGGCTGAGTACTATTCCTGTGTGCGCATGTGTGCGTGTGTGGGTGTGTATACCACATTATCTTCATCCATTCACTTATCAGTGGACATCTGGGCTGCTTCCATAGTTTGGCTATAATAAATAATGCTGCAATAAACATAGGGGTGCATATATCTTTTTGAGTTAGTGTTTTCATATTCTTTGCTTAAATACCCACTAGTAGGATTACTTGATCACATGGTAGTGTTATTTTTAGTTTTTTGAGGACCCTCCATACTGTTTTCCACAATGGCAGCACCAGTTTGCATTCCTACAAATAGTGCACAAGGGTGTCTCTTTCTCCACATCCTTACTAATGCTTCTTGTTTCTTGTGGTTTTGATTTTAGCCATTTTGACAAGTGTGAAGTGATAGCTCATTGTAGTTTGATTTGCATTTCCCTGAGGATGAGTGATGTTGAGCATCTTTTCATGTATCTGTTAGCCATCTGAATGTCTTCTTTGGAGAAAAGTCTGTTCATGTCTTCTGTCCATTTGTTAATTGGATTATTTGGTTTTTTGGTATTGAGTCATAGAAGTTCTTTATATATTTTGGGTACTAATCCTATAGCAGAGCTGACATTTGCAGATATCTTCTCCCATTCAGTATTCCTCTTTTAGTTTGCGAATTAGTCCCTTTTGCTATATAGAAGTTCTTTCTTCTTCTTCTTCTTCTTCTTCCTCTTCCTCTTCCTCTTCCTCTTCCTCTTCCTCTTCTTCTTCTTCTTCTTCTTCTTCTTCTTCTTTTTTTTTTTTCAGAGAGAGAGCAGGTGAGCAGTGGAGGGGACAAAGCAGGAGAGAGAGAGAATCCTAAGCAGGCTCCATGCTCAGTGCAAAGCCCAATGCAGGGCTTAGTCCTACAACCCCAGGATTCATGACCTGAGCCAACGTCAAGAGTCAGATACTCAAACAACTAAGCCACCCAAGCGTCCTGCTGTGCAAAAGCTTTTTATTTTGAAGTCGTCCTAATAGTTTATTTTTGCTTTTGTTTCCCTTGCCTTAGGAGATGTATTCAGGAAAATGTTACTATGGCTGATGCTGGAGAAATTATCTCCTATGCTCTCTGCTAGGACTTTTATGGTTTCAAGTCTCACAGTCGGTCTTTAATCTATTTTGAACTTACTTTTGTGTATGGTATAAGAAAGTGGTCAGTTTCATTCTTTTGCATGTAGCTGTCCACTTTGTAATTAACATTCTTATATAGATATATCATATATTAGGATTACCAAAGAGACTACAAAGTTATATTTAACCTGCCTAAAGAAATAAGAGATTAAAAATATGAGTACAGAAACAAAGATTACAAGAATGATCAGACTTGAAAAAGAACCAAATAGGACTTTAACAAATTTAAAAACTGAACAGAAAGTTTTAATAGGAGATTAGTGAACAGGAAGGTAAGCAGATGAAATTATTCAGGATGCAATGCAAATGCAGAGAGACAGAAAATATGAAATAAGGTTCAAAGACATGGGCATAGATTCTAATACATATCTATTCCAAGTTCCAGAAAGAAAGGAGAGACCAAATGTAGTAGTGATAATATTTGAAGAGACAGTAACAGAATTTTCCATATCTAATTAAAGATACCACCCCAAAGTAGTAGAAACCAAGAGAATCTCTGGAAACCAAGAGAATCCCCAGCAAAATATAAAAGAAAAGGAATCGCATACTCACATGTATCAGAGTGAAGCTGCAAAATGCCAAAGATAAAAAGATCTTAAAAGTAGCCAGAGAAGAGAGTGGTTAACGTCAAAGGAACTGACAGCTGAATTATTAACTGTCACTTAGTAACAATAATATCCAGAAAACAGTAGAAATAGTGTCACCAATGGGCTGGGAGAAAATAATGCCATCCTAGAATTGTGTACCCCGCAAAAAAAAATTTTAAGAATGTGAGTGAAATGAAGACATTTTCAGACAAACAAAAATTAAGTGTGCTTCTAGTAAATCCTCACTAAAGAAAAATTTAAAGGTTAAGGCAGAAGAAAAGTGATCTCAGGCAGAAGATCTGGGATGTATGAAGGAACAGTAAAGAAATTAAAGGGGTGCCAAGGTGGCTCAGCCAGTTGGGTGTCCAACTTTGGCTCAAGTCAGGATCTTGCAGTTCATGAATTCGTGCTCCGCATTGGGCTCTGTGCTGACAGCTCAGAGCCTGAAGCCTGTTCAGATTCTGTATCTCCCTCTCTCTCTCTGCTCCTCCCCCACTCATGTTCTCTCGCTGTCTCTCTCTTAAAAATAAATAAACATAAAGTTTTTTGAAAAAAAAAAGAAATTAAACAAAAAGTGGGGCACCTGGGTAGCTCAGTCAGTTAAGCCTCTGACTCTTGGTTTGGGCTCAGGTCATGACCCCACAGTTTGTGAGTTCAAGCCCACATCAGGCTCTGCACTGGCACCATGGAGCCTGCTTGTGATTCTCTCTCTTCCTCTTTCTTTGCCCCTCCTCCTCATGCTGTCTCTATCTTTCCCAAAATAAATAAACATTAAAAAAAGAAATTAAACAAAAAATCAACTTCAGTCACTAAAGACATTCCTGCTGAAGTCATAAAGAGAATGCAATGCTATCGCCACCACTATTCAACACCAAATTGGAAGAATTACTCATTGCAATTAGACAAGAAAAAGCAATGAGAGCCATAACAATTGAAAGGAAGAGGCCAAATTATCTCTATTTGTAGATTATTTGATTAAGTATCTGGAGAACCCAAAAGAATCTATTGAAAAAGTACTGAAAACAATAATTCAGTAAAGTCACAGAATATAAAATTAAAATACAGAGATCATTAACATATACACAGTTCCCAATTAGAAGATACAATGGAAAAAAAGATTCCATTTAAAATAGCAAAAAAATAAAAAGAAATATTCAGCATAAATCTCACAATAAATGTGCAAAATTAGTAAACCAAATTGCATTATTATAAAGCATTAAAAATAGACATCCTGTATCCCATATCTTTGGACAGGACAACCCAACAACGTAAGTATCTCTGCTCTAAGTTAATATATAAATTTAGTTTGATCTGTTTTCAAAATTCCTATTTTTTCTAGAGGTAGATTATAGAGTTCTATAGAAGAATAAATAAGCAAAAATAGTGATTAAATCCCTGAAAAAGATAGATAAAGAGAGCTGACCCTACCAGATATGAAAATGCATCATAATGCCCCAAAACTTAAAATATTGTGATGATGACCCATGAAGAGATAGATTAATAGAAAAAACAATTCCAGAAATAGACTTAGGTCAAATATGGCTATTTTCAAATGTTCGAAAACACTACAACATGGAATATTGGAAATACTATAATGTGGAAAACAAACCCACCTTGTTCGTATCAACCCAAAAGACTGAACACGGGCCAGTGAACATGGGCCAGTGAGTAGAAAAAGTTACAAGGAAACATATTCCGTCTAGTTCAACAGAAAGAATAACATTCTACTGGTGAGTGCTCACCAAAACAAGTGGCCAATTCTGAAAGTAGGCCTCTGCCACAGCAGATAATCAAGCATAGGCATAATGATCAAGGGTGGGTGTTAACACAAAGATGCACACACCTGATGTTTAGGCTGAATTCAATCACCTTTAAAGTCCTTTCTGTTCTTAAGTCCCTATGATTCTGTAGAGTTCTTGAATTTAATTTTTTCATAGATCTGTTGCATAGCCAAGATTACATCTGTGGTACTTACTTTTCTAAAAATCATTCAGTGGTTAATTCAAACTAATTCTGGCCAAGATCTGGGCAGCAAAACAAACAAACAAACAAACATTTGTAAAATGCATATAATTTAGAAAGGTGGTGTTTCTTCAGTGTTTAGATATAAAATGAAAAGTCCTCCCACAGGGTGCCTGAGTGGCTCCATCCGTTGAGTGTCTGGTTTGGGTTCAGGTCATGATCTTGCAGTGAGTGAGTTGGAGCCCCACACTGGGCCCTCTGCTGTCTGCGTGGAGCCTGCTTCAGATCCTTCAGATCCTTGCTGCCCCTGCCCCACTTGCTCATGCACTCGCTCGCTCGCTCTCTCTCTCTCCCTCTCTCTCTCAAAAATAAACAAAAAAAAATTTTTTAAGATACAAAATAGAGAGGACAATGGGCTGGGTTAGGTGCTCAAGAGATGAAATAACCTTAATTGAAAGACAGAGCCGGAAGGGGATGAGTAAGTGTGAGCGCAGAAGCAGACCGATCTGAGGACATGCCTGAGGAAGTGACGGGCAGCTCCCCTCTGAAAGCCATCCGTTCCTTTACGAAGGATAAAACAAAATCATCCACTAAGAAAGTAAAGAGAGATACTTAGGTGTATGATCTCCCTTAGAAGGAAGAAGAACTGCTCATGCTCTTGGTCAGGGGCCAAATTCTCTTGGTAAAGTAAATAGAGAAGGACTCAGAACACTGACTGGAAAAAGTCACTGAAACCTTATCTACTGAAATACAGGACGAAGCTGAATAATGATAAGTGCCAACACATGGCAAATACCTCTTCTCCAAACAGGTGATCCTTTTCTTCCAGTGTCAGTAACTTTATTTTTCTGCCTTTAAGCCCAGAAAGGAGGTGAGAACATGTGGTGATCCACGCATAACATTCTCTCTGAGAAGAGATCAAAGATAATTACTAAGCAGAAAAAATCAGACTATAACAGCTCATTTATTCACTCACTTCTATCAAGGAGCTGCTAAGTACAACTCTTCTAAATACAACTCCATTCAATTAACTTTTTATCACTTCTGTTCAAAGATTTGTGCAGAAATGGGTCTCTATGAATACACATCTGAAATCATATCACCTCTTATCAACAGGGTGTGGGATCTGGGTTGTAACGGGACAAGGACCCTTAATCCAGAGGCAGAAAGACTGACTGCTGCATTTACTACAGGCAAACGGTCTGTCCCAACAAATGTTTCACAACTGACCGGGTCAACTGTGATTCATAGTGATAACAATAGGAATAGCCCACATTTACATGGCATTAAGTATATGCCAGACTCTGTTCTAAACATGTGCACTATTAATTCATTAAATATGTAATATGTGATATGATTTTTTATGAGGTATAATTGAGGTAACCTTACATTGGGAACAAACTGAGTACTCTACTAGAGTAGAGGTGGGCAGAGGGATGAGTTAAAAAGGTGATGAGGACTCAGGAGGGCACCTGTGATGAGCACTGGGCGATGTATGGAATTGTTGAATCCCTATACTGAAACTAATATAATACTGTGTGTTAACTACAGTTGAATTAAAAACTCAATTTAAAAAAATTTTAATGGATTAACCCCAACACAAATGCACAAAAAAAGAAATATTATATTAGTTTCAGGTGAACAACCAAATGATTCAATATTTGCATATATTGCAACATGATCACCACATTATTGTGGACACCATACATAGTTAAAAATTCTTTTCTTGTGATGAGAACAGAAATATGTACTATTATTCTCTATTTTGGATGAAGAAACTGAAGGACAAAGCAATTGATCATCTTGCCCAAGGTCATACATATGGTCAAGCAAAGCACCAGGTGGCCTGGGCTCTTAACTACTACAAAATATTACAACCCCCATTCCCATTAAAGTGAATAAATAAAGATTGGAAGCAGTGCTTTAGAAAAGGCGCTCTCCCGTATTACTGAGTTAAGGAAAGGTCTACAGCAGGTCTCGTCCACCTAAAGTGAACAGTAATACTACATTTACTTTACCCAGACCTCTTAACAGCTAAGGTCTGGCTTCAATGTTTAAAAGAGATGTTATTCCTTATTAGTGAAGAACAGCGGAGGAAACTAGGAAACATTATCTTCTCTGAAGATAGAGATCTTGTCACTTTTACCATCAAAAAATGGTACCATCTGGTGAAGTAATGACCCACTTTAGGTCTCTGAAATCAACCATAGAGAATAGCAGTATGGGGGCGCCTGGGTAGTTCAGTCTGCTAAGCGTGTGAGTCTTGGTTTCGGCTCAGGTCATGATCTCACTATTTCAGGGGTTCAAGACCTGAGTCGGGCTCTGCGCTGGCAACACGAGCCTGCTTGGGATTCTCTCTCTCCCTTTCTCTCCACCCCTCCCCTACTAATGCTGTCTCTCTCTCTCTCTCTCTTTCAAATAAATAAACACCATTATTTTAAAGGACAGCTGTATTCTTATATTTTTCTCAATATTAGACTTAATTTTAAATGTGGAATTATTATGAAATGTCAGAGCCAAAAAATTTTAGAAATCAAATCCAAACCCTATGTTACAGATAAGGAAGCCTAGGGAAGGAGAATAACTTTACCACAGCTTTGTTAATCACATTTAAATTTTGGATCCAAAGGGTTAGGATGATATATTACTGCATATCAGAAAGAAGATCAAACAAGGGATGTGAAAGTATTGGGTTCTAGCCCAAGCTCATCTAATTGATTGACTTTTTGAGTAAATCCTTAATAGGCTTCTATCTAGTAAAAACAAACAAGGTTGTTGGTTTATTCTAGATGACCCTTATGCAGTAGGGATCTGGTGAAAATCGTCTCACGGGGTGGGGAACTCTAATTGGTAGCTTTTGCTGATTTCGATGGTATAAATACTCCCACCATGGCAATTTCAAATGGTATTCATCGATTTCATGAAATGGTAAGTTATCGCTAAATGTGGAATTGGGAATGGGTGTCCACAGTCAGTACTGGCTTGCCCCTAAGGATCCTTCCAGGTACAAAATTTGATGCATATATTATTTAACTGTATTGTATCTAGAACAAAGAATTTGTTAATTTTGAAAATAGTAAGAATATATTTGAAATTTTATTTCTTCAGAGTTAACTCATCATTCATGAGACATAATTAAACTATTCTCTAGCTGAATTTGCCTACTGTGAACCAGATCCTAGTCATTTTCTTACAAGCTTCTGAGATATTGAGAATACTACCATAAGGCTTCTGATGGGGAGAAAAATCAGTAGGAACTTTGGACAAAAGTATTACTGTAACCTAGGGAGTTAAGCAAGTTTTCCCTCAATAGGGCTTTAATCAGCTCTAGGCCAGGAGAGTTGTCAATCAGTACATAAGGATCTCTTTCCATCAACATTCTTATTTAATTCTATTAAAGTCTGATTGAGAGCTATGTTAATAAATGCTTCTGGTATGAAGTTAAAGGACTAAAATTCATGTCTGTAATAAAGCAGGTTTTTGGAAGCAAGGGATAGACCTAAATATTAAGCATATTTATAGTGGATCGAAAGCAGGGGAAAGAAACGGCTGTAAGAGATGGTCTTTTATAGGGGACCAGTGGTGAGATGATGGTGGTAATGAAGTTACTAAGAATCCGTCATGCCAGAGGCCTCTCCCCACAGAAGTAGTAAAGCTGGGAGTTCCTTGAGTTCACTTGCTGGGACACTGCCAGGCACAGGTCCCAAGCACTGCTATTCAGAATCACATTCCCTTTTAGAAGGCCAAGTCCTGGAGCTGGCAATAGTAGTCTGGCTAGGAGGTTATCAATTTTGTTTATTTTCTTGAAAAAAAAAAATCTTAGCTTCATTGATCTGCTCTACTTTTTTTTTAATTCTATATCATTATTTCTGCTCTCATCTTTTTTATTTCCCTTCTTCTGCTGGCTATGGGCTTTATATGCTGCTGCTTTTCTAGCTTATTTAGGTGTAAGGTTAGGTTGTATATTTGGGATCTATCTTGCTTCTTGACATAGGCCTGAATTGCAATATATTTTCCTCTGAGGACTGCCTTTGCTGCATCCCAAAGCATTTGGACTGTTGTGTTTTCATTTTCATTTGCTTCCATGTATTTTTTTTATTTCCTTAATTTCACAATTAACCCATTCATTCTTAAGGAAGATGTTCTTTAACCTCCATGTATTTGGGGGCCTCCCACATTTTTTTCTTGTGGTTGATTTTAAGTTTCATAGTGTTGTTGATCTGAAAATATTCATGGTATGATCTCAGTCTTTTTGTACTTATTGAGGGCTGTTTTGTGACCCAGTATGTAATTTATTCTGCAGAATGTTCCATGTGCACTTGAGAAGAATCTGTATTCTGATGCTTTAGGATAAAATGTTCTGAATTTATCTGTTAAGTACATCTGGTCCAGTGTGCCATTCAGAGCCATTGTTTCCTCATTGATTTTCTGCCTAGATGATCTGCCTATTGCTATAAATGGAGTTAAAGTCTCCTACAATTACTGTGTTATTATCAATAACTTTGCTTATGTTTGTGATTAATCGATTTATATATTTGGACATTTCCACATTGGGGGGCATAAATATTTACAATTGCTAGCTCTTCTTGATGGATAGACCCCTTAATTATGATATAATGCCCTTCTTCATCTCTTGTTACAGACTTTTTAAAAAATCTACTTTGTCTGATATACGTATGGCTACTCTGGCTTTCTTTTGACGTCTATTAGCATGACAGATGGTTCTCCATCTCCTCACTTTGAATCTGTGGGTGTCCTCAGGTCTAAAATGAATCTCTTGTAGGCAAAATATAGACAGATCTTGGTTTTTTATCCATTCTGATACCCTGATACCCTATGTCTTTTGATTGGGGCCTTTAGACCATTCAGAGTGATGATTGAAAGATCTGAATTTAGTGCCAATGTGTCATCTGTAGATTTCATGTTTGTGGTGATGTCCTCTGGTTCTTTGTAGTCTTCGCTGCTTTCCACTCAGAGTCCCCCTTAGCCTCTCTTGTAGGACTGGTTTAGTGGTCATAAACTCCTTTAGTTTTTGTCTGGGAAAGTCTATATCTCTCCTTCTACTCTGAATGACAGACTTGCTGAATAAAGGATTCTTGGCTGCATATTTTTCCTATTCAGCACATTGAATATCTCCTGCCACTCCCTTCTGGCCAGCCAAGTTTCAGTGAACAAGTCTGCTACTCACCTTATGTGTCTACCCTTTGTAGGTTAATGACCTTTTGTCCCTAGATGCCTTCAGAATTCTCTGTTTATCTTTGTATTTTGCCAGTTTCACTATGATATGTTGTGGTGTTGACCTGTTTTTGTTGATTTTGAGGAAAGTTCTCTATGCCTGTTTCCTCTCCCAGACTAGGGAAGTTCTCTACTACAATTTGTTCAAATAAACCTTCTGCCCCTTTCTCTCACTCTTCTTCTTCTGGAACTCCTATGATATGGATATTGTTTCATTTCATGCAATCACTTCTCAAATTCTCCCTTTGTGATCTAGTAATTTCCTTTCCCTTCTTTTTCAGCTCCATTATTTTCCATAATTTTATCTTCTATTTCACCTATTCTCTCCTCTGCTTCTTCCATCTTCACTCTCCTCTGCTTCTTCCATCTTCACTACCACTGTATCTAATTTATTTTGCATCTCAGTTATAGCACTTCTCCATTCATCATGACTAGTTCTTAGGTCTTTGATCTCTGCAGCCTCCTAGGTGCTCAGCTTGATTCAAAACCAAAGTGTTAAAGGACCCAGCTCAGAGTGTCTCCTTTCCCCTGTTCTGGAGTAGAGCCACCCCGCCCTGCTGATAAAAAAAACCTTTGGCTGGTACCTACAAGGTCTTTTGTCCTTGGTGAGGCAATAAACCCTCTTCCCAAAGTACTCCTGGTAGAGGACTGTTCTCTCCCAGTGCACCCCTGAGATCGCTACATGGTGCTATGTGCTCTGGGCCTGCTCCCTCCTCCCCAGGAGAACCACACTTCTAGCTCCATTCCAGAGAAAGTCACGTACTTTCAAAACCTCCGAGACCCAGTTCCTAAGGCTGTTTGCAAAGTCTGTATTTCTTATTGCCCGTTCTGTGGTCCAGAGAGGTTTCCTCTTGTGCTAACTGTATATTGCACTTTCATGGCCCCTCTTTCTCCTTCTCCTCTTATTTCTCCACAGAAGGAGTTCCCTTCCCTTTGTGCCTATGCTGTTTTATCTCTCTCAATTCACATACACACACCTTGATGCCCCCAAGGGGTCTCTCTCTCCCTGTGGAGTGCTTCTGCCACTCTGCAGATCAATTTCCTGGGTGTTCCAAGTGACCTGACCTCAAAACAGTTGTGTTTGAGGAAAGAGGAAAATCCCAGTCCCCCTACTTCTCTGCCATCTTAACTCCTGGTTGTTTTCTATTAAAATTTTTGAAAAGCTTTTCCAGCTATATGAATAAACTGGGAAATCTTTTGGTCATTATCTATGCTCTTAAATTGTTTTTATAGTAGGGATTACCTGCTCCTTGAAAGCCTGAAAACACTTGTCTATGGAGTCCAGCAAAATTTTAGGGGTTTTTTGTTTATTATTTATTTCTGAGAAAGAGAGACACAGAGAGAGAGAGAGAAAGTGAGGGGGGGGGAGGGGCAGAGAGAGGAAGACACAATCCAAAGCAAGCTCCAGGTTCTGAGCTGTCAGGACAGAGCCTGACACGGGGCTTAAACCCACAAACTGAGAGATCATGACCTAAGCTGAAGTGGGACACTTAGCTGACCAAGGCATCCAGATGCCTCTGTTTTTTGTTTTTAGTCAATGCATCCATTTCTTTTCTTAAAACTGGCCAATTTTATTCTTTTTTAAATCTAAACTTAATGTTACTTACTTTATATTTTCCTAGAAAAGTATCAGTTTATGAACAGGTCTCAAATCATGATCTCAGTTATACCTTATGAAACTCAAAAAGAAAGAGCAAATTAAATATAAAGTAAGTAGAAAGAAAGGAAATAATAAAGGCCAGACTGGAAATTAAGAAAACAGAAAAAAAAAAAAAAGAGAGAGAGAAAATCAGTGAGACCAAAAACTGTTTTTTGAGATCAAGAAAAATGGTAACTTTTTATAGGCTAATGAGGAACAAAAGACAGAATACACAAATTTTCAATGACAGGAAGGAGAGTGTAGGCATCCTATAATTATTAAAAGGATAATAGTGGGAGAATATGACGAACAAGTCTATATCAATAAGCTAAACAACTCAGATGAAATCACAAATTCCTTGTAAAACCAAAGCCACTGAGCTTCTCAAGAAGAAAAAGATCATAGCCCTATATCTAAAAAAGAAATTTCCTTGAATCTGTTGAAGAAATTGGATAGCCCTTATCTGAATAGCTCTATTTTTGTAATTTACAACTTTCTCACACAGCCCAGATGGCTTCACTGATGAATTCTACCCAACATTTAAGGAAGAAATAATCTACAATTCTATAAAAACTGTTCCAGAAAATAGAAGACTCATCCTAAGAGGCCACCATTATGCTGATATCAAAACCAAACAAAGGTATTAGAAAACAAAACAAAACTGCATAGTCAATATCCCTCATGAACATCAATGCAAATTCTAAACAAAACTAACAAATTGAATTTGGCAATACATCATAATCAGTGGGGTTTATCTTAAGGATGCAAGGTTGGTTTAAAATTTTTTTAATGTTTTATTTTCTTTTTAATAGTTTATTGTCAAACTGGTTTCCATATAACTCCGAGAGAGAAAGAGAGAGAGAGAGAGAGAGAGAGAGAGAGATTGAGCAGGGGAGGGAAAAAGAGTGAGGGAGACACAGAATCTGATGACAGGTTCCAGACTCTGAGCTAGCTGTCAGCACAGAGCCCGACGCTGGGCTCAAACTCACGAACCGTAAAATCATGACCTGAGCCGAAGTAAGATGCTTAACCGACTGAGCCACCCTGATACCCCAAGGTTGGTTTAAATGTTCAATTCAGGGGCACTTGGGTGGCTCAGTCGGTTAAGCATCTGACTTGGGCTCAGGTCATGACCTTGCAGTTCATGGGTTCGAGCCCCACGCTGGACTCCAAACTGACAGCTTAGAGCCTGGAGCCTGCTTCAGGTTCTGTGTCTTCCCCTCTCTCTCTCTCTCTGCACTTCCCCTGCTTGTGTTCTCTCTCTCTTTCAAAAACAAATAAACTTTAAAAAAATCATTTAAATGTTCAATTCAAAAATCAATCAATATACAGTAGCTTTCCCCTTATCCACAGCGGATATGTTCCAAGACCCTCAGTAGATGCCTAAAACCATAGATAGTACCAAACTCTATTTAAGCTATGTTTTTTCCTATATGTACATACGTACGATAGAGAACACTATAAGAGAGTAACAACAATAATAATAAAATAGAACAATCATACTGTAATAAAACTTATGTAAATGTGCCCTCTCTTTCTAAACATCTTATTGTGCTGCGCTCACCCTTCTTGTGATTATGTGAGATGACAAAATGCCTATGTGATGACATGCAGTGAGGTGAATGACACGGCTTTGTGACCTAGTGTCAGGCTACTACTAGCCCCTGGCGCCAGGTCAGAAGAAGGATCATCTTGCTGTGTTGGACTGTGTTGGCCGCAGGTACCTGAAACTGTGCAAAGTGAAACAGGCTAAGGGGGACTACTGTAATTCATTATATTAAAAAGCTAAAAAAGATAACTCATATGACCATCTCATTTGAGGCAGAAAAGAATTTTATAAAATCGAACATTCATCTCTAACTTTAAAGAGCTTTTCAGCAAACAAAGAATAAAAAGCAACTACCTCAATCTGATAAAGGGCATCTATGAAAAACCCACAGCTACGGTGACATTTAAAGATGACAGAATAAATACGCTTCCCCTAAGAAAGAACAAGAGAAAGATATTGGCTCTCGCTCCTTTTATTCATCCTGGTGCTGGAGAGTCTAGTTAGTGCAAAAGGCAAGGAAAAGAAATAAAAGGCTTACAGACTGGAAAGGAAGAGGGAAGTCTGTCCCTGCCTGTTGATGCCATGATTATGTACAAAGAAAAGTCTAAAGAATCTGAAGGGGGATAAAAGCCCTTAAAAAGAATAAGTAAGTTCAGCAAGATCACAGGATATGAAATCGATATATTAAAAAATAATTTTAATTCTCTATATTAGCAATGAATAATCAGAAATACGTAGGGATAAATCTGACAAAAGACGTATAACAGCTGAAAGCTGTTGTGTAAGACCCGTATACAACAAAACGTTGTTGAGAGAAAAAAAGGACTTAAGTAACTGAAGAGATGAGACCATCTTCACAGATCCAAAGACTCAGTATTGATGTCAATTCATCTCAAATTGATCAATAGATATAATGCAATCACAATCAAAATCCCAGCAGGGTTTTTTGGAGAAACTTATTAGCTAATTCTAAAACTTCAGTTATGGAAAGCTAAGGAGCTAGAATGTCCTGATGGATCTTGAAAAAGAAGAAGAAATTTGGAGGATACACACTACTGGATTCCAAAACTTCTTCTATAACCACAGTCATCAAGACGGCTTGACAAGGGTGACAATATCAACGAACGGATCAACACAACACAACACAACACAATGTCTAGAACAATAACCACAGTGCACGGCAGGCCACGGCGGGTGTTAGTGAGAAAGCGGCCACGCCGGCGGGGGTGTAAAACGCTTTAAACACTTTGGAGGACAGTGTGACAGTTTCTTAAAAAGTTCCACACACACATCTCAGGTGACTTAGACATTCCATTCCTAGAGATCTGCTTGAGAGAAATGAAAGCCATGCATATGCACGTGAATATGCACCGCGGCTTTGTTTGTAGTAACCCAAACTGGCAACAATTCAAATGCCCATCAACGGAGAGTGGATAACTAAACGGTGTATATCCATATGATGAAATACCACTCAGCACTAAAAAGCATGAAATTTTCATAAGAGCAACAATATGTGTGACTCTCAAAATAATTATGCCGAGTAAAGAAGTCAGATCAAAAAAGCGTACAGTCTGAATGATTCTATTTATATAAATCCTAGACAACGAAAAATAATCTTTGGTGTTAGAAAGTGGATCAGACATTGCATGGTGAAGCAGGATGGTGCTGGAAGGAGAGATCACAAATGGGTACAAGTTAACTTTGAACGTGTTAACTATTTTCCTTTTTTTAATAATAATAATCATTTTATGGGTGTATCCATACTTTAGAAATTACCAATGTACACTTTAAATATGTGTAGTTTGTTGTAATACAAATCACCTAAGAAGTCTGCTAAAAACAAACAAAACAAAGGGGAACATAGCGTTACCTTCATCTCATTCAGCTCATTAAGATCTTTAGCAGGATTTTTTTCTAGGCGACCCGCTTTACTCAGGGCCATAGCTCTTACTATCCCTCTGCAACAACTGGAAAGAAA
>NC_043702.1:128938664-128956444 GCF_006229205.1 Suricata suricatta | reverse complement strand
GACACTTAACCAACTGAGCAACCCAGGCGCCCCATCTTTTTATAAAAATATAATTTATTGTCAAATTGGCTGACATACAGTGTATACAGTGTGCTCTTGGTTTTTGGGATAGATTTCCAAGGTTCATCGCTTACATGCAACACCCAGTGCTCATCCCAACACGTGCCCTCCTCAATGCCCATCACCCATTTTCCCCTCTCTCCCTCCCCCCCACCACCCTCAGTTTGTTCTCTGCATTTAAGAGTCTCTTATGACTTACCTCCCTCCCACTCTGTAAATATTTTTCCCCTTTTGCTTCCCCAACGGTCTTCTGTTAAGTTTCTCAAGATCCACATATGAACACCAGCATTCTTAATGAAAACAAATCATCTCTACTTGGCTAGGGTAACCTTGTTTTCTTTTGCTCATTCTACTACATTAAACTAACCTCTTCCTCTTTAGTTCGGTCAAGGGTATAAACCCATCAAAGCTGAAGTTCTGCAAGTGCACCAAGGCATCGCAGAGCTCTAAACTAAATTCTCAAGGATGTCATGGGATTTTAAATTCTTGAGGGAAATAACAGTGATGTGTAACATCTATCAGCACAGCATTAACTTGATATAGTTCACAGTTTCAACAGTGGTTGTACTCGATCACTTTTGATGACATCTTTCCTTGGCACAGTAGGTTTTATTGGTGGTTTGTGGTAAAAAAAAAAAAAAAACCACAAAAAACAAAACTTTGGGAAAATCAAGGTTCAACAGGAAATGGGGGGGGGCACTGTCTCACCCAGTTCTAAGCTTAGAGAAGTTATACAGTGTTCAAGTGCATACATTCCATTAGTAAATAATGTTAATTAAATGCGAATAAAAGGGTTTCTTTTTCTTTCAATATATGTATATCTAAAAAGTTAAACCAAAACATTAAATTCTACAAAGCTTATTTGAGCAAGCAGTTAGAATCAAGCAGTGTCAAAACCACAAAATGGTTAGGGGACTCTGCAGGCAGGGGCCAGGAAAAACATTTGTATAGATAAGACAGTGAAGCAGCGCAAAGCAATTATTTAATTGGCTACAACTCAAATGTTTGCCTTATTTGGGAAAATTTAGTTATTTGGCTCTTGTGACAGTTGTTCCTGAGTTTCACTTTTTCATACTCAAGAAAATCTAGTTGACTGGTTATGATTAGTCCTTGAGTTTTGTTTTAATAGATTCAAGGGCACTGACTCTGGCTTTGGGTTGTTTGCAGAGGCTGCCCAAGGCACCAGAGCTACCCCCGTATAATGGCCTCCTTGTTTAACTATTTTAACACGGATTGCCTTTCCAAACAGCTACTAAGTTATTAGGACACGAATATTCAGTAAGTTGTTTGAAACTACCTACTTAGCAAACTGAACTCTGAGGGGTTTCTTTTGGTTTAGGAGCGTGAAAATACTGAGGCACAGAGAGCAGTGCAAACCGGTCAAGCCTGGGAAGTTCTGCATTACACAGTTTGCTGAGGCTGGGTCCCAGACATGAAATGCAGAAAATGTCATGAAATGCAAACGTCAAACATGCCGTACTCTTCAAACACCCTATCTCCTTTCTGTGTTTGGTGAGTTCCTAAGTATTCTTCTAGGCTTACACAGGACCTACTCTGCGAAGCCTTTTTAACTTCCACTGGCTTTAATTTGTTCCTTTTCCCATGTTTCTATACTGCTCTGTACATCGCTCTATTAGAACTGTGTGCACACCTGTCACCTCAATTAGCCTGTGCATATTTTTAAGACACAGGCCATCATTTTATCCCTCAAAACCACACATAGTACTTGACAGAGAATTAAGTACTTAATAAACGTTTGTTAAATGGATAAATAAAAATCAAACTTGGAAGTCTATCTGGTACTAAAACGCAAGCTTCCCATCTCAGAAGGAAATGGTTGTTAATGACCTAAAGGAACACTGATGAGTGTGTTTTTACACCTTAATTAACATAACAGGAAAAGGGGAACTCTTCCTGACTTGCGATTTCACTCTTCAAAGATATTTTCCCCCACATTCACAGGCTATACCCCTGCTGCTTCTCAAAGTAAATAAATTCCCAACTGCTCTTCTCTACACCAATGGCCTGGATTTATAAAAGAACTCATTTTTGCTATATAAATTATTAATTGATCCTTGAGCTATCCCTAATAAACAAACAGAAACATTATCTTCATTTCAAAGTTGTATTGGAGAGATTAAATGGTAGAATCTAGGGTGTGCAATAGTTCGTAGGTGAATTTAAAATTTGAATCAAGGCCCCTGGGTGGCTCAGTTGGTTAAGTGTCAGACTCTTGATTTCAGTTCAGGTCATGATCCCTGGGTTGTAGGATGCACGCTCAGCATGGAACCTGCTTAAGAGCTCTCTCTGTCTCTCCCCAGCACACTCTCTCAAAAAGAAAAATAAATTAAGTGAAATAAAATTTAAAAATAAATATCCATACAAATCATTTGAGTAACTATATCACCTAAGTTCCCATTTTGCCCTCCCAACCTCCCTTTAATTGGATAGGTATGACCTAGTTTCTCCTTTAAGAAAACTCCCAGCCAAGGCAAAATAAAATTTCACAACCCCCTACAAGTACATACCTGGCGCTGAAATTCAATGTTACCATTGTGAATCTCATTGGCTATCTTCAAAAGCCATTGTTGAATCATATTAAATATTTGTGCTTGAAGTGCCCTGAAGGAAAAGTCGATAAAGTAAAGGTAAGTGGATCACTTGGAGTATAGAAGTTTAACTATCAGCTAAAAGAAAAGGTTTTATTTGGACTGGGCCTAGTAAACTTAGGTGTTGACAATTGCTTGAGAATTCAGAAAAGGTGAATCAAAGCCTTAAATCACGTGGTATAATGGCTCACTCATTGTCATAGTCTTCCTAACCCCGGGCAGGTAGCAACTGGCATGATGCACTTGGAACAATGTAGATCTTACCTTCGGTCCTAACTCTCTACTGTAAAAACTCACACTCCTACCCTTTACATTCACTTCTAGGCAGTGAGACCACAAAGTGAGAAGAATGAGTTTTAGAATTCTCAAGAGATTAATTTCCAACATAACAACGTGAGGAGCAAAGCTGACCCACTCCCCAGCAAAGCGGGGCGAGAACCGTTAGAAAAACAAAACCAAATGACTGAAAGTCTCTAGAAACGGTCCAAAGAACAAACAGCAACTGAAGAAACATGTGTTCAAGACAACCTGTGAAAATTCAATCAGAAAGGCAAGGAGAGACTATGGTATTTGAAACGAGACTCTTTCCTCTCTTCCCTTCGAAGCTCAGTGAGGCAGAAACTCCACTCCGGGCTGCTGGGAGTCATGAATACAGAGATCTCTCATCTTCGAGTTCTCAGTCAAGGGCTTTCTTCCCGGGAGGAACAGGGCCTCCAGGGCCTTCCCGGGAGGCACAGGTTTCTTATCGGACCCCACCTGCCTATCGCTGAGGCTGGGTACTGGGAAAATGCAGTGGAGAAGTAGAGATTCCCTTCTGTCCAGTGGAAAGCTATGGGAACTTACGAGCCAGAATCCATGTCTGCACACTGAGGAACGGTACCAACAATGCTTAACAAGGTATCCAACTGAGATTTCATTTCCTTAATTTTTATATTAAGTCCCTCCCATTCTTCAAGATACATTTCAGGAAACTCTAGGACACTTTCCATCTTGAAAGAACAGAATTCAAGAGAACTAATCACACTTGGAAGAATTTGAGAGATACCTAGAAAAGTGAGAAAAGAAGTAACTTTTAAAAGTAGTCATAAGTCTACCATTTTAATAATAAATTATAAAATGCCAATGGGCAGGTGCATTTTTTTTTCATCTTTTTATTATCCTACAGCTTGCCTAGTGGAGAATCTTGCAGAGTTCCTAAATGTTTAGTGAATAAACACTGTGTAATCAGTGCTTTTCTGACTGATGGAATATTTATTTCTTTGATGACAGTTTATACTCTAAGTTTCTTGTCTTCTCTGCTGAGAACCAAATGTATTAAACTCAGAAACCATGAACCACAGTTTTCTATAATAGGCATTAACTCATTCATTCTGTTAAGAGGACAATGATGACAAGCAGCTTCTTCATGGTTACAGGATATTTAATAACAGAAATGAGACTAGTTTGATATTTGAGTCATTTTTTTAGGTCACTGTTCAGGTTTTCATGAAGTTCATAGTTTTGGTCGGAACAAGGATTGAGTCTGGATACTAATCTTTAACCAATTCACTGTGAAATCATGGCAAAATATCCCCTCCATACCTTTGTCTTATCTCATTTGCACAATAAGAGATGGAATGCTACCATCTCAGAGATATATAAAGAGAAATCATTAAAAAGCAAACTTTTGGGGCACTTTTGGCTCAGTTAAGTGTCCAACTGACTGAGCACAGATCATGATTTGGTTTCACCTCAAGGTCATGAGATTGAGCCCCGCACTGGGCTCTGCACTGACAGCACAGAGCCTGCTTGGGGTTCTCTTCCCTGACCTATCTCTCTTTCTCTATCAAAATAAATAAATAAACTTTAAAAAAATAAATACTAATGGGGCATCTGGATGTCTCAGTTCGTTTAAGCATCCAGCTTTGGCTTAGGTTATGATCTCGCTGTTAGTGAGTTCGAGCCCCACCTTGGGCCCTCTGCTGACAGCTCAGCTCAGAGCCTGAAGCCTGCTTGGGATCCTGTGTCTCCATCTCTCTCTGCCCCTCCCTCACTCATTCAATCTCTCTCTCTTTCCCTTCCCCCCCCTCAAATAAATATGAAAAATAGAAAAATAAAAACTAAATAAATTTAAGAAAATAAATAAAAAGCAAACTTTTTCTTGTCCTTGATGAAAATACTTCACTGCTTTCATTAGTAAACGTTGATCTCTTCAGAGTATTCAAAATGATCTGTTAATTTTGCTATCATTCATCACTTTGACTTCCTCATTTATCTTAAACTATTTATTACTACATTTTTTCTCTGCTCATTTTGTGTTCTCATGGGTAAGTAATGGCATTTTATCTCTATTACTGATGACATAGATAATAAAGATTGAGTTTTCCCATGGAGAGTAGTTTTATGTTGAACAACAGTGCCAATCAATGGACCAGGGCTGCCTGAACACTTTATTGGGAAGGATTCTTAAGTAACATGACACAGTGGGTGAAAGTCATCATTCTTATGAAATACAGCATTATTCAGAATCTCAAAGTATCTCTAGAATTTCTCACAATGTCCAACATCAATCAGAAACATGAAAAGAATTGACCCTTGTGAGTCAAGACAAAATACAGACAATTAAAAATGACCTATAAAGACTACCAGATGTTATCAAATTATCACGCATGGACTTGGTAATTAACTGTGAGCAACATAAAGAGGCAAAAAGTACACCCACACTTTTTTGGTCAATTAATGTATGACAGAGGAGGCAAGAATATGCGATTGGGAGAAAAGATAGTCTCTTTGATAAACAGTGCTGGGAAAATAGGATAGCTACATGGAAAATAATGAAACTGAACCACTTTGTTACATCACACACAAAACTAAACACAAAATGGAATGAAGACCTAAGTGCAAGACATAAAATCATAGAACTCCTAGAAGAAAACATAGGCAGTAATCTTGCCTTAGCCACATTTTTCTAGATATGTGTCCTGAGGCAAGATAAACAAAAGCAAAAATAAACAAGTAAGACTGCACCAAAATAAAACACACATGCACAGCAAAGGAAACCATCAGCAAAACAAAAGGGTAACCTACTGGATGGGAGAAAATATTTGCAAATGATATATGTGATAAGAGGTTAATATCCAAAATATGTAAATAATTTTGACACCTAAAAACTAAGTAATCTGATTAAAAAGAAGAGACATTTTTCCAAAGAAGACATATAGATGTCCAAGAGACACATGAAAAGATGTCCGACATTACTCATAATCAGGGAAATGAAAGTTAAAACCACAATGAGAGATCACTTTACACTTGTCAGAATGAGTAATATCAAAAAGACAAGAAATTAAGTGTGGTTAAAAAAAAGGAACCCCCTTATGCACTGTTGCTGGGAATGCAAACTGGTGCAAGCACTGGGGAAATCAGTATTGAGGTCCCCCCAAAATTAAAAATGGAACTACCCTGGGGCACCTGGTTGCCTCAGTCAGTTAAATGTCTGACCCTTGATTTTGGCTCAGGTCATGATCTCAATTTGTGGGTTTGAGCCCCGCATCAGGCTTTGCACTGACAGTACAGAGCCTGCTTTGGATTCTCTCTCTCTCCCTCTCTCTCTGCCCCTTCCCCGCTCTTTCTCTTTCTCTCTCAAAATAAATAAATAAACACAAAAAAAAAAAAAAAAAAAAGAACTCCCTTATGATCAAGCAATTGCACTATTGGCTATTTACTTAAAGAATACAAGAACATAAATTCAAAGGGACACATGCACCCCTATATTTATAGCAGCATTATTTACAACAGCCAACATATGGGAGCAGCCTAAGTGTCCATCAAATGATGATGGTGTGAGATATATATATATATATATATATATATATATATATATATATATGTGAAATCTTGCCATTTGCAATGACATTGAAAGAGCTAGAGAGTATAATGCTCAAGTTAATAAGTCAGTAAGAGAAAGACAAATATCAAATGATTTCACTCATATGGAATTTAAGAAACAAAACAAACAAGCAAAGGGTAAAAAGAGGGAGAGAAATAAAAAGTTTCGCTATTTACAGATGACAGGATCTCATAAAAAGAAAAGCCTAAGGAATCTGCTAAAAAACTATTAGAATTAATAAATGAGTCAGCAAGGTGGCAGGAAAAAAATCTAAATACAAAAGCAAGTATATTTCTTACACATGCAATAAACCATCCAAAAATGAAATTAAGAAAACAATTGCATTCATAATAGTGTCAAAAAGAACACAATATTTAGGAAAATATTTAACAAAAGAAGTGCAGCTGCAGCAACTTCTTACTTGACGCATCTTCAGAGGCAAGGGAAACAAAAGCAAAAATGAGCTATTGGGGAACCTCACCAAGATAAAAATCTTTTGCACAGTGAAGGAAACAATCAGCAAAACCAAAAGGCAAACAATAGAATGGGAGAAGATATTTGCAAATGATATATCAAATAAAGGGTTAGTATCCAATATCTACAAAGAACTTACCAAAATCAACACCCAAAAAACAAATAATCCAGTGAATGGCCAAAAGCCACGAAGAGATATTATTCCAAAGAAGACATCCAAATGGCTAAAAGACACATGAAAAAATGCCCAATATCACTCATCATCAGGGAAATACAAATCAAGACCACAATGAGACACCACCTCACACCTGTCAGAATGGCTAAAATTAACAACTCAGGCAACAATAGATGTTGGCAAGAATGTGAAGAAAGGGGATCTCTTTTGCACTGCTGGTGGGAATGCAAACTGGTGCAGCCACTCTGGAAAACAGCATGAGGTTCCTCAAAAAATAAAAAATAGAGCTACCTTATGACCCAGCAATTGCACTACTAGGTATTTATCCAAAGGATACAGGAGTGCTGATTTGAGGGGGCACATGCACCCCAATGTTTATAGCAGTATTATCAACAATAGCCAAAGTAAGGAAAGCACCCAATGTCTATCGACTGATGAATGGGTAAAGAAGATGTGGCATATGGAATATTAATCAGCGATCAAAAAGAATGAAATTTTGCCATCTGTAACAACGTGGATGGAACTAGAATGTATTAGGAGATAAGTCAGACAGAGGAAGACAAATATGATTTCACTCATTTGTGAAATTTAAGATGCAAAGCAGATGAACATAAGGCAAGGGAAGCAAAAATAATATTTAAAAAAAGAGAGAGGGAAACAAACCATAAGAGACTATTAAATACAGAAAACAAACTGAAGGTTGCTGGTGGGGTATTGGGTAGTGGGGAAGGGCTAAAGGGGTGAGAGGCATTAAGGAGGACACTTGTTGGGATGAGCACTGGGTGTTATATGTGAGTGATGAATCACTGAATTCTATTCCTGAAAACAAAACAAAACAAAAACATTAAATAAATAAATAAATAAATAAATAAATAAATATTTGTTCTTTTGACCACTTCTAAAAAAAAAAAAAGAAGTGCAAAACATTTTCAGAATTGTAGAAAACATTGTTGAAATAAACTAAAGATCCAAATAACTGGAAACACATCCCATATTCATGGATTGGAAGATTTCACATTGTTAAAATGCCAAACCCCTATCAGAATTCAAGTTTATCTCTTTATAGAAGTTAATAAGGTATTTCCAAAATTCATATGGAATCAGAAGTGAATCAGAATAGCCAAAACAATCATAAAGCACATAAAGTAGGACTCCTCACACTTCTTAGGTTTAAAACTTACTACAAAGCGACAGTAATTAAGACAGTTTGGTACTGATACAAGGACAATGGGAAAGAACTGTGAGTCCAGAAATAAACTGCTACATCCAGAATTAAACCATTATATCAACTAATTTTTGACAAGGGTGTCAAGGCCATTAAATGGGGGAAATATGGTCTTTCCAACAAATGGCAATGGGATAATTAGATATTCACATGTAAGAGAATGAAGTTAGACCTTTACCTCACACTATATACAGAAATTACTCAAAATGGTCAAATCCCATAATATAAGAGCAGAAACTATAAAATTTCACAGAAGAATACATAAGGGTAAGTTTCATTTCTTTAAATTTGGAAAAGAAATTTCCAAATTTCAGACATGGCACTGAAAGCACAAACAAATAAAAACTTAAAAAAATAGATAAATTGGACTTCAACAAAATTTAAAATGTTAGCACTGCAAAGTTTTGCACTGCAAAATTTCTGTACTACATCAAAAAATGAAACAAAAAAAGCCCATAGGATCAAAGAAAATATTTACAATTCATATATCTGAAAAAATATTTATATATACAATATATAAAGAACTCCTACAACTCAAAAACAGAAAAACAAAATCCCAATTAAAACATGGACAAAGGATCTGTCTGAATAGACATTTCTCCAAAGAAGAAATACAGATGGTTAATAAGCCTTAAAAAGATATCAACGTCAGTAGTCATCAGAAAAACATAGCTGGGGCGCCTGGGGGGCTCAGTCGGTTGAGCGTCCAACTTCGGCTCAGGTCATGATCTCAGTTTGTGAGTTCGAGCCCCACATCAGGCTCTGTGCTGACAGCTCAGAGCCTGGAGCCTGCTTCGGATGCTGTGTCTCCTTCTCTCTCTGCTCCTCCCCCACTTGTGCTTTGTCTTTCTCTGTCTCTCAAAAATAAAAAACAAATGTAAAAAAATTTTTTATAAAAGAAAAGAAAAACATAACTCAAAATGAGATACTGTTACACATTCACTAGGATGGCTAGAAACAAAAAGTCAGGTAACAAGTGACGGCAAGGATGTGGAGAAACCAGAACACTCATATCCTGCGGGTCCGTAAATAAAATAATCCAGCATCTTTGAAAAGCGTGACAGTTCTCAGAAACTTAAAAATAGAGTTATTACTTGACCAACAACTTTACTCCTAGAAATATACCTAAGAGAAATGAAAAACTATTTCCACATAGAAATATGTAAACAAAATTTAATACCAGCATTATTCATAATAGCCAAAAAGAAGAAACAACCCAAATGTCTATTAATGTAGGAAATGACACACAAGGAGCACCTGAGTGGCTCAGTTGGCTAAGCATCCGACTTTGGCTCAGGTCATGAATTCGTGGTTTGAGAGTTCAAGCCGCACATCTGGATCTCTGCTATCAGTGCAGAACCTGCTTCAGTCCTCTGTCCCCCTCTGTCTGCCCCTCTCCCACTGTGTGCATGCACGCTCGCTCTCTCTCTCTCAAAAATAAATAAACGTTAAAAGGAAACTATATTAAAAAAGAAATGATACACAAAATGTAATAAACACACAATGGAATATTATTCAGCCATAAGAATGAATAGAGTACTGTCACAGGCTAAAACATAGGTAAACCTTTAAAACATTAAGCTAAATGAAAGAAGTCAGTCCCAAAGCATCATATTCTGTATGATTCCATTCATATGAAAGTCCAGAATAGAGAAATCTACAGAGACAGAAAATCAGGGATGGGAGGACAAAAGAGTGATAGCTAAACCATACAGGGTTTCTTCTGAGGTTTATTTTTACAAAAATATTCTATAGTTGACTGTGGTCATGGTGGCACACATCTGTGAATGTAGTAAAAGTCACTGAATTATATACTTTGAACAAGGAGCTTGTTGCATGTGAATTACATCTCAATAAAGCAGTGTGCTCAGTGCTTTATTTTTCTTGACTTCTAAAGCCATGTGTACATATTATTTTGATTTTAAAAATTAGTTGTATTACAAACATAATCACTATAATTTAGATTTTAAATACTCTGATACAAATAACAATCTCTATCAAAATGCTTTATAATGTGAAGCAATGTGTCATTGTTTTTTCTTACCATTATCCCCATTTATTCTTATTTCAAATTCTTTGTAAAGTCTCCTAATGGTTTTCACAATTTCCTCCATGTGCTGTTGCTCTGGCGGCACCTCCCCCTCCAAACTTTTATGGCGACCAAATATCCCAAACCCAGTATCTGTCCAGTTTTCCTGCAAACGTTTAATGGTCTTGAGAGAATCATATTTCAACACTAGAAAGTCCCCAGTAAACTTTTCTTTGTCTTCATTCAGTATCTAGAGAATGAGAGGAGTGTCAGGAAATTAGACTATTATTCACTAATGAGTTCATCAAAGTCTACCCAGATCTTTAAATCCCCAGTATCTGCCAATTATTTTGGAGTCATATATCCTATTATTATTTGTTCATACCATTTTTTAATATGACATAATTTCATTTTCAACATTAAAGTGAATTTAAATTCATTGTAATACCCTGTAAGATAACCCATAGTTTACCAGAATGAAAATAATTATATTAAACCCTATTTAGGTATTTAGGTAAAAATGAATGGCAGGCAAAGAAGGATCAGAGAGCTGAGCATGTGTAATTACTATATGCTTTGGTGAGGACGTCAGACTGAGAAAGTTGCTAGAATATATATGTTGTGTTTTATTTGTCTAATGCCAAGTCCAAGTCCTACAAAACTGTAACTTACATATTTGTGACTCAGAAAATGCAGATAAATCACCCATGCTTCAAAATGAGGAATTGGTACAAAGAAGCAATGTCGCAGAGTAATTAAGGGCAAGGATTTGGGAGCTAGAGAGACCTGGACCAGTCTGACTCTGCCACTTACCATTTATAGACAACTTAGGTAAGTTACTTAACGTCTCTAAGCTTCACTTCTGCATCTGTGACACAGGGATGTGAAAACCTGCATCCTTTGTCTGACAGGAGGCGGTAAGCACAGTAATGTACGGAAAGTACCTTCAGCCTGACAGGGGAAGTGCTTAATGAATGAGACTTATTATTCCTACTAAATAAAGTAGCATGATTTTTTTCAGTCTTATCTATTCAGTGTCAAAATTGCCAGATAAACAGTAAAGTCACTACACTAGATATATGATAAATAGGATAAAAAACATCTTCAATTCTGAGAATATTCTGCTCAAGTCATTCCATAAGACAAGAAAATGGCTTTCTGGGATCTGGATGAGATGTCATCAGGCCACGAGTCTGACATTCACTTTGGAGGTGTCTCAATATCTTACACATTTTCCTTTGTCAGACTGCTAGGACGTAATAGTAGTTTGATTACTGAACTCTATTTTCAAAGCTCAAATTCTTTTAAAAAGACATTACTGGGGCCCTGGTGGCTCAGTCAGTTGGGCAAGTGACTCTTGATTTTGGCTCAGGGCACAATCTCAGTTTGTGACTCCAAGCCCTGTGTCATGCACTGTGTTGATGGCTTGGAGCCTACTTGGAATTCTCTCTCTCTGCCACTCCCCTGTTCATGCTCTCTCTTGCTCTCAAAATAAATAAATAAATAAACTTAAAAACTAACTAAATAGGGACTCCTGGGTGGCTCAGTCAGTTGAGTGTCTGGCTTTGGCTCAGGTCATCATATGGTTTGTGGGTTCAAGCCCTGTGTCAGGTTCTGTGCTGACAGCTAGCTCAGAGCCTGGAGCCTGTCTTCAGAGTCTGTGTCTCCCGCTCTCTCTGACCCTCCCCTGCTTGTGCTATCTCTCTCTGTCTCTCAAAAATAAATTAAAAAAAAATTTTTTTTAAACTAACTAAATAAAAAGATGTTATTAATAAGCAAAGTGTAGTATATACATGCAGTGGAATATTATGAAGCCTATAAAAGGAAGCAAATTCTGACACATACTACCACACAGATGAACCTTAAGGACATTATTCTAAAGGAAATAGGCTAGTCACAAAGGGACAGATACTGTAATTCCAGACATATGGTGCCTAGAGTAGTCAAATTTATAGAGACGGAAAGCTCAGTGGTGGTTGCCAGGGGCGGGGGGAAGAGGCAGTGGAGGAGGCTAGTGTTTATTGGGTAGAGTTTCAGTTCAGGAAGATGAAACATGTCTGGACATGGACGGTGGTGATGGGTGCACAATAGGTACACTTAATGCCATTGAATTGTACACTTAAAAATCATTAAACTGATAAATCTTATGTGATATATACATTGTACCACAATTTTTTAAAAAGATGTTCTTAATTTTAAAAGTCCAAGTTGTTCTTGAGACAAAAGCCAGGTACAGGAGAGGCACAAATGTTCCTTCTATCTGATGATTAGAAAAGAGAATCAGAGCGACCCTCACTGCCACCCAAGTATCTTTTCCCAGTTCTTTCTGGCAGCCTAACTATATTTGGCCCAAAAATCTAAAATAGAACTGAAAATAAAATACTTAAGTGTACTTTTAAAAGTCCCTGGCATCTTGCTGTTTTCTTTGTCTTTCATAAGATGTCATATGGCATTCTCAAAAGATGACATGTGACTCATGTTTGTTGGTGAGGAGTGGCAAGTTTACAAACAGCATTTTGATTACCAAACAGTTTATTCGAATGTCTCACCTGTTGCCACTGCTTGAAATCCGCAATAACTGGCTGGAATACATTTTCTTTATCAGGAGATAAACTGTCTTTTTTACTGGAAGAAGGAAAAAGAACAAGAGCGGGGTCTCAGAACAATGTATAAACAAAGAAAATTATGAGTCTGTATACTGTATGATAATGTTATCTTTCTCCTGAATGATTTCCAAGCATGCCTTCCAGGGTTAGCCTCTTTCCATACAGGCATTCATCTTTAAATTTGCAAATGTAAATATTAATATAAATTCAGGCTCCAATCAGACATGAGCAATCAAGTCAGAGGTCATAAGAGTATTGAAATGGTGGTTTCTGGGTCTTCGACATCCAAAATTAGATCATCACAGAATAATTCCTGTTGAATACAACAGCCAAAACAATATGTAACTAGAAAGGAAACCTAATGAATAGCTAAGACTCAATACTTAGTTCAGGAGTCTCAGCTTCTGGGAAGAAAGAGTCTCCTTTAATATCTCTGAAGTCGCACAAGGAGAAAGCTCTTGATAAAGAAGTTCTTGAAGAGAAAGGGAAATGTGAACCTGTTATCTATGCTCCCCTAACCAGCTAAGAGTTAACAAGCAGTAGAACCAGGCAATGGCGGTAGTCACTGCTGGGATACTTACCAGCTTCAGCTTCCAGAACTTCCAAACCTAACTGGGAAACCATAGAGGATCTGAAAAACCAATACCATTGTCCTAAATTTGAAATGGAAATGGTTCCTAAATGTGTTTACTCAACAGACAAAGCATCTTAAAGTTAGAAATCATTGAGTCAAGCCTGGATTCAAAGTCCAGATTCCCACTAACTTGAGCTGTAATTTCATCATCTGACCTTGACTTAACTACTTTATAAGCAGACTTATCCATTGCCAGATTTCTCTAATTGTTACAAAGTATAATATCCAATCAAAATCAATCTCCTTATAACTGCCGCCTACTGATTCTATTTCTCTGCACATGCAGATGAATCTAGATATTCAGATTTGCCAATAATAATGACGTAAGTTGATGTGAGAGCAAAGGAAAAAAGGAAGAGGAGAGCAGTGGAGAGAAGAGGAGGGGGGAGGGGAGGGGAGGAAAGGAAAGGGGAAATGCTGAACTGAAATGGAGGCAGTAGCAGTTGGGTAGAGGGATCAGGTGGACTACAGAGATGTAGCACCAGAAGCCATAAAACCACTCAAGTTCCTCGCAGGCCTGTACCCTTGGAAAGACTGCTAGGTACCACACCAAAATCAATGTTAGACTCATTACATGGTAAAAGAGAGGCAATGAAAAAGAAAGAATTGGACTGAGTTATCAGACATGATACAGTAAAATCAAAAACAAGAGTCTCGTAGACCTGCGGCACCCAGGTGGTTCAGTCAATTGAGTGTCTAACTCTTGATTTTGGCTCAGGTCATGATCATGGGGTTGTGGGATCAAGCCTCTCTTTGAGCTCCATGCTCAGCGTAGAGCCTGCTTCAGATTCTGTCTGTCTCTCTCTCTCTCTCTCTCTCTCTCTCCCCCCTCTCCCTCCCTCTCCCTCTCCCTCTTCCTTACTCTCTCATTCCCTCTTTCTCTCTAAAATAAAACAAACCCACAAAACAAAACCCTTAAAAAAAGATTCTTGTAACTCACCTATTATTTCTGAAAAACTGCTGCCACTTGGTAAGGCCATCATTAACAATTTGCAATTTCTCTCTTGTAGATTCTTCATTTTGTTCCACTTCGGTTTTAAATTTATTCATTAAGGTTCTCCATTTCTGTGTCAATCTCTCCAATTGTGCAAGGTCTGCGGTGTCCTAGGTAATATGTGTAGAATCAAACCACTTAGTCATGTAACAAATACTTACTAGCATACACTAATAATGTTAGTGTATTGATATTGTAATGCTAGAGACATCTATAGAAAATTGATCAAAATTGAGAAGATATTACTCTTTTAAAATATCATCAGTACTATTACATAGCCCTTTCGCTGGTAAATTTTCCATGGTACATAAAATATTAGGGGCAAGAGTTTTTCCTTTGCAACATGACCCCAATTTCTCCACAGGACTTTCATGGGAGGTAGTGTGATACATTGGAAAGAACAGGAATTTCAAAGCTAAACAAAACCAAACGTGAATCCTAGCCAGTTTTGGCTATGGAACGTTAGAGGATATTATTTCATCTATTTGGGGTTAATTTTTCTTATCCAAGAGTAAAGACCCTACTATATATTTTACAGGATTGTTATAAAAATGAAATGAAGGGCACTTGGGTGGCTCAGTGGGTTAAATGGGTCTGACTCTTGATTTCGGCTCAGATCATGATCTCACAGTTCATGAGATCAAGCCCCACATCAGGCTCCTTGTTGACAGTGTAGAGCCTGCTTGGAGTTCTCTCTCTCCTCTCTTTCTGTCCCTCCCCTACTCTCATGCACTCCCTTTCTCTCTATGTCTGTCTGTCTGACTCTCTCTCATTCTCTCTCGCGAAAATACACTTAAAATTTTTTTTAAAAGAATTAAATGAAATGACAAGTGTAAATGGTATCACTCTAGAAATACACTAAATGAGCCCTCCATAAATATAAACAAATTGAGATCATACAATGCACACTTTTCAGATTCACAATATGAAACTTGAAATCAATCACAGGAAAATGTCTGGAAAACTTCCAAAAACATGGAGGTTAAAAATCATCCTACTAAAGAATGATTGGGCCAATCAAGCAATTAGAAAATAAATTTAAAAATATATGGAAACAGGGGTGCCTGGGTGGCTCAGTTGGTTAAGCATCCAACTTCAGCTCAGGTCCATGATCTCATGGTTCATGGGTTCAAGCCCCGTGTCAGGCTCTGGGCTGACACTAGCTCAGAGCCTGGAGCTTGTCTTTAGAGCCTGTGACTCCTTCTCTCTCAGACTCTCCCCTGCTCATGCTGTCTCTCTCTCTCTCTGAAAAATAAATAAAAACATTAAAAAATTAAAAAAATAAAATAAAAATATATGGAAACAAATGAAAATGAAAATACAACAATCCAAACTCTCTGGGATGCAGCAAAGGCAGTCCTAAGAGGAAAGTATATTGCAATCCAGGTCTATTTCAAGAAACTAGAAAAAGCACAAATTCAAAATCTAACAGAGCACTTACAGGAACTAGAAGGGGAGCAGCAAATGCACCTCAGACTCAGAAGAAGAGAAATAATAAAGATCAGGGCAAAAATAAACAATATAGAACCAAAAAAAAAAAAAACAGTTGAACAGATCAATGAAACCAAGAGTTGGTTTTTTGAAAAAATAAACAACATTGATAAACCTCTAGCTGGGCTCCTCAGAATGTAAAGAGAGAACCCCCAAATATACAAAATCATGAATGAAAATGGATCTATCACAACCAATCCCTCAGAAATACAAGGTCATCCGGGAATACTATGAAAAACTGTAGGCCCACAAACTGGACAACCTAGAAGAAATGGACAAATTCCTAAACATACATGGACTACCAAAATTCAAATGGGAAGAGATAGAAAATCTGAACAGACCCATAACCAGTGAAGAAATCAAATCAGTTATCAAAAATCTCCTAACGAATAAGGGCCCAGGGCCAGAGGGCTTCCTTGGGAATTCTACCAGACAGTTAAATCAGAGTTAATACCCATTCTTCTCAAACTATTCCAAAAACTAGAAATAGAAGGAAAACTTCCAGACTCATTCTACAAAGCCAGCATCACTTTGATTCTCAAACCAGACAAAGACCCAACAAAAAAAGAGAACTACAGGCCAGTATCCTTAATGAATACAGATGCAAAAATACTCAACGAGATACTAGCAAGTCGAATTCAACTGCATATAAAAAGAACTATCCATTATGATCAAGTGGGATTCATTCCTGGGTTACAGGGCTGGTTCAATATTCACAACTCAATCAATGTGATACATCACATTAACAAAAGAAAAGATAAAAACCATATGATCCTGTCAAAAGATGCAGAAAAAGCATTTGACAAAATATAGCATCCTTTCTTAATAAAAACCCTCATGAAAGTCGGGGTAGAAGGAACTTACTTAAACATCATAAAAGCCATTCATGAAAAGCCCACAGCAAATATTTTTCCATGGGAAAAACTGAGAGCTTCCCCTCTGAGATCAGAAACATGACAGGAATGTCCACTCTCACCACTGTTGTTTAACATAGTGCTGGAAGCCCTGGCATCAGCAATCAGACAACAAACAGAAATAACAGGCATCAGAATGGGCAAAGATGAAGTCAAACTTTCACTTTTTGCAGACGACAAGATACTCTACATGGAAAACCCAATAGATTCTACTAGAAGCCTGATAGAACTGATCCATGAATTCAGCAAAGTCACAGTGTACAAAATCAAAGTACAGAAATCAGTTGCATTTTTATACACCAATAATGAAGCAACAGAAAGAGAAATCAAGAAACTGATCTCATTCACAACTGCACGAAATACCATAAAATACCTACAAATAAACCTAACCAAAGATGTAAAAGATTTGTACGGTGAAAACTATAGAAAACTTACGAAGGAAACTGAAGAAGACACAAAGAAATGGAAAAACATTCCATGCTCATGGATCAGAAGAATAAACATTGTTAAAATGTCATTATTACTGAAAGCAATCTACACATTCAATGCAATCCCAATCAAAATTGCACCAGCATTCTTCACAAAGCTAGAACAAACTATCCTAAAATTCGTATGGAACCACAAAAGACCCCAAATAGCCATTGAAGAAGAAAACCAAAATGGGAGGCATCACAATCCCAGACTTTCGCCTCTACTACAAACCT
>NC_043702.1:128871751-128938564 GCF_006229205.1 Suricata suricatta | reverse complement strand
AGCTTCTGCATTGCAAAGGAAATAGTCAGGAAAACTAATAGGCAATCAATGGAATGGGAAAAGATAGTTGCAAATGACATATCGGATAAAGGGCTAGTATCCAAAATCTACAAGGAACTCACCAAAATCCACACCCAAAAAACAAATAACCCAATGAAGAAATGGGCAGAAGACATGAATGGGACACTTCTCCAGATGGCCAACAGACACATGAAATGATCATCAGTGTCACTCATCATCAGGGAAATACAAATCAAAACCACACGCCGGTTAGAGTGGCTAAAATGAACAAATCAGGAGACTATAGATGCTGGCGAGAATGTGGAGAAATGGGCACCCTCCTGCACTGTTGGTGGGAATGTAAACTGATATAGTCTCTATAGAAAGCAGTATGGAAGTTCCTCCAAAAATTAACAATAGAACTCCCTTATGACCCAGCAATAGCACTATTAGGGATTTACACAAGGGGTACAGAAGTGCTGATGCATAGGGGCACATGTACCCCAATGTTCATAGCTTCACTTTCAATAATAGCCAAATCATGGAAAGAGCCTAAATGTCCATTGAATGACGAATGGATCAAGAAGATGTGGTTTATATATACAATGGAATACTACATGGCAATGAGAAAGAATGAAATTTGGCCATTCGTGGCAAAGTGGATGGACCTCAAGGGTGTCATGCTAAGGGAAATAAGTCAGGCAGAGACGGACAGATACCATATATATTCACTCATAGGTCTAACAGAAGAAATTTAACAGAGGACCATGGGGAGGGGAAAGGGGTAGGTGGAAGAGTTAGGGAGAGGGAGGGAGGCAAATCATGAGAGACTCTTAAATACTGAAAACATACTGAGGGCTGAAGGGGGTGGGGTAAAGGGGGGGGGGAAGAGTGATGAGCATGGAGGAGGGCACTTGTGGGGAAAGAGCGCTGGGTATATTATATGGAAACCAACTTGACAATAAACCATAAAAATAAATGGATAAATAAGTAAATAAATAAATAAAAAGAAAAAAAGAAATGCACTAAATGCCACTTCTCTCCTTTACAGTCAAGTATGCTCATTGAATTTTCACATAAAATTGCAAAAAATGCACTATTACTTATTTTTAAATAAGTTTATGTTTAATAAATTTAAATAAGTTTGTTATTTTAAATAAGTTTATGTTTAAACACTAACGAATAGAATGATAAGTCTATAAATATCCTTTTCAGTATGAGTAACTTGAATAAATTGCTTAAAGTGCTTTAAATAGGATAGAAGACAATTATATAAAGAGCATTTATTTACATTTCCTTAGATTTTTCATTCCACCCACAATAAAGCACAAATACAAAACTATACTTAAAACATAATCTATAAACTTAGCAAACATGTCTCATAGTTTCAACCCTCAAAGGCTGAGGTCTCTTTTCCCATCACATAAGTGAACTGATCTTTACCTTGGTTGACAGCAGTATGATGAAATGCTTCACATATTTATTCCAACCTTTTTCATTGAGGTAAAGTCTTTTAGCCAACACAACTCTATTTCTTTGAATTACCTATTTGAAAAAAGTACTGAAATGAGGAACCTAAGACATTCATAAACCACTGAGATTTACTAAACCCAAACCAATTTCATGTATCAATTTTTCATTGAATCATTAACTCCATCACAATTTCTTATTTAAGTCATAAGCTCATTTGAATCACAAATTCATGTTTTCCAAAACTATTGAACTGGAACTAAACTGAAGGATAACATATTACAGAGACTCCCAAGCAACACTCTTGCAAATTAGCGAAGATTCCAAAGAGCTTTTGTTTATATGTATTATATCTATTTGATAATTACCATATTGAAAGTTAAAACCAAACATCTTTAAAATATGTATTTGTGAATTCACTTAAACATAACAATAAATCCATTATATGTTAACATAAATAGTATTTTTTATGAAAAATAAATATTTTCTAAAACAAAAAAATAATGAAAGGAGCACCATTATTTTTCATTTTTACAAATCTCTTTAATGTCTGCCTTAATAGAGCTGGATTTTTATATTTGCTTCTGCATTCAATCTGTGGCAACATCCCATATCAAGGTAAAGCCAATGTGACTCGTGCAAATCGGAGTGAAAAAGGCAAATAACCTCTTAGTATTATGAAGAAACAAGTTTTCACCTCATGAAAGGATCCCAGGGATCCCTTGGTAAGGTGGGGGGTGGGGAGGGGGTGATCCTTGGACCATACTTTGAGAACCACTGGTATACTGAATCAATTATATAGTTATTTAATGAATGACTGGTTCTAGACACTGCATATAGACACAAACAAAAGAAACAAGGTCGTTATTTTCAGGAAAGTGATATTCTAGCTGTCATTTTCTGTTGGGAGGGGCTTTAGGGATGAGCTAACACAAAGCCTCCACCAACTCAAGGTATTTTTCCTCAGAGGGGTCAGTTCTTTATTGTTTAAATACTTCAAGAGTGAAGAAACTCACTTGCCTTCTTTATTGCTACTGAACATGCCTAGCTCCCTGATTTATATATTCTTATGTATTTACTGTTATGATTGTTTCTTCTTGACATGTCCTTTAAAAATCCTTCATCAGGATGAGACATTGTATACCATTGTCTGACCATTCCAGAGAAAAGTGAGACAAAAGTGTGAATGTGTTGAGGATCATAACTTCTGCTTAATACTTAGTAAACGCAAGTCCCAGGTGTGAGAGTAGGCAACCAACCAGCAAAAGTGTCAGAAAAACAGAATATTGCAGGACTTTGCTACTTGCCTAAAGTGTTACAATGATGGCTGCAGACTGCCCTATTCATTTGTCGTCTTAGATGCCAAGAACCAAAGTGATATAATCCTAATAATGGTTACATGGTTTGAAAAAATATAAACATTTCCTAGTTTATTATTAGTATAAATAGAAGTCGAAAATTTCAACATGCTCACAAACAATAGAAAAAGAATTCTTGCTTATACTTCATAGACTCTGGTGAGAAAAAGAGCCCTTAATTGGGCAACAGTCAGATACTTAACAGAAAAGAAACAAAAGAAAAAAAATGTAACTTTCCTTTTTCAAGGCCCATCTTGGCCACATTATTCATAAGCTGTATGAATTTTAAAATTTCATTTTTAAAATTTTATCTAGATTATCAAAAATGGTAAAGCAAAACTTGATCTGGCCAAAAAAGTCTGAGTTATGATTCCAGATGAACCAACCTTTAAGGCCAATTCATATGTGGCTGAGCTCCAGAGATCTCTTTCTGTCATTAACTGCTGAATATCATGCTCCATCCTTCCTCTTTGTAATGTGTATAAGTCATGGTATTCTTCTACAATCCTAAAAAAAATAAAAAGTAGATAAAGACTTTGTTTTTGAGAATTCACATTTATTGAATAATTTTTATGATGGTGGACAATAAAAAAAAAAAAACAACTTTGGCAGCATGTGGGTAGCTCAGTCTGTTAAGCACCTGACTTGATTTCGTCTCAGATCACAATCTCATGGTTCATGAGTTTGAGGCCTATGTCGGGCTCTGTGCTGATAGTGAGGAACCTCCTCAGATTCTTCTCTCTCCCTCTCTCTCTGCCACTCCCCCATGCACACTGACTGTCTCTCAAAATAAATGAATAAACTTAAAAAATTTTTTAATAAAATAAACAACTTTGTTCTAAAATAGACAGCTTGTCAGGGCGCCTGGGTGGCTTAGTCAGTTAACGTCTGGCTTCAGCTCAGCTCATGATCTCACGGTTCATGGGTTCGAGACCCGCATCAGGCTCTGTGCTGACAGCTCAGAGCCTGGAGCCTCCTTCAGATTCTGTGTCTCCCTCTCTCTCTGACCCTCCCCTGCTCGCACTGTCTCTCTCTGTCTCTCAAAAATAAATTAAAAAAAAAACATAAAAAAATTTTAAATAGACAACTTGTTCCTTTAAAACTCATCATAAAGTAATTATGGCATAATTGTTGGATATATTAATAACACCAATATACAGTGAAATAAAAGAAAAAATAGTCACATCTAATTTATAAATCTTTTAAGTCTTAAAGTAAAAAAATTCAACATACTGTTAACTGCTCTGAACACTTTCTTCTGGGGTGCCTAGGTGGCTCAGTCGGTTGAACATCTGATTTCAGCTCAGGTCATGATCTCGTGGTTCATGGGTTCAAGCCCTACATTAGGCTCTGTGCTGACAGCTCAAAGCCTAGAGCCTGCTTCGGCTTCTGGGTCTTCCTCTCTCTGCCTCTACCCCACTCACACCCTGTCTCTCTCTCTCTCTCTCTCTCTGTCTCTATCTCTCTCTCTCAAAAATAAATACACACTAAATAAAATTTTTAAAAAACACTTTTCGAGAAATGATGTAATCACCCATGGTATATAAGACCCTGGCTATCTTAATAAAGTGTGGCTTTACCACCAAAATAAATAAATAAATAATAAAAATAAAAAACACTTTCCTTCATACTGTTTATTCACTAGAATTTTCACAACATGCTATTCCAACAGAATAACAACACTATATCTAATTTAAAAATTCAGGATACAGAATAGAATTAGAATTTTTTTTAAGAGAGAGCGTGCACCCATGTACATGCAGGAGTGTGTGCAAGTGCAAGGGGCATAGGGAGAGAGAATCTTAAGCAGCCTCCAAGCCCAGCACAAAGCCCAGTGGACACGGAGTTTGATCTGACAACCATGAATCACGACCTGAGCCGAAATCAATAATATGATGCTTAACCAACTGAGCCACCCAGGTGCCCTAAATTAGCCTTCTTCATTAAAAACACAAAGTCCAGGGGTGTGTGGGTGGCTCAATCAGTTAAGCATCTGACTTTGACTCAGGTCACAATCTCACAGTTCTTGAGTTCGAGCCCCACTTCAGGCTCTGTACTCATAGCTCAGAACCAGGAGCCTGCTTCAGATTCTGTGTCTCCCCCTCTCTCTTCCCCTCCACTGCTTGCACTCTGTCTCTGTCTCTCAAAAATAAATAAATATTTAAAAAATTATGGGGGGGAGGGGGGAAGACAGGTGGTGGTGATGGTGGAGGACACTTGAGGGGAAGAGCACTGGGTGTTGTATGGAAAACAATTTGACAATAAAATATTATGGAAAAAAAAATTTAAAACACAAAGCCTAGTAATTATGAGCCACTATACTTTTAATTTTTTTTAATGTTTTATTTATTTTTGAGACAGAGAGAGACACAGCATGAGCGGGGAGGGGCAGAAAGAGGGAGACACAGAATCTGAAAACAGGCTCCAGGCTCTGAGCTGTCAGCACAGAGCCTGACGTGGGGCTCGAACCCACGAACATGAGATCATGACCTGAGCTGAAGTCGGAGGCTTAACTGACTGAGCCACCCAAGTGCCCAACTTTTATATTATATATAATTAATGTAAGATTTAAAGAAATTCTGTATCAACCAACCAAAAGATTAAGTATATTCAAGTTAAGTACCTTTTTCTTAACTATTTTTTCTTCATGCTTACCAGAACATACCTTTTCCTTCCAAATTTGCACTGAAGTTGAGAATTAAATTAAAAATAAAATCACTTGTGAGATTAAATGCAAACAAAGAAGTTGTAAAGGGGTAGCATTTCACAAGCCATCTGAAACACCACCCGCCATGAAACATTAACTTTGCTATAAGAATTAAAGGCCGATGACATAGAATTGTTCTAACATTGGCGAAAGCCAGGAACTACCAGCATCTTAAAAGCCTTCTCTATTTGGAGACCTCCATTCTAGTAACTATGAAAAATTCATCACCTTACCTGTCACACAGGTGAATATACATATGAAAATTCAACAAGTTATATCCCCTTAAGATTTACACATGTTACTGCCTGAAAGTTAGACACTGATTTTGCAAAGGGAACTAATGACCCTTGTTTAAAATAGCAAAAGTAATAAAGTCAGAAGTAACCTCAATGTCCAGCAAGAAGGGATTGACCAAATAAATGGCTCTATGATGAGAATACTCTATAGCTAATTAAAGATCCTGTTGTTGCCAATATTTGGGACATGGGAAAACTTTTCATGTTGTAACATGAGAAACCCAAATGCTGCTCAACATGTCTGAAATAAAGTAGAAGTCAGAGAAATTCTGGTTGGATGAGTCTTGTAAACCATGTTTTAAAAACGTGACTTTTTACTGTAAGATGGGGAGCTGCTGTAGAATTTTGAGCAGAGGAATGACACTATTTTATTTGAGTCAAATTTTAATAGATCATACTGAAGCCACAGAGAGATGGAAAGATGGATGGAAATGAAGATGGACGCACTAATGCTTCAGCAAGTTTGACTTCAAGCTGAACAAATTTTTCTCTTCCTCATTCTTGAAGGCTTCTCTTCCTCTTCACTTGTTTATCTGTAGAATCCTTTGTTCCAGGAACTTGGTATCGATGCTGATACTTAGTCACAAGTTCCAGATGGCCCGTACCAGCGTTAGTCATGAGATTGCCTTGAAGACACGAGGAACATGGCTGGCAGCACATACCTGATTCCTAGCGACACCACCCAGATCAGCCTTTCACCCCAGGCAAGTGGACAGTTTGGAAGGCTTGCTATAACTTCCTTTGCCTTAAAGTAATAAAACTCATTCCTCTTTATCCCCAACCTTTGTTTTCGAGTTATATTTTGGCTCCAGAGCACAGAGGTCGGTTTTCGACAACAGTGCTGGCTGGAGTGTGGAGAACAGCTCACAGGGGTGCACAGCAGGAGTAAAAAGGAGATTCAGTGGTCACCGCAACACCCCAGGCAAGGCATGCAGAAGACGCGAAGGAAAAGTGGTGAGGGTTCAGCATAGATAATGAAAGGTGATAGAATCTGCCGCTGGGGAGATGTGAGACGTGAAAGAAACGGATGGAGAATGACTCAAAGCATTTTGGCCCCAGAAACTGGAAGGATGGAGTTGCCATTAACTGAAACGAGAAAAGAATGTGGAAGGTTTGGGGGAAAGAAGAGTTTGGGAACATTAGGCATCTAAGCGGAGTGTTAAAGATGTTGAATATGTAAGTCTGGAATTCAAGAAGGAGAAAGAAACTAGGGGTGCAGATTTGTAAAGACGGGTGAAGCTCTAGGTACATATTTGTGAGCTGAGAGTATATACAGGTGATGGCATTGGAAGCCAGGAAACTGAAGAGATTAATTTAGGAAGTGAGTATGGATACAGAAAATTTCCACAGAATAAGCAATAAGCACTTCCCCAGTTAGAAATTGGTGAGATGAAAAGGAACCTGCAAGAAGCAGCAGATAGAAAGTACGGGAAAACTAGGAGAGCGTAATCTACTGAAAGACATTGTTTTAAGTAAGAGCAGCTGGTCAGTTGTGACAAATGCTGCTAAGTCAGGTTAAATGAGAATTGAGAAGTGACCTTCAGACTGAACAACATGAAAGTCACAGGTTACGTTGATAAGTGCACTTTGGGGGGGTTGGAGGAGTGAAAGCCTGATGGGAGTGGGTTCACAAGTGACAAAGGGGAGGACCAGGAGTTGACATATTGAGTATGACAACTTTTTAAAGAAGATTACTATAATGGGGGGGAGGGTACAGGGATATGGGGCCATAGCTAGAAGGAGATACGTGTGCAGTCCTAAGGGACTTGGGAGTCTTTTTGTTTTTTAGTTGTTGTTTTTGAGATTGGTGTCATTATAGCCTATATGTATACAAATGGGACTAATTTGGGAGGAGAGGGAAAAATTAAAGATAGAGAAGAAAGAAGAAATCTTTGCTGAAAATATCTCAAGTAGGTCGGTGGGGATGTAATGGTACCCAAGTGGAAAGACTGGCCTTGAGAAGAGATAGTTATAGCTCATCCACGGTCAGAGATGGGAAGACAGAATATACGAGCACAGATGAGGGGGTGGGGAGACGTAGGGGCGAGAGCCTGAGCTCTCTTCTGTTTGCTTCTACTTTTTGTTTGTTGCTTGCTTGTTCATCAGCTCAGAAAGAGGATGGTGAGGTACTATTAGACAAATGAGGATAGAGGAAAAGGTATAGAACAAGTATCTACTAAGGCAAGCAGGGTGAAACAGCTGAAGAAAACAACAGTACATTCAGTGTGCAAAAACTGGGCAAGGTGGGCGCCCGGGTGGCTCAGTCGGTTAAGTGTCTGACTTGATTCAGCTCAGGTCATGGTCTGCTTGTGAGATCAAGCTCCACTTTGGGAGCTTGCTTGGGATTTTCTCTCTCTATCTCTCTCTTTCTCTTTCTCTCTCTCTCTCTCTCTCTCTCCAAATAAATAAACATTAAAAAAATGATGAAGGTATACTTCTCATTCTAGTAAGGAATAAAATAGAATAAAAGTAAGAATATATCTTTGAATTTAGATTTTGTATACATTTGTGTTTTTCTTGACATGCCAATCACTCTTCAATACACACAGACACATGAAAAGCAGAAGACTCTGCTGGATTATAAGGATATAAAACAAGATACGATGTGTGGCCCTGTCTGGATACTGATTTGGACAATACAATGTAAAATACCTTTTGGGAAAAACTGGGAAAATTTGAATATGATCTGGGTAATTAATGAAGTGAAACTTTACTGAAATAGGTAGACTGTTGACTAAAAGAAAAAAAAAAACCAGGCTGTAGAACAGTATATGCAGTACAATTTTGGTTTAAAACAATGCATGTGTGCACATGTACATACAAAAAAAAAGATACACTAAGATATGTAGAACAGTAATCTATAGGTGGTGAATCTGTAATATTGTTTATTCATTTTTGCTTGCTTATATTTTCTACTTTACTTATAAAACACTATACTGCTTCTATGATAGTATAATAAAATTAGTTTTTATCAGTTAAATAAGAAAAATAAAAAATGCAATCCGATTTATCATTTGATATACACCCAAGAGTTTCCTAGTAATCAGAACTCTCACAAAAATGAAATAGAATAGAGGTCAGCAAACTTGAGCCTGTGGGTTAAATACTGCCCACCACTTGTGTTTCGTATAGAACATAAGCATAGAATTTAGATTTTTAATTTTTTATATATTTTATTTTTATATATTTTATGGTTAAAGAAGCAAGAGAAAAACAGTATTTTGTGACACATGAAAAAAATTTTTTTCATTCAAATTTCAGGGTCAGCAAATGGTTTTATTGGAGCACAGCCATGTTCTGGCCTTGCCCTTGCCTGCCTTCTCACCCTCGTGGCGCACGTTACAAAGGCAGAGTGGAATGAGTAGTTGCATCAGAAACCCTATCTCACTATCTGACCCTTCACAGAAAAAGTTTGCTAACCCCTGAAAGAGGATAAAACACTAAGATCGTAGTAGGTTCATTAAAATCTTAAAAAAAAAAAAAAAAAAAGAACTAGACTCACACTACTAATTAGAAAAATTAGTAGCAAACAAAATAAAACCAGATACCTATTCATACCCATCAAACCGAAAGAAAATATAGACAAAAGGAAAATCTCCTACGCCAAGAGGAAGGTGTACTGACGTGACTACTCTGTAGAGCGTTTGGCAACGTCTAGCAAGACAAGGCTGTGCGCAGCCTGTGACCTAGCAATTCCACTTCTAGGGCCACACCCCGGAAAACATTTACAAGAAGTGTATTAAATGACACCTGGAGGAGTTAATATATATATATATAAAAGCTCCTTACATATATTAACTCCTCCAGGCGCTGTTGTAATAAAGAACTTCAAATGTTTCTATAAAATTTTGTTCCTTTGGTTAAGCTGTGAAGCCTTTGACATAATGGTTAACGTTTGGTAACTCACTTAGCATTCTTTTCAGCATCTAAGAGAGCTTGTGCCAAATCGCTGTGGGCCTTCTCTGCTTCCTTTGCTAATTCTGTATCATGTGCCCGAACCATACACAGCTCCCTGAAATAAAGCAAAGAAATTTCACATTTCGTAGTTGAAGAGTTCCAGGAGATCGGATTTGTATACTCAGGAATCTCCTCAGTTATGTGTACATCTCTCCCTAGTTTTTACACCTTAGAAACCAGATCAAGAAACCTAGAAAACATTTGGATAGAGTTCTGGCAGATTTGGCAGTGGAATCAGGCTGGCTAGACAGGGCAGGAGGATGATGTGGGGGACCCTCTAGAATGGAGAGCAGGCAGATGCTAAGGCGAGGCTGCTCTGTCCTATCTTCGGACACGCCTATCTTACCCACCTCGTTTTTGCTAATCATCGTGACACAAGCTTAGATGATCACTAATTCTGATTGCCACTTAATGCCTATCCTCTGTGGGATTTAAACCTTATCATCCATCATCGTGGCACTGTCTGTAAACATGATTAAGACCGCAACATCTCAGTCCTGGAAGGAGAACAGGAGTCTTCTCCCTATCCAACTTACACGGAGCCCCAGTTTTGTGTTAACCTTTGTAACCCTTGTCTCTACCTCTACGTCCAGTCCTCTCTGTTCTCTTCCTAAACCCCAAAAAAGAAAACAAAAAGGGTCCTGACTTTTAACCATTCTACTTTCCTTAACTGTTTTTTATTCTCTTTAAAGACATGGCTTTGACCTGTGTCTTGTGTTTAAGATAATCACAGAGTTTACCTGGTCAGTTCTTCAATAACATTCTTAAAATTGCACAATTCTTCTAAAATGCGCTGGTCCATTACTTGCTGAGTGACCATGTCTTTGTAGAAGTCAATCATCTGCCTGGCAATTTGGTCAAGCATTTGTACGTACCGCTCTCTGCGTGAGACATAAAGAAACGAAGTATCATGCAAAGGAAAAGGAAGAAAAGAGCCAGAAAATATGTGAGAGAGAAAGTACTGTTTGGGAAAGACACAGACAGACATTCACAAAAGATATGTGAGAAGAACAATAGGAAAAGAAAGGGATCTAATCTGCGTATTCTTGCCATGCTCGCACAGTAAATGAGCTGTGGAGGATTTTAGCCAGAGTCATAATTATGTGGAATATCCTGCTGAGAGGTGAAACAAAGGAGGACTTCTTTTATTTCTTCTTCTAACTTATAAGCCATGTTTAAATTAGAAACCATGTCTTATGTGTTTATATAGAATGGGGTATTTATAAATAGCTAAATTCATGAATAAAGCCACTTTTCTCGTTGGTTAAATGTAAAAAGACACCAACTGTTTAAAAATGAACAAAGACCATAAACACAAACAAGTCATTTCTTTCCATTTTGAAGGAAACCAAATATTTGGAAGTGATTACAAATGATAAATTTCAAATGCCATGCTACGCAGTCTTTATTTATATTAAAAGTGATCTAGGTGTTATATCCTAAGCTTGAGATCACTGAATATCTTTCAGTTGGAATGGTTATTTAGTTTAATCTCTCACCCATAACAGAAAGAATTATCCAGCCCTTGCTTAAAATCTTATGCAGTTCCTATAGTGGGAGGTGTCTATGTTAACAAAACTAGAGGCATCATGATTCTGGATTTCAAGCTATATTATAAAGCTGCAGTCATCAAGACATTCGAGTACTGACATAAAAACAGACACATAGACCAATGGAACAGAGGAAAACAGTGAAAAAATAAATAAAAATTAAGTAAGTAAGTAAGTAAATAAATAAATAAATAAATGGAACAGAATAGAAAACCCAGAAATGGACCCACAATATATGGTCAACTAATCTTTGACAAAGAAGGAAAGAATATCCATGGGGAAAAAAACAGTCTCTTCAACAAATGTTGTTGGGAAAGCTGGACAGCAATATGCAGAATGGAACTGGGCCACTTTTTTTTAGTTCATTTATTTGTTTTGAGAGAGACAGAGAAAGCACAAGTGGGAGAGGGGCAGGGAGAATCCCAAGCAGTCTCTGCACTGTTAGTGTTAAAGCCTAATGTGAAGCTCGAAATCATGAAACTATGAGATCATGACCTGAGCAGAAATCAAGAATTGGATGCTTAACTGACTAAGCCACCAAGGTGACCCATGGGCCACTTTCTTACACCACACACAAAAACAAATTCAAAATGGATGAAGGACCTAAATGTGAGACAGGAAACCATCAAAATCCTAAAGGCGATCACAGGCAGCAACTTCTCTGACCTCAGCCATAGCAACTTCTTACTAGACATGTCTCCAGAGGCAAGAAAAACAAAAGCAAAAATGAACTATTGGAACCTCATCAAGATAAAAAAAAAAAAAACCTTCTACATAGTGAAGGAAACAATCAACAAAACTAAAAAGTCAACTGACAGAATGCAAGAAGATAGGACACTGCAAAAGTAGTTATCTAAGAGGGAAGTTTATGGTGATATAAGCTTACCTCAAGAAATAGGAAAAATATCAAATAAATAATCTAATCTTATACCTAAAGGAACTAGAAAAAAGAAGAATAAAGCTCAAAGTTAGTTGAGGGAAGGAAATACTAAAGATGAAAGCAGAAATAAATAAAACATGGGGTAAATGGGTAGCTCAGTCGGGTAAGTGCCTGACTTTAGCTCAGGTCATGATCTCACAGTTCATGAGTTCAAGCCCCATGTATGAGCCTACTTCAGATTATGTGTCTCCCTCTCTCTCTTCCCCTCCTCTGCTAGCACTCTGTCTCTATCTCTCTCAAAAAAAAAAAAAAAAAAGAATAAATAAACCTTAAAAACATTTTTTAATTAAAGAAAGAAAATATAAACTGAAAAAAAAAGATCAGTGAACCTAAAAGGTGTTTCTCTGAAAAGAACATCCTGATAAACCTTTAGCCAGACTCATCAAGAAAAGGAGAGAACTCAAATAAATAAAATGAGAAATTAAATAGAACTTAACAATGACTCCATAGAAATACAAAGGACTATAAGAGACTACTAGGAAAAATTATTTACCAACAAATTCAACAACCTAGAAGAAATCGATAAATTTCTAGATATGTACAATCTTCCTGGGATGGATCAAGAAGAAATAGAAAATTTAAGCAGGCAAATGACTTGTAATTGAATTGACTCTCTAAACAAAAAACTCAAAACCAACTGAAGTCCAGGACGAGATGGTTACAAGGTGAATTCCAGCAAATATTTAAAGATTTAATATTTAAATATTTAATACCTATTCTAAAACTATTCCAAAAACTAGAAAAGGAGCAATTGCTTCAAATTCATTCTATAAAGACAGGATTACCCTGATAGCAAAACCAAAAAAAAAAAAAAACCCCACAAAAAAGGCAAATTAGAAGTCAACTATCCTTAATTAACATAGATGTCAAAATCCTCAACAAGACATTAGCAAGCCAAGTTCAACAATACATTAAAAGGACCACAGTCAAGAGGGATTCATTCCAGGGATGGAAGAATGAGTCAATATCCACAAATCAATTAGTATAATACACCATATTAACAAAATGGAGGATAAAAACCATATGGTCATCTCAATAGATGCAGAAAAATCTTTGATAAATTCAACATCTATTCATGATAAAACTCTCAACAAAATGATATAGAGGGAACATAACTCAATATAATAAAGGCGATCTATGCCAAGCCCACAGCTAACACACTCAATGGTGAAAAGGTGAAATATTTTCTCTAACATCAGTAACAAGACAAAGATGCTTACTCTCGCCACTTTTGTTCAATATAGTACTAGAAGCCTTAGCCAGAACAGACAAGAAACAAAAATAAAAGGAATCCAAATTGGTAAGGAAGAAATAAAACTGTTACTATTTGCTGATGACATAATACTATATATGGCAAATCCTGAAGACTCCACCAAAAAACTATTAGAACTAATAAATGCATTCAGTAAATTTGCAGGACACAAAATTAATATCCAGAAGTCTATTACATTTCTATATACTAATAACAAACTAGTAGACAGAGAAATTAAGAAAACAATCCATTTGGGGTGCCTGGGTGGCTCAATCAGTTAAGCATCTGACACTTGATTTTGGCTCAGGTCATGATCTCACAGTTCATGAGATCAAGCCCCGTGTTGGAGTCTGTACTGACAGAGGCAGAGCCTGCTTAGGATTCTTTCCCTCTTCTCTGCCCCTCCCCTCATGTTCTTGCTCTCTCTCTTTCTCTCAAAATAAAAAACTTTTTAAAAAAAAAATCTCATTTAATAACAAAAACAATTTTTAATTAAAAAAGAAAAAATCTCTTTTACAATCTCACCAAAAATAATAAAATACCTAGTAATAAATTTTACCAAGGAGATGAAAGACCTATACTCTACAAACTGTAAGGTATTGATGAAAGAAATTAAAGATAACACAAACAAATGGAAAGATAAAACCTCCTCATGGATTAGAAGAATTAATATCATTAAAATGTCCTTACTACCCAAAGCAATCCACAGATTCAGTGCAATCTCTATCAGAATGCTAACTACAATTTTCACATAACTAGAACAAAAAATCCTAAAATTCATACAGAACGTTAAAAGACCTAAAAGCCAAACCAATCTTGAGAAAGGAGAACAAAGCTGAAGGTATCGCACTCCCAGATTTCAAACTATACTACAATGCATGGGTAATCAGAACACTGTGATCCACAAAAACAGACACATACATCAATGGAATAAAACAGCCCAGAAATAAGCCCACATTTATATAGTCAATCTATGACAAAGGAGGCAAGACTATACTATAGGGGAAAGACAATCTCTTTGATAAATGGTATTGAGATAACTGGACAAACATAATAAAAGGTATGAAAGTAGACCACTTTCTTACATCATATCATATATAAAAATAAAGTTAAAATGGATTAAAGACTTAAATCTTTCATGTGAGCCCTGAAACCAAAAAACTTCGAAAATAACACATTGGCAATTATCTCTCTGACATCAGTCTTAGCACTATTTTTTGGATCTCTCTCTCTTCAGAAAAGAGCAACAAAAGCAAAAATAAGTGGGACTACACCAAAATAAAAAAACTTCTGCGCAGTGAAGAAAACCATCAACAAAACAAAAGACAACCTATTGAATGGTAAATATTCACAAATTAAATATCCAATAAGGGGCTAATACCCAAAATATATTTTAAAAATCATATAACTTAACACCAATCAAACACTGTGATTTAAAAATAGGCAGAAGACATAAATAGACACTTTTCCAAAAAATACATACAGATGGCCAACAACCAGAACCCTCACACACTGTTAGTGGGGGTATATAATGGTGCAACCACATTGAGAAAAGGTATAGCAATTTCTTATAAAAATAACCTTAAACCTACCCTATCCCATCCTACATATTTACCCAAGAAACAAAAATACATTTGCAGGAAAAGATTCATACAAGAATGCTCATGGTAGCTTTATTCAAACTGGAAATAACCCAGTGTCCATCAATAGGAGGATGAATAAACTGGTTTGTTCCATTCATAAAATGGAATACTACTGAACAACAAAAGGAACAAACCATCAACATATGCAACAACATAGATTAATCTCAAGAACACGCTACATGACAGATACCTTACAGAAAGGAGCACAGTTGACTCTTGAACAATGTGGAGAGGTTAGGGGCACTAGCCCACCATACAGTCAAAAATCTACATAAAACTTTGACTCCCCAAAAACTTAACTACTGATAGTCTAGTGTTGACCAGAAGCTTTACCAACAATATAAACAGTTGATTAACACATATTTTGTATGTTATGTATGTTATACATTGTATTCTTACAATAAAGTGAGCTAGAGAAAAGAAAACATCATTAAGACAACCATAAGGAAGAGAAAATACAATTACAGAACTGTACCATAAAAAAATCTGCTATGAGTGAACATGTGGAGTTCAAACCTATGTTATTAAAGGGTTACTTGTATCTGTGCTTTATGATCCCATTTATATGAAGTTCCTAAATAGGTGAAACTAATCTAAGAGGGAAAGAAGCCAGAACTCCTAGAGAAGTGGGGGTGGCCATTTGCTTGGAAAGGGCATTAGAGAATTTTGTGGAGTGATGGTAATTCTCCATATCGTGACAGTTTGGATTATATAAGTGCATGTATTTGTCAAAAGTCAACAAAGGCAGTCAAGATTTGTGTTTCTCAATACACATAAATTTTACTCAAAATGGGGGGAAAAGGTAAATAATAAACTCTGTTTGGTAATGATATACATGACAAAGAAGGGGGAAATACACTGAGATCAGCAATTTACTTTGAAGTACATAGAATTGGTGGGTGGATGAAAGGATGACTAAATGGATAGACAAGTGATAAATAAATAGAGTAAAATGTTAATGGCAGAATCTAGATACTGGGTATGTATATGCTCACATTAAAATTATTTCCACTTTTACAGATATGTGGAAATTTCCATAATATTGTAAAAAATAAAAATAACAACAACCAAAAAAAGTCAGGTGTCTGCATCCAAAAAGATTACAGCAGCAGCTCTATTTCTTAGTAATGTGAGAATCTTATTCAGCTCATGTCCAATCTGGGAATTATTACTGCCCCCCGCCCAAAAATGTTATGATGAAACTCTTTTGCACGTGAAAACTTCCTTCTGCCGCAACAGCTACATGAAAAGCAGACACACACAAGTCGATCAGAAAGCACTTGATGAGAGCAGGAGCAGAGAGCAACAGTAACATGCAGAGAGAGAAAGTCAGAGGCTGATGGCATGTATGGTGTTACCATTCCCTGGGGACTTCTACTGGATCCTCACAACAACCTTATGAAGCAGGAAAACTCTTTTAAGATACCAGGCTCAGGACAACCCTGGCCTCCCCAGGGAAGGTGAGCCCCACTTCAAAAGACCTCCTATCAAGACAAGATGTTGGCTGCTGGATTATTCTGAACCCACTGAGTGTCTCACCATTCCACAGGCACATCATGAATATTTGCAACAAGTAGCCTAATAAACCCTACTTTGTATTCTTTTTTTAAAAAAATTTTCCAGGGCGCCTGGGCGGCTCAGTCATTAAGCCTCTGACGTCAGCTCAGGTCACGATCTCATGGTCCATGAGTTCGAGCTTCACAGCAGGCTCTGTGCCCACAGCTCAGAGCCTGGAGCCTGCTTCAGATTCTGGGTCTCCCTTTCTCTCTGCCCCTCCCACTTGCACTCTGTTTCCATCTCTCTCTCTCTTTCTCAAAAAAAAAAAAAAAACATTAAAAAAAAATTTTTTAAAGAATATTCTTGGGGCTCCTGGGTGGCTTAGTCGGTTAAGCGTCAGACTGGGGCTCAGGTCATGATCTCACGGTCTGTGAGTTCAAGCTCCATATCAGGTGCTGTGCTGACAGCTCAGAGCCTGAAGTCTGCTTTGGATTCTGACTCCCTCTCTCTGTGCCCCTCCCCCACTAGCACTCTGCCCTTTCTCTCTCTCAAATATAGACATTTAAAAATCAAAAAAAAATATTCCACACTCATGTACACTTTCTATTTATGTATGTGTATATTTGCTTATTTATTTATTTAAAGCCCCAACATGGGGCTTGAATTCACAAACCTGAGATCAAGAATCACATCGCCTTACCAACTAAGCCAGCCAGGTGCCCCATCACCTACTTTTTATTCTTAACTCCCAACTTTATTATAAATCCTTGGCTTTGAAGTCCTACTCTGATCCTAAATCTGGAACTCTGGAGTTAGTATTTTTGTCTCCCGGGTGACTCAACTTTGCTTAAACGATTTTGGTTTTGACTTGCCTGCTGGTCTCTTTCTGTCAGACTTTCCAGGATAGAGCCGTGCTCGATTTTGGCCCCTAACAGCTGACTCCTGAAATCAGCTGGAAGAGTCCCCACTCATCCCTACTCCTCATACGGAGAAAGTCTGGAAAGTCCGGATCCGTGCTTAGTCATCTAACTCCTTTGTGTTGCTTCCTCATCCATCCCTCCAGGCTTCGTTCTTAGAGTGACACTCAAACTTCAGCTGTCCCGGTCCTCATTCTAATTTGCATTCCCCAGCTCTTGAGGTGCTCAAGAACTTACTCCTTAGTATCTAATCTTTTTTTTTAATGTTCTATTTATTTTTGAGAGAGAGAGAGAGCATGAGCAGGGGAGGGTGAGAGAGGGAGACACAAAATCTGCAGACAGGCTCCAGGCTCTGAGCTAGCCGTCAGCACAGAGCCAGATGTGGGGCTTGAACCCACGAACCATAAGATCATGACCTGAGCTGAAGTCAGATACTTAACCGACTGAGCCACCCAGGCACCCCATCCTTAGTATATAATCTTGGCCAGCCTGTTATTAATGGCTTTGCTCCTCATTTCTCAGCACCATCAGATGGGACTCAGGTTCCATAAATCAGACAGCAGGCAAATAGGATAAATTTATGTTATTAATTCTCATTCAGGGGAAACATATTCAGAGAGACCTAATACTTTGCTTGTGGTTCCATGGCAAATAAGCTGTAGATACATAATCTGAACCCAGTGTTCTAATTCCACTATTCCTTCCAGCATTTTGTAAAGTACCACAGTCCTAAGAAGCATTATGACAATAGTACTTATCATGATCATCTATAATAATTTTATGTACTGAGCATCTATTTCTGTGCTCTCATTTAACCTCATGACAATCCAATGACGCATCTTAAGGCTTGACACAGACACTCAACAGACATCACTGACCGATGAGTGAACAGACAGGCAAATGAAAGTGTTCACAGTAGTGATTTCCTGCATTTACAGGTGAGAAAACTAAGGCTCACATTTTTACCAAGGTGACACATCTAGATGATGGTTTGAAACCAGATCAGTCTGTCTCCAAAATCTGTACTGTTTTTTAGTATTTCACATAGCACTTCACTCCCAATAATAAGAGAATGTGGTATCAAACATCCCAACAGAAATCACCTTAAGGAAGTTCTCAACTACCATATTTTTAGTATAGAAAAAATAAGAGAAATGCAATTCAGTTCCTTGTTACCAATAGGATAGAGATGGGAATTTTTGTGATTTTCTCAAAAACAGATCTAAACATAATTGTAATAGAAAACTCAAAAGGAAACCAGGATGTTCCAGTAAGGGCTCCAACCTGATTTTGGACAGTAGTTCTCCTCTATCTGCACAGTCCACACTGACTTGTCGAATAAGTTCATGAAATACTGTATTGTAAATAGTCTGTTCCTTCTTCAGTATATGCAGGAGTTTGTGCATCTGGCAGAAGACAAGGAATATCATCAGTGTTTTTTATAGTCTTGTCAGTAAAAAACCATTTTAGGACATAAACACCTTGATAATTTATTTCACTTACAGTTTTCTTTATAAACATATACACACAAATGATGTATTACTTTTAAAAATCTATGTTTAATCATGTACCTCTTTCTACAGTGCCCTGAGAAGGTCACTGTATTGCTCCTGTATCATCCCTGACAAAACTATGTAACCTTAATCTAATCTTAAGTACATATCAGACAAACCAAATCTGAAGAACATTCTACAGGTTAACTGGTGTCTGCTCTTCCAAATATCATGGTCAAGAAAAACAAAGGGCTGTTTCAGATTATAAGTTGTCTAAAAGAACCCAACAACTAAAAGCACTATGTGAGGGGCCACCTGGGTGGCTCTGTCAGTTAAGCATCCAACATCAGTTCAGGTATGAGCTCATGGTCCGTGAATTCGAGCCCTGCATTGGGCTCTGTGCTGACAGCTGAGGGCCTGGAGCCTGCATCAGATTCTGTGTCTTCCTATCTCTCTGCCTCTCCCCCGGTAATGCTCTGTCTCTCTCTCTCTCTCTCTCTCTCTCTCTCTCTCTCTCTCTCAAAAATGAATAAACATTAAAACAAAATGCTTTTATATAAATAAATAAAAGCACTATGTGATCCTGAAATCCTGAAAAAGAAGGGTAAGTAGCTATAAAAATTATTATATGGAGAATTGATAAAATCTGAAATTTGAATATGGACAGATAGTACTATCACATCAATGTTAAATCTCTTGACTTTGATAACTGTATTATGGGTATATAAGAGAATGTCCTAATCCATAGGAAATATAACCTGAAATGTGATAAAAAGGCATGATGTTACCAGCGTATGTAAAATGGTTCAGGAAAAAACTATACATATAGAAATATGCATGAAGAGAGGAAGAGAGAATGAAAAAGCAAGTAGGGCACAACGTAAACTCTGATTGGGTAAAGCTTACACAGAAATGCCTTATACTGAACTTGTCTATAAGTTTCAAATTCTATAAAAATAAAAATTTATAAAAGAGGAAGAGCCTGCATAAAGAAAAATATCTATATCCATGTAAGATTGAACAAGCTCTTTTCATTAACAAAATAAAATTTTTAAGTGGTAAGAAACATGGTTTAATCAATGTTTTCATGGTACATAAAAGAATAAGGGTCTTATACTCAGTGATGCCTTACAGTGTAGGAAACACAGTAATAATAATACTAACAATTATACAGTGTTTACTACATGCCAAGCACTATTCTAAGCCTCTTACCTTCAGATGCCATTTAATCTCAACAATACTATGAAGTAGATATTATTATTACCTCTTACTTATTTTATTTTTTAATTTAAATTTTAGTTGACATACAGTACAATACTGGTTTCAGGAGTACAAGTCAGTGATTCATGACTTATATCCAACACCCAGTGCTCATCCCAACAAGTGCCTCCTTAGTACCTATCACCCCTCTAGCCCATCCCCCACCACCTCCCTCTGTCAACCCTTAGTTTGTTCTTTATTAGTAAGATTCTCTTGTGGTTTGTTTCCCTCTGTTTTCTTTTTACCCCCTCTTCCTATGTGTTCATCATCTGTTTTGTTTCTTAAATTCCACATATTAGTGAAATCATATGGCATTTGTCTTTCTCTGACGTATTTCACTTAGCACAATACATTCTAGCTCCATCCGCGTCACTTCAAGTGGCAAGATTTCATTCTTTTTGATGGCTGAGTAATATTCTGTTGTGTATATATACCACATCTTTATCCATCCATCAGCTGATGGACATTTGGGCTCTCTCCATAGTTTGGCTATTGTTGATAATGCTGCTATAAACATCAGGGTACATGTACTTCTTTGGATCTGTATTTTTATTTCCTTTCAGTAAATACCTAATAGTGCAACTGCTGAATCATATTACCCCTAATTTAAAGATGAGGGTATTGAGACACAAATAACAAGTGATTTGCCTAAGGTCACTAGCTAATAAATGGCAGGGCCAGGATTCCAGTCCAGACTTCCTGGCTCCAGAATGCATGCTCTCAACCACTAGGTTACATTGATCTTTGCAATTACCTTGGTTGGCCCTGTATACTCCTGATCCTCCACACCAGCCCTCTCTAGCATGGCGTCCATCACATCATTCAGCTGGACCACTTCTACTCTTTTATTAGGTTTCCTAAGAGATTAAAGTGGCAGGCTTATGTAATTAGTGCTATAACAGGTCATTGTCAAATGACAGAAAAATAATATCTAGAAATGTATATAATATCGAATATTGATATTTTAAAGCATTCGCCCTATATATCCTGATCTAGTGGATTATACCAGTAATAACATAAAAATAAAAAGAAGAAAAAGGAAAAAAGAAAACGTAAACAGTATGATCCTCTTTTTCACAAAATAATGCTTACCTCCAAAAATTCTATATACTTATTGTGTAGGATTATAGGAACATAGAAGAAATGTGGATAGGTAAATACCAAGCTCTTAATATTGGTTACTTCACAATGTAAGAGAAGAAAAGGGACAAAGGAGAGACAAGAAGAAGAAAAAAGAACTCTATAGCAAATTTCTGCTGTGGAACATTGTTCCAAGACTCAATGGCGCTGCACTGAAAAAAAAATTAACATAGATCTCATGTTAAGTGTTCCTTACACAATAAAATAAAATTATAGAAAAAAGAAATTTAATACTGTGAAAAAGCATTTTATAGTACTTAACTATTATTATAGATATATAAAAATTGAACATGCAATTGGACAAATGAAAACACTGATTAGATAGAATTGTGGATAATTATTATCTTTGGTTTCTGCTACAATTTTAATATTTTCTGTATAATAAATCACTATGAAAAAAAAAACTGTGTATATATTCCTTCTGAGAAATACTTTCAAGAATAAACCAGGTAAGAAATACTTACATGGATGGGAAGAGCAATAGCCTGTTTTCATGATCTGTGAGGAGAGTAGTATATTTACTGCAATAAACAAAACAGGCAAATATTGTCGTGAGAAAGTTAACTGGCATGTCTATCACATATCACAACATGAGGAACCTGAGACCTCATGAAATGGAGAAGCTTGGAGGCAACCCAAAAGGTCCGTCATTTTACACACAAGATCATGCTTACCAATCTACAGACACAGATGTAATATTTATCATATTTAGAATATTTTTACTGGAGCAGTTTTAATCACATTCTTCATATGTTAAAATATGAAAACTTCCTTGCTTCTTTTTTTTAAATGCCTTTTCAAAGGTGGAAGGATGTTCTAAGAACACTGAGGTCCACAAAGTTAAATGATGAAACAGGTTATAAAATTACTAAGCAATGATGAAACTAGAACCCAGTCTTCCTCACTGCCAGCCTTACCTATCCTCTGAAAGTGCTTGTTTACACGTAAATGAGTATCACATTGAGAACCACATAGTAATTCTTCTAATTCATTATTATTTATGTTTCTTTTTCTTCCCTAGTTAGCAAGCACTTCCTTTGGTTCTGTCCCCTAACGGAACTGAGATGGTTAATAAGGTCCATTTTCAGAATTTAAATCAGTGAAAAATCTCCAGGGAATATAAAGATTCAAAACAAAGTTTCAAAAATGAGTGAGAGAAACCAGAAGCAATGATACCCCAGGAGCAATGGGCACACCCACCACGCAGATCTTGATTTCTAAGTACCATTCTCCACCGAAAGGAACAGTACTTCCAGGAGAAGCGACATAGCTCATTCCACAGCCTGAATTGGGAAATACGGGACGAACCTGGAAATCTTATTGAGTCAAAAAATAAGGAAACACTCAAAGAATGGTGGGGACATGTCGAAGGAGAATACAAGCCAGATCAGGAAGCTAACATTGGCCAAATCTAAGAAGTTTTGAACACAAAAATAATCACAGTAAGAAATTAGAACCCACTGAAAAAATGAATAGAAATCCATGAGTCCATCTGGTAAAATGCTAACTAATAAACATGTGAGAAATGATGACACTAAAAAAGTCATCAAAAAGATCTACAGCTGGTGGGTTGTTAGGAAATATACACTGAAATATTTGGTGATAATGGGTCATGACATTGTGAACTTACTTTTGAATAGTTTTAATGTGTGTGTGTTTATGTATACGTGTTTTTATCTTTTTTATTTTTATAATTTTTTTTAACATTTATTTATTTTTGAGAGACAGAAGCAGATCACGATCAGGGAAGGGGCAGAGAGAGAGGGAGACACAGAATCCGAAGCAGGCTCCAGGCTCTGAGCTGTCAGCACAGAGCCTGATGCGGGGCTCGAACCCAGGAACTGTGAGATCATGACCTGAGCCAAAGCCAGACGCTCAACCAACTGAGTCACCCAGGCTCCTCTGTATATGTGGTTTTAAAACAAATAAGGCAAAATGTAAATACTCAGTGAGTTAAAATAGAGGTACATGAGAGTTCCTTGCCCTGTTTTTATAAATCATATAAAAATAAAAAACTCCCTCCAAAATGAATTCCATTTAGTTCTCTGGCAAAATATTGTTCTGAAAGCCATTACCATAAGGATATGCCACATAACACATGAACTGGAAAAGGCAAGACAGCCTCTGGAGATTTTATTATAAAATCTTAGTCCAAAGTTCTGGCTGTTTAAACTACGAAACATTCACACATGGTTTCAGAAAATATAGGCAAGATCCCAGTTTTCACCCCACAAGCAGGATGACAAGGAAAACGAGATGACGAGTGCGCAGGCTGGAGCGAGGCCCTGAGTGTGTTCGCTCTGCGACGGCAGCTCCCAGGGCTGCTTGCCTTTGTCTCCACGGCCATGGCTCAAAGCCACTGCCAAAGAGGCACAGGCGAGCAATCAGAGCAAAGATCCTTTTTGTTTAAAGCATCAATTTGTTTAACTCAAAATTAAACAGTAGGAAGAGACACAGAACAATATGATCGCTAAAATCCCAAACGGTTTTCAAACAGACTTTTTCATTAGTTTTTGACTTCTTTCTTAAATTTAGGATAGAAGGCCAAAGGCTTCCCTATTTCAATGTGGATATTACCTAGTAAGGTGGGTGAACTGTTCTCAGTTCCTCTGTGTCTGGGAAAGAGGAAACAATTCCATCTGTCAGATATCCAGAGAGAGAGAGAGAGAGAGAGAGAGAGAGAGAGAGAGAGAGAGAGAGAGAGTGTGTGTGTGTGTGTGTGTGTGTGTGTGTGCGCGCGTGCACGCATCACAGTACTCACTCATCATAACACTCCAAACCTGAAACTCCTAAATTTGACACAATATGAAATTCTTCAGGAATCAAAGTATCTGTTAGTTTCTTTGGCTTAAAAGAAAGACAGACAAGAATGAAAACATTAGTAAATGAAAAAAAATGAATTGCATAAATCAACACTACTCTTATTAAGTTAAGAGATTTTGATTACAGAGAGAACAGTATTAGTAACTAACACGGGTCATGGCAAGAAGTAAAAAACTTTTAGCAAAGCACACATTAAAAACATAACCATGAATTAAAGAGCCTTGGTTTTAGTATTATTTACATATATCCCATACATTCAGTAACCCACTGACTCTTTAAAATTCACCTTAGCAATATGCCAAAAATAAGAATTCTACAAGTTTAGAGAGTAAATTTTTTAAAAATCTAGTTTCCTATACTGTACTTTCTAGATTAAAGTGGAGAACTATAGTTTGGAAAATGGCTTAAAGTTAAGGTATTCTAAATCTTTTCACACTAAATACCTTTCCTAGAAATAATTAGAAAGTGCTACAAAAACTAATAAGCAATACAGGTTATAGTTACAGTACAACAACACTTTATATTTTAGGGAAATGATTTTTTTAAGTAGAGAAAGAGAAAATTATTTGTCAGATACTTTATTTACCTTATGAGGCACAATGACACCATCTCTTGACTGTAATGAACAGTCCAAATGTGGGGGACAAACCGAGTATTTCTTGGTTTTTCCTTTAATATATTTAACATCATACAGAAAAGAAATATCCCTAAAAAATAAGAAAAATATATTAACAAAATAAATTTCTGTCTGGCTACTGGATAATGTGAGGCCCATCGAGTGCATGAAAAGGGGCACAGAATCGGCCTCCTTACGTCACACTTCACTAAGACGGCTGAGGCATTAGACACGAACCACGCCTACCTCCACCCATTCCTCCTCTTCTCCACCTCACATTTCTCACTCACTTCACAAATTCTTACCCCTCCTTCAACTTCAGTCGAGGATGCATTCTCTTCCCCAGGGGTATTTTGTCCACTGGTGTCCTTGATTTCATCTTTACCCTCATCCTTCAGGATCTCATTCCATCAGTCTACTTTCTGTGGGTCTCCCCCTCTGAGAATACTCCCTTTGGTCTATAACTCAAGTCTCTTCCCCTTCTAAAAAACCTTCCCTTGACCATGCATTGCTGTCATGTTATCACGATCTATCTATTGATCTCTCACTTTCTTGTTAAACATGTTTCCTTGAAATATCCTTGCAATCTTGATGTCCATCTCCATTTCTCTTTGAAACCATGCTAGAAAGCTGACGACTTTCTACTGCTAAGTCATCAGCTCTTCCCTTCCACTATTTCCCTGTAATATTTCCAAGGGTTGATCATCTCTCTTTTCAAAAATACTCTCCTTTCCTCTATCCTCTGTGCTACTGGATTCTTCTTGTTCTTGGACTTCTCCTTCTGGACTTCTCTATGACCTCCTGCCTACTAAATGGAAATATTCTGCAACATTCTGGCCTCATCCCTCTGTCTTTCCCTATACTTTCTCTCTTGGCAATGCCATCAAATCTCACCTTATCACATTTGTTACCTCTACATAACAATAATTCTCCCTCCATTCTAACTTTTTACCCTCCTATCTTCACTAATTCTGTCAGGAAGTACCACCATTCCATTCATCAAAATCTCAGCATATATAGTTGATTCCCTCCTATCCATTGTCCTAATTTTCACATATCACGAATACTTATTGATTTTATAGTCACCCTCATCATCATTCTAGCATTGATTCTATTGTCTCTAGCCAGTGCCAATCACTAGTCCAAGCTGTCCTTACTTTTTAATGTGGATTCTCAAGTCTCTCTAGTATATTCTACACACTTCTTCCAGATTCATCTTCCTACTGCACAGTTATGATCATGTCACTTACTGCACATGATTTTCACATGTTTCTGTCCCTCCCTCCAATTGTAAATGGTACAGCCATTATGAAAAATAGCATGAAACTTCCTTAAAAAAAAAATAGAACTACCATAGGATCCAGCAACCCCACTTCTGGTTTTATATCCAAAGGAATAATCTGGTTCTTGATGAGATATCTACACTTCCATGTTCATGCACAATAGCTTAGACATAGAAACTACTTTAATGTCCACTAACGAATGAATGGATAGAAAATGTGTATATGTATGTGTATACCTACATATACATTGGAATGTTATTCAGCCTTTAGAAGGGAAATCCTGCCATTTGTGACAGCACGGGTGAAGCTGGAGAACATTATGCCAAGTGAAACAAGCCAGACAAAGACAAATACTGCAAGCGAGGGCACAGAGGGAAGGAGGAAACGAGATGTTGGCCAAAAAGTACAAAGTTTCAGTTATGCAAGATGAACGAGTTCCAGAGACCTAATGTACAGCACGGTGATGACAGTTAGCAACACTGTACTGTATATTTGTAATTTGCTACATTTAATCTTAACACACACACACAAGTGCTAACTATACAGAGGTGACAGATAAGTTATTTAGCTTGATTGCGGTGATCTTTTCACAATGCATACATTTATTAAAACCTCTAACTGTGCACCTTAAATATACACAATTTTTGTGCCAAAGTTATTTCAATAAAGTTGGTGTTTGTAGAAAAATGCTCTTAGGATGATGGGACATTAGTCATGATCACACCAGTAACTGCTAGAGGTTGGTCAATACTACTTTATTAGCTAAAAACAATGAATGGTTCATATATAAACATATATACACATACACATCTTCCTAAAATTTTTAATGTTTATTTAGTTTTGAGAGAGAGAGAGGGAGACTCAGAAAGCAAAGCAGTCTCCAGGCTCTGAACTGCCAAAACAAAGCCCAACACGGGGCTCAAACTCAAGAACCATGAGATGACAACCTGAGCCGAAGTCGGATGCTTAACTGACTGAGCCACCCGGGCGCCCCACAGACACATCTTTCTAAGGGAAGTGTTGGTTTGGTAAGTGTCATTCAAGTTTTCTGAGTAATTTTAGGAATCTTTATATTTCTATTATTAAATTATTGTTATCTTTGTTTTTAGAGGGAACATTTGGTTTATTTGCTGGAATCTAATTTCTCATCAAAAAATAATTAGAGATATAGGTTTTATTTCTCCTAATACTCTTGTGGAAAATCACCTGCTTCTACTCTTCTGGAAAATCTAATTTTGTTTACAAAAGAAGACCCAAAAAACAAAAACAAAAACCACTCTGATTCTGAGCCACAATATAAAAACTGGATCACCCAGATTATCAAACTGAGTTCATCCTTCAAATTTTTCTTCAAATCATCACTGGGTAAGTTATGCTCATAAATAAGCATGTCTTTTATCTGACATTGTCAGGGAATGAGGTATTTCAGAGACAGTGATTTCCAAATCCCTGAGGTATGCTTTTTGAAAAACATTAAATCTTTCTAAAATGTCTTTAAAACTTTGTGGCTTTCTTGAACAGAATATGTGTAACACAACATAATCTTTTCTTGACAAGTCAGGTAATGACCGCTGAAGCTAGAAGTATCTTGAGGACAGTCTGGTTATGTTTCCAACGCCTAGGTCAGTAGTGGAATATGGCAGGCCCTGGGGTGTGGAGGGGAGGATACCCTCTTCGGATGGGAGGGGTTGGAAAGCATTTTCCCAGACACCCTTGCAGCCAGGGTTCTGAGTGGGAACTAAGTCCCACAGGCAGCACATACTCTAATATGGGGACAACACAGAAGAGATTGGCCTGGCCCCGACGCAAGGAAGAAATGCAAATTTGTGAAGCGTTCCAGATTTTAAATAAATAAATAAATAAATAAGTTCCACAAGAAGATGCACTTTTGCAGATTTTAGAAGTAGAAGTGAGACGGAAGCCATTTTCCTGTCAGGCTTTTTAGCAGCTTCTGCCAGCAACACCATGGAAAAGTGGTTTTCCTGAAGCAACATTCCAGAATCCACCCTCTAGCTATCTGGATCCAGAGGGACAGTGCAGTAACAACAGTGACAGTAGCAGTGACAGCTTTATGGTTTCAGCTTCCTGATCCTTGGATCTCAGTTAAGGAGACTTTTTTTTTAAATTGCAGTATCATTCACATGCCATAAAATTCACCTTTTTAAAGGGCACAATTTACATACTTTTAGTATATTCACAAGTTTTTACGATATTCACAATTTACAAATTTTAATATACTCATTAAGTTGTATAACCACTGCCAGTGTCTCGTTCCAGACTATCTTTATGACCCCTCTCTCAGAAAGTCCCTACCCATTAGCAGCACTCCCCCCTCTCCTCCCCAGCCGCACCCAGCAGCCAGGTATCTAATCTCCTCTCTACGGATTTGCCTCTCCAGGACATTTCACATAAACAGAAACACACAGGTGCCCTTTTATGACTGGCTTCCTTCATGTAGCATGTTTTTAAGACTCGTCAATGTTACAGCTTGTATCAGTAGTTCATTCCTTTTATGGCTGAATAATATTCCATGGCAGATGACATTTTCTTTATTTTTCTCATCAATAGATGGACAGTTGGTTTGTTTCCACATTTTGGCTGCACGAATAATGCTACCATGAACGTTCGTGCAAGTTTTTTTGCAGACAAACATGGTCAGTTCTCTTGGGTGTACAGCTAGGAGCGGAATTGCTGGGCCATATGATTTGCTTATGCTCACATTTTTGAGGAACCGCCCAAGTGTTTTCCAAAGAGGCTACTCCATTTTACTCTCCCACCAGCAATGGCTAACACTTCCGGTGTCTCTACATCATCATAAATGCTCGTTATCATCTACTTTTTGACTATGGTCATCCTAGCAGGGGTGAAGTAATATTTCTTCGTGGTTTGATTTGCATTTCCTTATCGCTAATGATGTTGAGCATCTTTTCATGTGCATGTTGGCTATCTTTATCTTCTTTAGACAATATCTATTCAAGGGGGCATACACTTTTATTTTTTTATTTGAGAGAGAGAGAGAGAGAGCATGCACGAGCAGGTGAGAGGGGCAGAGAGAGGGAAAGCGAGAATCCCAAACAGTCTCCACACTCAGCAGAGCCCGATGTAGGACTTGATAGATGACTCTGGGATCATGACCTGAACTGAAATCAAGAATCAGACGCTTAACTGACAGGTGCCCCAAAGGGGCATGCTCTCGAACTCTTCTCAAAGCCCTGGAGGTAAGTAGCCTGCACAGGGGGTGAATTCCATCCTGTTCTGCGACTTCCCAAAAGTAGGGCTTCGGACCTGCCCCTTTAGCCCTTCCAACGATTTTGTAAATACTTGATTTGCTGCTTAAAATAGATTTTCTTTTCTGCACTGAACTCTGATAAAGGTGTTGAAAAAATATTCCTCCAAGGCTATTTGCTGGGCTGTTTTGTATTTTACTGCATTGCTCTAAATATTTAAGGTCGCTAGACAAGCTTCCTCGTGTCATAAATACCATTAGTTATGCATACACGTGTTAGTTTCCTACTGGACCCAGAATGAGTCGCCACAAACTTAGCAGCTTAAACAACAAGGTTAATTACCTTACAGTCTCTGGGTCGGAAGTGCAACACAGGTCGCATGGGGTAAAATCATGGTGTCTGCAGGGCTGCACTCCTTCTGGACGCTCCAGGGGAGGATCCATTTCCACGTCCGCTGGAGTTGTGAAGGGAACTCAATTCCTTGCAGTTCTAGGACTGAGACCTCTGTTTCCTGGACAGCTGTCAGCTGGGGGCCATACCCAGCTTCTAGAGGCCGACAGCAGTTCTTAGCCTGTGGCCTCCCTTCCTCCATCTTCACAGTCAGCAGCAGTAGGCTGAGTCCCTTCCCTCTCGCACTTTGAATCTGTCCTCCTTCTTCTGCCTCATCTCTCCGACCTATTCAACTTCCTTCTTTTTCCACTCTACAGCCTGAGGCAGTTAGGTTGGGCCCATCCCAAGAATCCAGGTAATCTCCCCATCGCAAAGTCCTTAACCTTAATCACATCTGCAAAGTCCCTTCTGCTATGTAAGGTAGGTGGTCCGGAGCTACAGTGAGAACATCTGGGGGGAGGCCATTATTCTCTTTACCACAACAAAGGTCTTCACGGTTTAAAACTTTCAAGTCAGAAGTCATTTGACATGAAAACTTTAATGTCGGGTTACTGCTGCATTCAGATAGAGCTTATTATTTTTTTCAAAGTACTTCAAACATCTCATAACTAATTATTACTACTAATAATTATAACCATGATCTGAAGGTATAAAATAAAGTATAGATATTTTGACACAAAGCCCCAGGACACAAAAGTTAATAGCCCAAGTTCCTGCCATTCTTCCTAGCACTGAGACATAGCTGGGCAGTGACAGCTTATATTTAAACAGCACTGTATACGGACAGCGGGCTGATTCAGTTGGTGGAGCATGTGACTCTTGATCTCAGGGCCATGAGATCAAGCCCCATGTTGGGTGCTGATCTTGATAGATAGAGCATTGTTCATTATCTCCTTTATAATATGTGCTTTTACAATGTCCCTGGGAGGTACACAAAATAGACTAGTCCATTATTCTCTTTTTACAAATGAGCAAATGGAACTCAGACTAAATAACCTACAGAACATTCCTTTCAGGTGAAGTGATCTCACGAGGGGCAGACAACTGATAAATGGACCAGGCGGAGAAAATGAGCAGGCCACAATCTTCACGGAGAAGATGGCGACATTTAGAATATTCTTAGGAATGGTATAAAAACAACAAATAGTTCTTGTTGATTTTGATCTGAAACAGTGTAAAGGCTGAGCTTTCACTTTGAGGAAAACCAGGGAATAAGTACTCACTTTTCAAGGTTTTCATGAAGCTGTGTCACCTCACTCTTCTTAAAAGGACAGGTGAAAGAGGTACTAAAGGGACTCTTTCAGATCTTGTCCCTTTTACTAGGGGACAACAAGGGACAGAAGAGTGAGAGGACAAGCACAGAAAGGCTTGCAAAAAGCAAATCTAAACAAACCAAAAGCAGGTAGAGATAAGAATCATACACACAGGATGGTCCTGAACCTTCTTCAGACTGTATTCTGCTTCATCAAAAATACTGCATGCTTTAAACTTAAAATCTTTGATACTATGATTTTTCCAGTTGTGCAGCTCCCACAGAGATGAGGGAAAATGAGGAAACGACTCAATTCCTCTGCATCTACCCTACCAGCTGCCTCCTTACCTTCCAGCACCCGTTACTGAAACGGGATGGTCAATCAGGTACTTGAACTTAGTTCTTCGAATAGGGTGATGCCAGACTTGGTCAGCAGGACGTGGAAGAGTACCCTGGGGGAAAAAGCAAATACATGAATACACAGCAGAGGGCGCTCTAATCAAATGAAATCAATCCTTAATCTTATTCAATATTTACATTAAGGGCATTTGGATAGTGTATGGAGAAAAAGAGCAGAATTCTCATTTGAAACTACAGAGGAAAAGTAAAATTAGGACAATTCCAAAGTGAAAGAAAAATATCAAGACTAAGAGCAGTTATGATTACTTAGGTAAATCACATTTAAAAAAGCATTTCCTTGGCAACACTGGTGCAAACGATTTTAGTTTTCAAACTAGGAACTTAATTTTAAAGTATTTTGGAAGACAATCGAGAACATATAATGTTAAAAAAGAAACAACAGGCCCAAAATGGAGTCACTTGTGGTAAGCCCCACATCAGCAAACCAACACTTAAGTAGCACCTTACCCAACTGCAGTTCTGGCATCTCCCAGAGGGGCATTTTAAGCCCATCGGCTGCAAGTTTCTGATCAGCACAAGTGAGGTAATCAGCTTGACAGGCTCCCACCCGTCCCCCAAGGGGAAGACGACCTTGCCTGAAATAATCCTCTTTTGTTAATGGCTTCCATGTCCCTGCCCCCTTCTGCCAGTAAAAGCTCTCTATTTTGTACAGCTCCTCAGAGTTCCTTTCCACTTCCTATGTGGGATGCTGCCTGATTCATGAATTGTTGAAGAAAGCGAATTAGATCTTCAAGTTTACTCAGTTGAATTGTGGTTTTTAACAATAACATGCTCAGTAAATACTTAATGAACTGGATACCAAGAAGACATGTGTTCCCAAGTACTCCATGTATGTGTATGTTCACCTTCGGGGTTTTAACCTTCTTAGGAGGCAGTAAGGTATCAGGACAAGGACCAGCGTCCGCGGCAGAGCTCAGAGAAAGAAGAACTTCCTCAGGGATGAACTCATTTGGAAGGGATGCCAGAAGCGGTTCTGAATGATGCACCATATTCTTTTTCTCCTTTAGCTCAGGCAGTCCTAAGAAAGAAACGAAAAAGAAAAAGTGCTGTAATTTTTTGTAGACTTTGTTGCAGATGTCCAAGCTGCCTCTCAATACCATCTGTATGTTTCTAACACAGAAAACACTTGTTTCTGGTTGCCGAAAACATAACAATATTTTAAATGCTGAACGTCATCTTGTCAAGGAAAAAAACTCACATTGCCCGCCCTCCTCACCTTTACATCACACACAGCTTCAAAAACTGAGGCACAATTATTCCAAGTTCCAAACTGAAAATTAAATTCACTTCATTTGCTCAATTAAGTGGGATAGCCTTAAAATGATGGAAATGTCTACTTTCTCTTTGATGTGAAAATGACAAAAGTAATCTCTCCTCAAAACTGTCCAATTGTTGAGTAATTATTTCTGTGTGAATTCAAAGATGAGAATAATTTACACTAAATCGGGGCATTTGGACAGTGGATGGGATCAGCGCTAGGTTTAAGAGTGAAAGCAGAATGAGCAGGGTTGGAAATGAAGAGAGCGGAACCATTCGCATAAACTGGCAGAGGAGGAACAGCACGAAGAACGTTCTATGCAGCCTGACTAGGGCAGAGGAATCGTGAAGATGGGGAATGGGGACAAATAGGAAAAGGCCTCCTATGAAGGCAGTCAAGGAGGGTTGGGCTGTCTCCGTTACAGAATTCTCCACTGATCTATGTCCCTCACAAAGTATGGCTTATGTTAATATCTACAGGGAGGTGTAGCAAAACTGCTCAAGTTCACATTATCAAATCTCTTGATTGTTTGAAAACGAGTTAGAGTATCACAGCAGGGCAGAAAAAATGCTGGTGGGGCTTTAGCACAATCTTCCCTAAAAACAAGATGAAAATGTTGTAGGGAGTTTAGTGTGGGAGTAGGAATGAGTCTAGCTGATTCTCATTTTAGTACAGATCTGTATTTATCTGTGTATGAATGAAAATCTTAAATAAGGAATTCTTGTCTTTTAGAGTAATTACTAAAACCGGATACAAACTGGTTTCTTAAAGTCAGAGACCAGGTACCAAAAAAGCAGTTTCATGCAACTATTCATACTCAAAATGGGTGAATTTAAAACAATATAAAACTGGGGACCCTGGGCAGCTCAGTTGGTTAAGCGTCAGACTTGGCCTTGGTATGATCTCATTGTTCATGAGTTCGAGCCCCTCCTTGGGCATCGCTGCACACAGCCCGCTATAGATCCTTAGTTCCCCTCTCTTTCTGTCCCTCCCCGGTTTGTGCTTGCTCACCTTCGTGTCCTATCTCAAAAAAATAAACATTAAAAAAAATTTTTAAATAATAAAACAATATAAAGCTCATTATCATTTGAGGCACCTGGGTGCCATAGTCAGTTAAGCATGGGACTCTTGGTTTCTGCTCAGGGCATGATATCCTGGTTTCATGGGTTTGAGCCCTGCATTGGGTTAAAAGAAGTTATTCACCATAATAAGTGGGATTTATAGCTGGGGTCTAGGGCTGGTTCAATATCAATGGGATTCATCACATCAATAAAAGAAAGGACAAGAACCACATGATCCTCTCAACAGATGCAGAGAAAGCACTTGACAAAATACAGCATGCTTTCTTGATAAAAACCCTCAAGAAAGTAAGGAAAGAAGGATCATACCTCAAGATCATAAAAGCCATATATGAAAGACCCAATGCTAATATCATCCTCAATGGGGAAAAACTGAGACCTTTCCCTCTAAGGTCAGGAACAAGACAGAGATGTCCACTCTCACCAATGTTATTCAACATAGTGTTGGAAGTCATAGCCTCAGCAATCAGACAACACACACACAAAATAAAAGGCATACAAATCGGCCAGGAGGTCAAGCTTTCACTCTTTGCAAATGACATGGTACTCTATACAGAAAACCCAAAACATTCCACCAAAAAAAAATGCAAGAACTGATCCAGGAATTCAGCCAAGTGTCAGGATATAAAATCAATGCACAGAAATCAGTTGCATTCCTGTACACCAACAATGAAGCAACAGAAAGAGAAATCAAGGAATCGATCCCATTTACAATTGCACCAAAAACCATAAAATACCTAGGAATAAATCTAGCCAAAGAGGTAAAAAAATCTATACACTGAAAACTATAGAAAACTGATAAAAGAAATTGAAGAGGACACACAAAAAAATGGGAAAATATTCCATGCTCCTGGATAGGAAGAACAAATATTGTTAAAATGCCAATTCTACCCAAAGTAATCTACATATGCAATGCAATCCCTATCAAAATAACATCAGCATTCTTCACAGAGCTAGAACAAACAATCCTAAAATTTATATGGAACCAGAAAAGACCCCAAATAGCCAAAGTAATGTTGAAAAAGAAAACCAAAGCAGGAGGCATCACAATCCCAGACTTCAAGCTGTATTACAAAGCTATAATCATCAAGACGGTATGGTACTAGCACAAGAACAGACACTCAGATCAATGGAACAAAATAGAGATCCCAGAAATGGACCCACAAACATATGACCAACTCATCTTGACAAAGCAGGAAAGACTATTCCATGGAATAAAGATAGTCTCTTCAGCAAGAGGTACTGGGAAAACTGGACAGCCACATGCAGAAAAATGAACCTGGACCACTTCCTCATACCATACACAAAGATAAACTCAGAATGGATGGAAGACCTAAATGTAAGGCAGGAAGCCATCAAAATCCTCAAGAAGCAAGCAGGCAAGAACCTCTTTGACCTTGGCCGCAGCAACTTCTTACTCATACCTCTACAAAGGCAAGGGAAACCAAAGCAAAAATGAACTATTGGGACCTCATCAAAATAAAAAGCTTTTCACAGGGAAGAAGACAATCAGCAAAACTAAAAGGCAGCCGATGGAATGGGAGAAGATATTTGCAAACGACATATCAGATAAAGGGTAGGTATCCAAAATATATAAAGAACTTATCAAACTCAACACCCAAGAAACAAATAATCCAGTGAAGAAATGGCCAAAAGATGTGACACTTTTCCAAAGAAGACATCCAATCCAGACGGCCAACAGACACATGAAACGATGCTCAACATCACTCATCAGGGAAATATAAATCAAAACCACAATAAGATACCACCTTACTCCCATCAGAATGGCTAACATAACCTCAGGCAACAACAGGTGTTGGTGAGGATGCAGAGAAAGAGGCTCTCCTTTGCACTGCTGGTGGGAATGCAAACTGGTGCAGCCACTCTGGGAAACAGTATGGAGGTTCCTCAAAAAATTAAAAATAGAACTACCCATGACCCAACAACTGCACTACTAGGTATTTACCCAAGGGACACAGGTGTGCTGTTTCAAAGAGGCACATGCACCCCAATGTGTATAGCAGCACTTTCAACAACAGCCAAAATATAGAAAGAGCCCAAATGTCCATTGATGGATGAATGGATAAAGAAGATGTGGCATACACACAGACACACACACACACACACACACACACACACACACCACACACACACACACCACACACACAGTATTACTTGGCAATCAAAAAGAATGAAATCTTGCCATTTGCAACTATGTGGATGGAACTAGAGGTATTATGCTAAGTGAAATTAGTCAGAGAAAGACAAATATATGACTTTACTCATAAGAGGATTTTAAGATACAAAACAAATAAATATAATGAAAGGGAAGCAAAAATAATATAAAAACAGGGAGGGGGACAAAAACATAAGAGACTCTTAAATATAGAAAACAGAGGGTTACTGGAGGGGCTGTGGGAGGGGCGATGGACTAAATGGGTAAGTGGCATTTAGGAATCGCTCCTGAAGTCATTGTTGCACTATATGCTAACTTGGATGTAAATTTTAAGAAGTAAAAGTTAAGAAAAAACTTATCATTTGAAAAATTAGTCTTTAGGTGGAGTAATGAGGCAGGACTCTGACTCAAAAATACTATAAATGGAATGGCTTTTGATTTTATTGAAACAAGTGTATTGGAAAAATGCAACTAATTAAGGCACCCTGAAATCTCAGATTCTAGAAAAGACTGAACAGACTGTGGATTGTGAGTTCCGACTAGGGTCATGATCACTGATGTCTGTGGGATCCATGAGGAACTTTACCTGTCTCTTCTTTGGCTGCTGAGACTTTTAATTTTTTTCCCTCAGGTGTTGACATGGAGGTTAGCAATGTGAAGGGCGCTTTCGGAAGAGACATAATAAACAATGCCTCCTACCACTTTCTTTAGTAATTTGGAAAGTCCCTCCAGAAAGCTAGCTTGTCACCCCTTCCTGCAAGCAAAGAGACAGACACAGACAGACCCATTAAGAGCTAATGTTAAGATCAGAGGTTATAATTCATAATTCATCTAGCGTGGGTTTTCCTTCTTCGGGGAGACCGCCTCCTTCTATCAAGTCACCTGACGCCACTGAGAAACCTGCGGGTGGGTCAGGGTCTGGGTCCAGGCGGGGAAGGACTCCCTCGGCCCACCCACCTATACCCGCCCCTTCCGAATGGCGTCCCTCGCTCCAGGCGGGGAACTCGGTTCCCAGGCTCCCGACACGCAGCGTCCTTGAGCACGCCAGCTCCGCGGACTCGGCGTGGGGCAGGGTTGGCGCCAAGGAGGCAACGGCCGTGATGGAAAACACTCACTTGCAACCAGTACTGGTAAATTGTGTTTCCCGCCCGACCTCTGGTCGCTTCTCCCTTTCCCGGAACGCCTGCGGGTCGTCATAGAAACCCAGGACCCCAAGCTTTCACAACCCTCACTGGAGGCTGTCTTGGGCAGTGCCTAAAGAGCGGGGACTGAGCTAAGAAACAATCCCAACACTCGGGGATTCCGTGTTTTTCACCGCGGCATAGGTTCATCAGCAATCGAGAACAAAAATATTTAATCGGGCCGTTCTCACGGAGTGCAAAAGTATCTAGAATCCCGGTGCTTTCGCCCGCAGGTCGTCGCCAGTGCGCAGGCGTAGCAGCCGCCGGGTCGCTTTCCCCCTCCCCCGGGGAGGACCTGTGTCGCTCCCTATCGCAGGCATCGATGGATTGATTGGAGCCGGCATTCCGTAAGAGATTTGTTTTTCTATCGATCTCTCCCACTTTTATGTTGTTTTGCATATTTTCCTAAAATCCATATTCAAGGAAAGATTACGTAATCACAAGCTCTGGGTTCCCAGAAGTTGAGGCTTCCCTGAGGATGCTGCCCCTGGCCATGACATCTCCATCAAGTCTTCGTTGGGCACTTAAGCACGGACCTCTGCCCCCGCCCCGCAACCCACCTAGCACACTGAAAGCGTTCTTAGGTCTAGGCTTATTGTGGCTGGAGGCAGGGAAGGAGACTGTACTTTAGGCGAAATCAACCCAAGTAAAATCGTTGGGTCTTCTTAAAAACCGATGTTCTCGGGGAACTGAGAGGAGGAACTGAGATCCCAGCCCCTTACTGCCACCAGGGATCATTTTCTGTTAAGATGGAGCCTTAATGCCAAACAATGATGGTGGAATCCCAGTGTCTGGGTGACTCTAGTCTAGCAAATACATTTTAGAAGGGAAGGTAACTTCTCTTGTTCAACAGCCCTATTCCTTAGTACAAAGCACAGCACAAGCCTGGCCCAAACACCTTCAATACATGGTGTCTGAAAATCAACTGGACAGTCTTACTGTCCTGTGCTGATGGATTTGGTTTCTAATTACCAGGGTAATAGCAATGAAAACTATGAGCAAAGTGCTGAAAATAGGAACAGCACAATCTCTGTGGCCCCTTTTAATTCTTCTGGTCAAACACCTTGGCTGTCTGAGCATTTTAGCCTTTAGCCCTATACCATCACCCTAAATTTTCTCTAGATTTTCCAACAATTAAAATACACACACAGCACACATAGACTGGCAATCATCAATACTGGTTAGCGCAGAAGCAATGCAGAAGCAGGTGAATGGTAATTTTCCTGCAAAGTGTATTTGCCTTTCTCCTTCCTCACCGGTGTGGTGACTCTACATTTCTAGTTTGGAACCATAAGGAGAAGACTGAACTTAAGAGGCCCTAAAATTACAGCACTCAGGTTATACAGTTTATCAGCCTTTGAGTACTAGAAGAACAAAATAACTCATCTTTTATATTCTTAACCTAGCTTTAAAAAAATGTAAGAAGGACATTGATAGAAGAGATGAAGACCAGTGAACAGATTCAAGAGATAGAGTAAAATCTCGGGTTGCCTAGGTGGCACAGTGGGTTAAGCATCCAACTCTTGATCTCAGCTCAGGTCATGATCTCAGGGTTCCTGGGACTGAACCCCACCTCAGGTTCTTGGCTGTCAGCCTAGAATCTGCTTGGATTCCTTCTCCCTCTCTCTCTCTCTGCCCCTCCCCCGTGCACTCGATCTCTCAAACTTATAAAAAAAAAGGAAAATCCATAGGTTTGGGGAAGTAATTGGCTCTGTCGTATGAAGAAAAAAACAGCAAACGTTACTTCTACAGCAAACGTTACTTCTACAGCAAACGTTACTTTTCATTTTCTATCCTGTGCAAGTGTGTAGTGATTACACAGGCTGTTTCCTGAGCAAAGTTGTAGAAGTGCATGAAGTAGTGAGCATGTGAACAGAACTTAAGAACATTAAGTAAGACCATAGCTACCGACGAATACAGTTGCTATCCTTGGGAAATTTCTCTCGTAATTTTGAATGCTAGTGAGGGAGCCCTAAAGTGGACAATGGTAAAATATTATTGAGGCCTTTGATGGAAAATATCACAGCAAAGGGCGCCTGGGTGGCTCAGTCAGTTAAGCTTCCAACTCTTGGTTTTAGCTTAGGGCATGATCTCATGGTTTCATGAGTTCAAGCTCCACATCGGGCTGTGCACTGACAGTGCAGAGCCTGCTTGGAATTCTCTCTCTCTCTCTCTCTCTCTCTCTCTCTCTCGCTCTCGCTCTCGCTCTCGCTCTCGCTCTCGCTCTCTCTCTCTCTGCCCCTCCCCCACTTGCTGTCTCTGGCTCTCTCATACAAATTTAAAAGAAAGAAAGAAAATATCACAGCAAAATCCAAGATGAGCAGGTAATAATTTTCCTAAATAGAAAAACCTCACGATAGTAAAAATGTCAGCCCAAGTTATAAGCGGGGCTAACTTAGGGCCCCTGGGTGGCTCAGTTGGTTAAGCATCCGACTCCAGTCATAATCTCCAGGTTTATGAGTTCAAGCCCCACATCAAGCTCTGTGCTGACCACTCAGAGCCTGGAGCCCGCTTTGGATTCTATGTCTCCCTCTCTCGCGCGCCCCCCCTCCCCCCGCTCACTCTCACTGTCTGCTGTCTCTCTCTCAAAAATAAACATTAAAAAATGAAAAATAAAAATAAGCAGAGCTAACTGAGCTTGCTGGCACTGGCTGACTTCTGGGGCAGCTTAACACCAACTCAGCTTCAACTGGACATGATCTCAGAACCAGTCACTGTGATCACCAAACATGCCCTCAACTGGGAAAGAAAACAACCCCCCCCCCCAAAAAAACAACAAACAGTGGGACTGTTTGCACCCATGTCCTTCGTACCAACTCATTTTCTAAATGTGTGGACAGGGATTGCACACCCATCTGTGAGCGCTTAAGTGTAGCATGCATGGCTCCCAGAGGGAGTCCAACTGGGACGTAGGTCAGTATTTGTACTTAATATAAAGAACGAAGGTATCAATAAATGTTGTGAAGGAGACGCTAGGAAACAAAAACCAGGTACTGCCCAGCTAAGGGCTTCTCAGGGGAAGAGGAACTTAGGCTGTCTTAATTCTGTCACTAATTCACTGGAGGACCCTCCTTCTGACTCCACATGGGTGTGCCTACAGCAAGAAATATGCCTTCGGTTTTGTTCACAAGCATCTCTTCAGTACAGAGCACAGTCCCTGGCACCTGGCGTTGATGCAGTCTAGAACAAACTCCTCCTTCCTATCATACCATAAATTGGGCTTATGCAGAGCAAATCCAGTCAGTAACTGCGCCTGCCTGAGTACCCCACTCCATGTGTGATTTCTCGTGGTGTATTTACAAACTAGTGTGCCAGTTTTATTAACCAGATCTATGAAACTAGGTAGTTAAGAGCCCAAATACAAGCCGAGCCAGAAGGTCAGGACCCTTAACTTCAGTAAATTCCTCAAGGAAACCGGCCACACCGTGGCTTTGCCCTTGGTGCCAAGGAATACTCACTTGTTCCAAGAAACAGGGTGGGAGGGGGGCATCGAAGGGGGAAGGGACTTCCCCTGCCCACTGCTCTGGTCCCACAGAGGCAGGTGGGTAGAGCTAGACTATGGAAGACTAGAGAACTTCCTGGCTTGTTTTCATGCGAAATGCTTTCATGGGAAGAGTGTTGTGGTAGCCAATCCTCGTCGTAATGGGTTTCTATGAGGAGATTCTTTGGAGGAAGGAAAGCAATGGATCTTGCTCCAAAATCAGTTTCCCCAACTCTTGTCTGAAAAGGCACACTTCCTGACCAAGAGATTTTCCACCTTTCATTAGAAAACGAAGTCCATTTCTGCATATTTAGAAACAGTCATTCACAAGTTTTAAGAGGCCAATAGCAAAAGGACTCAAGGAACAAATAATGACCACAATGAAAAGCAGAGGCTCCAAGTGTCAGTGTCACAACTGGGCCTGTCTGTCACCTGGCCCCCCTCCATCATGCTGGATGAGAAAGCTGTGCTTTGCCTTCTCTTTGACTATCTTCGACACGTAAAGCTGCCGGACATTGAGATGAAAAACATTTATTATGAAACATGTAGATGATAAGGAATAAGATCTGCATTTACCACACTCTTCAAATATGCAATACTTTGCCATTTTTGTAGGTAGAGTCAACGCAACGACAGCTCATATTAAAGAAAGTGATGATGGGGCGCCTGGGTGGTTCAGTCGGCTAAGCGTCCGGCTTCAGCTCAGGTCATGATCTCACAGTTCCTGGGTTCGAGCCCCGTGTCGGGCTCTGTGCTGACAGCTAGCTCAGAGCCTGGAGCCTGTTTCAGATTCTGTGTCTCCCTCTCTTTCTGACCCTCCCCTGCTCGCGCTGTCTGTCTCTGTCTCTCAAAAATAAATAAAAAACATTAAAAAAAATTTTTTAAAGAAAGTGATGATGCTGGTGATTCGAAGGGGGTGTGGGGATGGGGCTCGGAAATTCAGAAAAGAGCAAACACGACTGAATGAGAAAAAAACATGTTTAATCGACCTCAGGTTTTCCACGGCCCTCCTGCCGCGCTCAGAACACGATGGATCTGAAGCACAAGCTGGGCAGGTGTAGACCCAGGAAGGAAGCTGCCGCGCTGGCCCGAAAGGCAGAGCCCTGGGTGGAGCCTGAGCTCTCCTCTTCCCCCACCCCCCAAGAACTGGCACATTTGTACACGGGAATCTGCATCGTATCCCTAATCAACTGGACGCACAGACTTCGTGCTTCAGAATGATTTAAAACAATGAGAAAGGTACATCTACCACTTCACTCAAGCAAACAGGCACCACAAACACAAGGGAGTATCTTCTACCGGCTTGCAGGTCAGCACTCCGTCGGGAAGGGCATCCTGACAGCAGAAATGTGAATGTAATGCAGAAACAAGGAAGGAACCGTTTAGAACAATGGAATACAGCAAAGGCAGTCTGGGACTTTTCAGAAACTGTATCGCTTCTCAAACCCTTTCTTTTTCTCAAATCCAAATTAGCCATTTAAAAGTCTTTATCATTTATGGGGTCATCTGGGTGGCTCAGTCAGTTTAGCGTCCAACTGTTGGTTTCAGCTCAGGTCATGATCTCAGGGTCATGAGATCAAGCCCCGATTCAGGCTCTGTGCTGGGTATGGAACCTGCTTAGGCTTCTCTCTCTCTCCCTCTGCTCCTCCCCTGCTTGCACACATGCTCTTTCTCTCTCTCAAAATAAAAAAGTCTTTATGCTTTACAGAAAAAAAAAGGAAACTTTATTAGGAACTATGTAGATTATATAGATTGTACAGCATTCCTACTAACCTAAAGCTGATCAATTTTATCATTATTGATGTTCAAACAGCATTAAATTATGGTAAGAAAGCACTGGGGCAAGCAGGAAGGCCTCGATTCTCCCTGTTTCAACCAGAGTTGAGGCCGTGTTTTACCCCCTTCATAAACTGGGCGCCAACACTCTATTACGTGATAGACTGGATAGAAAATTTAGTGCTGTCAGAAACTACTCATATGCTTATATAAGCTTTACTAACAATACTCATTTTATTCCTCAAAACCTTTAGGTCCCAGTGTCTTCAATTTCTGAGCCATAAACATAAAGCCTGGAGACAAGACATGTAGAGCAATGTCTAAGATCTTTCTAGGATAGTATATATGCATACACATATAAACTGTATTATATAAATGACATAAGTCACATAAAATTTTGCACAAGATTAGTAAGCAAGCCCATTACACATTATTACCAGAAGTATCTTTGATTAAGAATTTTGCCTTCCAAGACTTTAAGCATTCTTTACACTGGCAGAAGACAGACCTCATTAATTTCCTTCCTCGCCATAAATTCTGAAATTAAACTATAAAATATACACATTAGTTCTAACACTTGACTTAAATACATACGTAAAAGCAGGCATACTTTTCTTTTTAGAAGCTTACCCTTATGCTAAACAAGATAAATCTGAAAGTAATTTTGGAGGCGGGAACATGGGTGCCATCAAAGTCTTGTTCAATTCTTGGTAGTTCCATTTTGGGAGAGCTTATAAATCAGTCAAGGTATGATGGGGCCTGACATCCTCTCGTCTGTTTAAAAGCACGTATTCTCAGGAGGGTGCAGCATTTGAAACATTCACATTTTTAAAAGATTCTAACAAGAGGATAAGGATTCAGAGTTAGACTTTATGGAGGGTAAGAGGATAATAAGGCCCTTTTTCTGCCAGGGCTAGCTAGTGCTTTGCAACAACCCTATGAGGTAGTTCGTTGTTACCCCATTTCACAGATGAGGAAAACTGTGGCTCTAATAAATGAAACAACTGTGCCCACCATCACGCTGCCAGTAAGTGTGGAGCTCTCTGTGACAAATGCAGCACCAGGGGCGTTCTGACTGCATATCCTGGGTAGGAGGCGACAGGTGCACCAAGCACGGGGCTCCAGCCCTGCACCCCGCTCTCAACCAGAAGCAGCTATATTTTATCTGTTTTGCATGCAGGGCTCAAGTGTAACAATTTACTTTTTTAATGGTTTCATAACTAAAACAAATGCTACATCAGGCCACTGATTACTACAGTTGTAGTAGTTTGCCTTCATTATCCACCCCCCCATCCCCGCAAAACAATAAACTTTACTCAAAATTACCTGTGACCACACAAAACAAATGTATCTTTTTTGCATAAAAGACCTCAACAATTCATAAGTTGTATCTTTTAAGCCTACATAGCCCACATGACCAATCTTTAAATACACAATGTTCTGTTAGGCTTTCTATAAAGACTTCAGGAGTCCATTTTTCAGGCAAGTATAATTTTAAAATTCAATGAAAACTGTCTATACTAAATAAACTACTTGTGTAACGTATTTGTGTTTGCAGTTACAGAATAGTTACACACTACACCTTAGTAACCTGCCAATGTCACATATTTTACCATACAACTAAAAGGAAGAAACATTTCCCCCACTTCTTATGCTTCCAAAAGCAAAAAGTAGTTACTGACATGTTTGGGGGGGTTTTCCCCTTTCCTCAGCTTCCAATGCAAACTCCTCACTGGGGCTCACCTCTGTCAAGTGCAGTATTTCCTGCCTGGGGCTTTGCAATACAAGTCTGACAAAATCATGTGTGCTCAGGCAGTAATTTAGGCTTTACCTTATTTGTGATTGCTATCATGGACTACCATAGCTAACAGGTATAATTCTACATCTTATTTAAATTTTGTGAATTTGGGGGCGCTTGGGTGGCTCAGTCGGTTAAGCGTCTGGCCTCAGCTCAGGTCATGATCTCACGGTTCGTGGGTTTGAGCCCCGCATCGGGCTCTGTGCTGACAGCTCAGAGCCTGGAGCCTGTTTCAGATTCTGTGTCTCCCTCTCTCTCTGCCCATCCCCTGCTCACACTGTTTCTATCTCTCAAAAAATAAATAAAAGACATTAAAAATTTTTTTTAAATAATAAATTTGGTGAATTTGAATTTTTATACTACCTTTTCCCAGTAAAGTCCACTATGAAACAAACAAAAATAGTAGTTACTGAGAAGTCACAAGCAGCCTCAATTTTCTCATTAAATTCTAACATAAAGCAAGCAACTTTAGGCAACTGCAAGAGATTAATCTACCAGAAAAAAAAAAAAAACATTTTCCTTCACTATATAGAACTGAAAATGAGAGCATCTAACATATGTGACAAAGGTAGAGATTTAGCTATTGTTTTGGCAAAAACACAATAATAATAGTAGCTATTCTTAGAGGAAAAGGGGCGCCTGGGGGCCTCAGTAGGTTAAGCATTGAAGTCTTGATCATTTCCGCTCAGGTCATGACCTCACAGTTTGTGAGATTGAGTCCTCCTCCAGACACTGAGCCCCATATGGGGCTTCATGCTGACAGAGCAGGGCCTGCTTGGAATTCTCTCTCTGCCCCTCCCCAACTAATGCATGCACACACCCTCTCTGCTCTCTCAAAATAAAAAATAAAGAAATAAAGAATACTTCTTACAGGAAAGAAATTTTAAATTCTTTCCTGTTCATAAGGAAAAAAGTATTGTCCTGTAACTAACTTTCACTGCTATTAGCAAGAGGGAAATTCAATGAATCATCCTGAAACATATGGAAATTTTAATTTATTTAGGAGCAGAGGTAGTGGTGGGTTTGCTTGGGCTTTTTTGATGTTTGCTTATTTATTTTAAGAAACAGCGACAGAGCAAGGGAGTGCACAAATGAGTGGGGGCGAGGAGCAGAGAGCGAGAGGGAGAGAGAATCCCAAGCAGGCTCTGTGCCGCCAGTGCAGAGCCCCATGCGGGGCTCAATCTCATAAACCAGGAGATCATGACCTGAGCCGAAATCAAGAATCAGACACTCAACTTAATGAGCCACCCAGGCATCGCAGTAGTGATTTAAAGACTTGCTAAAAGCAGCTAGCAGTAAGGCCATGGCTATCAAAGTAGCTTCTTTCACGTGTTTGTGAAAATTTCTTAGAACATTCTTATCATTCTGGAGTCTTTAGTTCTAAGCATATTTGTTGTCACATCAAAGTCTCTGGACAGAAAAAAAAATCACAATAAAAAGAAGAGGAGAGCCTTAAAAAAATAGCCTTGATCAGTCCAACAAATACAGTATCCAGACTCCATCCAATGCAACAAAGTCCTCTCCAATGAGAGTGTAACATTCACAGCACTTAAGAGAAATACAGATCGAAGAAGTCCGTTGTCCCACAGATCTACCATTCCATAAACAGACGACTTACTCAAAAACAAGTCTTTGATCAATGTGGTTTTCTTAACTCCCTCATCATATTTAAAAGTTATAAACTCAACTGACTCATTTTAATAAAAATGCCACGAAGTGCAAGCTATACTAAAGCAGCCTGTGGAGGTGACGGCTGCTTGACAATCACAAGCCCTGTACAGACAAGTGCCGCATGGAAATATGTGAGCTTTTTAAAAAAAATAACTTCCTGTTCACATGCATTTTTGTCTGTTAAAAAAACTGGATTTGGTGTTTGAGAATTGCCTAAACCCATCTGGATCAAAGGTACTGATATAAAGTCGGTAATGGGGCTGGGTGCTTGCAGCACAAATTCAGGTGTGACCACTAACAACGTCTGTTTACCTTCTTATGACACTCAAACAGACTTGAAAACAATTCCAGGAAGATGTCCCAAAACTTTTTGGATGGAAGTAGGGCTGTTATGATACCAAGATGACTTCTCAAGTTGGCTATGCCAGATAAGAATCCTCTTTTGGGTAAATCTTCAGTCTCGCTTGGTTGAGTGGAAACTTGAACTACATGGTCTCAGATATTCCGTTCAATGCTTGGTCTTTACAAACATCATCACAGCTCATATATCAGCAATGGGCATCATATAAGATGGAAACATCACATAATAAAGTACATTTTTTTAAATGATCACATATTAATTTGTTTCACCTAAAGCATACTACCATTAAAAATGTAATAATTGAGCAATGCAGAAGCCAGCTTCTGGATCTTTAAAAATCAATTTAATATTAATGAAGGTGATTAATACTTACATGTCACAGACTTACTAGTCTGCAAAATATTTCAAGTCAGTATTTATTAAACAGTAAGTATACCAAAGGGTACTTCTGAATAATTTCCAAAAAGTTATTACCTTAAAGTTTAAACAAAACAAGTTATGTTCCACATAAGTTCCATGATAAAATAATTTAAACACATGATTGATTCAGCAAGTCTTTAAAAAATTGCTTTGGAAACTGTAAAAGGAAATGTTTTCTTTGTCCTGTGTCACTTCTTTCATTTTCCCTTCCTACTTCTATTCCCCTCAGTTTATAATATTTCGGATGTAAACTCAGGAATTCAAAGTGAAAGGTAAAATTATGCTTCACATAAATCATGACCTATACTTTATAGAGAAAACAAGGCAAAAACTGAATAGAACTGAATTTTCAAAATAAAAAATACAATTAGGATGTTTAACAAGATTATCTTTGGAAACTGGTTATTTCCGCTCTACTAAAAACAGCAAAATGTTCCACATTATTTTTTCTTTCCCAAGTACACAGTTAATTAGCATACATTCCAACAATGTGCATGAAAAAATTTCTAAGCCTAAAATATTTAAATGACTTCTTTGTGTTTTGGCTAATTCAGTGGCCAAGGAAACATGACGTTTAGTCATGATGTTTAGATGGAGTCAAAAAACAAAAACCCAGCAAAAGTCTGTCATTATGCCATCTATAAGTCTCCCTTCTCCCAAAAAGGTAGGAAAAAGAAACTTCTTTAAGTGCACAAGATTCCAGTAAACTTCCAACATCTCAGCTGACCTAGGAACGGAGTGAGCCATCTGTAAAGCCTGGAGTGGTCCAAATAACACAGTAACAGCTGGAAACAGATGCTGGCCCCAAATCAGGTGGAAATCCCATCTTCAGTGTCAAGGAATGAAACAGAGTCCAAGCTTCTAAAACACGTACCGACAAGTCCAGGAACGTGGACGGATATAATCCAGAAATGTGGGCTTCGATGGGGAAGAGAGAATGGAAGAGGTTATTTGCGTGCGCCGCGAGCACGAGGTGGTGGGGTAACGAGTGGTAATGTTCCACACCGCACAGTTCTACGATGCCTCCCAGCACTTCCATAATCTCTAAGCTAAAAGCAGCTCACAAATTCATTCATTATTATTCACAAATTCAGGTTCATTATTTTTATCTACAACACAGATTACCCTGATAGGTAAAAGGCTTACATTTAGTGATCTAAAATACAAATGGTGGTAGGGTAGGGATGATAAAATATATATGCCAATTACTGTAATACGAAGTTGAAATTACTAAATTAGCTAAATGAGAACAGAGGAAGCACTGTGAAAGGTCAGAAATGGGAAAACACTGGAGCACGAATTTGGAAAGGCTGGGAGATGTTGCCTCCAAACTGGATTTTGAGAAAATAAAATGTGACAGGTAGATCTGGAGTGCAGAGAGCACCATAACCAGAGACAGGCCAAAGCAGCTAGTTCAGATGCAAAAAGGGGGTTAACAGGAAATAAGGAGGGAGCATTGGGGCAGCATAATAAAAACAAGACAGTAGGAGAAGCTTTGGGAGAGAAACTGATTAACTGGACTATAGCCATCTTTAGTTATAGGTACCTGTGAGAAATACAAGTAGAGAGATCAAAGAGGCACCGTTAAATATTCGGGAGTTTTCCATACACAACTAAAAGTGAAGGTTCTAAAAATGAGAATCTTATATAATTACAAATAACAAAAAAAAAAAATCAAGGGAAAAGGGACCCTAGACATAGGAGTGTAGCTGGACATTTTCACAAAGAGTTCATTATTTGGGGCCAAAGTGGTGGCAGGTGGGGTATACATGCCGTTGAGAAGATGCTGCAGAACACGTACATTTTCAGGACACAGGAAGAAAATTAGAAGACACTAAAGAAAAAGCAGTAAAATGGGGGGGCGGGAAGGAAGACAGAGAGAAAACCAAAAACTATGAGTGCTCAATGTAAACAAAACCAGGAAAAAGAAAAATTTCAAAGACTGTGCAGTAAGATCAAATGATAAGCTAAGCCTTTTACTCCTTACTTCCCTCATCTGGCATCATCTCTACTCTTCTCCTTAATATTACCCACCAACCCTCACAACCAGGGGGCGAAAACACTCCTTTTCCACTCCAGCCTGAATGCACACTCACGTTTTTCAGAGGACAGTGCTGACGTGCATACCACTCTTGGGAATAAAAGCACAGCATGACTCCATTGCCCGCGAAAAGGGAAGTCCACACCATAACATTCCAAATTGGCCTTTTCCGACTATCATTGACAATGAAGTTGAAAGCCACTGAAGTTACAAAGATGGCAAAAAAAAATGTAACAATCTGTCAGGAAGTAAGTGGTCTCAGATATATGCTCACAATGAGCATCAACTGTGAGTGTACAAGTTTTATTCTGACCACCGGTCTTAAAAGTGAAAATGAAACTTCAGAGTTAAAACTTAACAGTGATAACTGGAAATCAAATAATATTTAGAGCAGGTGAAAACTTATTTCATGGAAACATTCATATTTAACCTTGTCCCCCCTCCACACACCCAAAAAAGGGCCCATGTTTTTCAGGGGGGGAACACTCTGAGTTGTTTACAGTTGTCATGACCTCCCAGATTACTGTTGTCATTACTCTTCAAGGCTATTTATGTTCATTCCTCTACTTCAGAGGGTAAACATCCTGCAACAGAGTGTGTTTTAGTTACTCAAAATCAATGTTGTAAGCATCTCATAAATACTGCCTCGAAATGGTATTACTAGTATCTGGTTTTCTACACTGCCTTATATATTTTTCTTTTTTATTTAAATTGAAGTTAGTTAACATAGTGTAGTATTGGTTTCAGAAGAACCCAGGGATTCATCACTTACATGTAACACCCAACGCGCATCCCAACAAGTGCCGTCCTCAAGACCCATCACCCATTTAGCCCACTGCCCCACCCAACACCCACCAGCAACCGTTTGTTCTCTGTATTTAAGAGTTTCTTATGGTTTGCCTCCCTCTGTTTTTATCTTACATTTCCTCCCCTTCCCCTACGTTCATGTTGTGTTTCTTAAATTCCATGAGTAAAGTCAATGAATTTATGTTCCTATGACAGACTTATTTAGCTTACAATATACTCTAATTCCACCCGTGTTGTTGCAAATGGCAAGATTTCATTCTTTTTGATCACCAAGTAATATTCTGTTGTATATATAAACCATGTCTTCTTTATCCATCCATCTGTCGATGGACATTTGGGCTTTTTCCATAATTTGGCTACCGTTGACAGCGCTACTATAAACACTGGGGTGCATGTGCCCTTCGAAACAGCACACCTGTATCCCTTGGGTAAATACCTAGTCCAATTGCTGTTCCAGTTTTAATTTTTTGAGGAAGCCCCTTAACTGTCTTCCAGAGTGGCTACACCAGTTTGCATGTCCACCAACACTACAAAAGGGTTCCCCTTTCTCTGCATCCTCACCAACATCTGTTGTTTCCTGAGTTATTAATTTGGCCATTCTGACAGGTGTGAGGCGGTAGGATCTCATTGTGGTTTTCATTTATATTTCTCTCATGATGAGTGATATTGAACATCTTTTCATGTGTCTGTTAGCCATCTGGATGTCTTTTTGTCTATTCATGTCTTTTGCCCATTTCTTCATTGGATTATTTTTCTAGGTGTTGAGTTTGATAAGTTTATTATAGATTTGGATACTAACCCTTTATCTAATATGCCATTTGCAAATATCCTCTCCCATTCTGTCAGTTGACTCTGGCATTGCTGATTTGTTTCTTTCACTGTGCAGAAGCTTTTTACCTTGATGAAGTCCCAATAGTTCATTTTTGCTTTTGTTTTCCTTGCCTCCAGAGACATGCCTAGAAAAAAGGTGTGGCAGCTGAGGTGAAAGAGGTTACTGCCTGATTTCTCCCCTAGGATTTTGATGGTTTCCTGTCTCACTTTTAGGTCTGTCATCCATTTTGAATTTGTTTTTGTGTATGGTGTATGAAAGTGATCGTTTCATTCTTCTGCACGTCACGGTCTAGTTTTCCCAGCACCATTTGCTAAAGAGACCGTCTTTTTCCCATTGGATACTCTTTCCTGCTTTGTCGAAGATTAGTACACCATAGATTTGTGGGTCCATTTCTGGGTCTCTATTCTATACCATTGATCTGTGCATTTGTTTTTGAGCCAGTACCATACTGTTTTGATTATTATAGCTTTATAATAAAGCTTAAAGTCCAGAATTGGGATGCCTCCAGCTTTGGGTTTCTTTTACAACATTATTTTGACTATTTGGTGTCTTTTCTGGTTCCATACAAATTTTACACGTGTTTGTACTAGCTCGGTGAATAATGCTGGTGTTACTTTGATAGTGATTGCATTGAATGTAGATTGCTTTGGGTGGCATAGACATTTTAACAGTATTTATTCACCTAACCCATGAGTGTGGAATGTTTTTCCATTTCTTCGTGTCTTCCTTAATTTCTTTCATAAGCTTTCTATAGTTTTCAGCAACAGATCTTTTAGCTTTCTGTTTAGGTTTATTCCTAGGTATCTTAAGTTTTTGGTGCAATTGTAAATGGGATTGATTCCTTGATTTCTCTTTCTGCTGCTTTATTATTGGTCTATAGAAATGCAACCAATTTCTCTACATTGATTTTATATCCTGCAACTTTGCTGAATTCATTGATCAGTTCTAACAGTTTTTTGGTGGGATGTTTCAGGTTTTCCACGTGGTGTATCATGTCATCTGCAAAGTGTGAAAGTTTGACTTCTTCTTTGCCAATCTGGATGCCTTTTATTTTTGTTATGATTGCTGAGGCTAGGACTTCCAATACTGTGCTGAACAACAGTGGCGAGAGTGGACATCCCTGTTGCGTCCTTGACTTTAGGGGGAAAGCTCTCAGTTTTTCCCCAAAGATGGTATGAGCTGTAGGACTTTCATATATGATCTTTAAGATGTTGAAGTCAGTTCCTTCTATACCTAGTTTCTCAGGGGGGGGTTATCTCAAAGAGATGCTGTATTTTGTCATGTGCTTTTTCTGCATTTGATATTTTCTGCATGATCATATGGTTCTTATCCTTTCTTCTATTATGACATATATCACATTGATTGATTTGCAATTACTGAACCAGCCCTACAGCCCATGAGTAAATCCCACTTGATCATGGTGAATAACCCTTTTAATGTGCTGCTGAATTTGATTTGCTAGTACCTTGATGAGAATTTTTGAATCCACGTTCATCAGGGATGCTGGCCTTTTATTTCTCCTTTTTATGGAGTCTTTATCTGGTTTTGGAATAACGGTAATGCTGGCTTCAAAGAATGAGTTTAGAAGCTTTCCTTCCAGTTCTATTTTTTGGAACAATTTGAGGAGAATAGTTATGAATTCTGCTTTAAGTGTCTGGTAGAGTTCCCCTGGGAAGCCGTCTGGCCCAGGACTCTTATTTGTTGGGAGATTTTTGATAAGTGATTCAATTTCTTTGCTGGTTATGGGCCTGCTCAAATTTTCTATTTCTTCCTGTTTCTGTTTTGGTAGTGTGTGTTTCTAGAAATTTGTCCATTTCTTCCAGATTGCCCAGTGTGTTGGCCTATAATTTTTCATAGTATTCTCTTATAATTATGTGTATTTCTCTTGGTTGTGATTTTTCCTCTTTCATTCATGATTCTACCTATTTGGGTCCTTTCTCGTTTCTTTTTGGTAAGTCTGGCGAGGGGTTCATCCATTTTGTTTATTCTTTCAAAGAACCAGCATTTAGTTTCATTGATCTGTTACTCTATTTGTTTTTCTGTATCACTTATTTCTGCTCTAATCTTTATTATGCCCCTTCTTCTGCTGGCTTTAGGCTTTATTTGCTGTTCCTTTCCTAGTTCTCTTGGTGTAAAGTTAGGTTGTGTATTTGTGACCTTTCTTGCTTCTTGAGATAGGCCTGAAATGCCATGTACCTTCTTCATAAAACTGCCTTTGCATATCCCAAAGGGTTTAGACTGTCATGTTTTCATTTAAAATACCTTCCATGTTTTGTTTCGCTTATTATTTCTTCTTTAATTTCCTGGTTAACTCATTCATTCTTTATGTGATCTACTCTGGAAAATGTTCCATGTGCACTCAAGAAGAATGTACGTTCTGCTACTTTAGGATGAAATGTTCTTAATATATCTGTTAAGTCCATCCTGCCTGTGTGTCACTCAAAGCCACTGTTTCCTTGTTGATTTTCTGCTTAGATGATCTGTCCATTGCTATTAAGTGAGGTATTAATGTCCCCTACCATAATGGCATTATCAATGAGTTTCTTTATGTTATTAATTGATATATATATACATTTGGGTGCTCCCACCCTAAGAGTATAGTTATAACTGTTAGATTTTTCTTTAAAAAACTTTTTTTAAACATTGATTTATTATTGAGAAAGAGAGACAGAGCATGAGTAGAAGAGGGGCAGAGAGAGGGAGACCCAGAATCCGAAGCAGACTCCAGGCTCTGAGCTGTCAGCACAGAGCCCAATGTTGGGCTCAAACCTACAAACTGTGGGATCATGATCTGAGCTGAAGTTGGACTCTTCACTGACTGAGCCACCCAGGTGCCCCACAACTGTTAGATTTTCTTGTTGGACAGACCTGCTAACTATGAAATAATGCTCTACTTCAGCTCTAGTTTGTCTAATATATGTACTGCTATTCTGGCTGTCTTTTAACCTCCATCAGCATGAGAGATGGTTTACCCCCTCACTTTCAATCTGCAGGTGTCTTGAGGTCTAAAATGCTCTTGTAGGCAGCCTATAGATGGATCTTGTTTTCTAATCCATTCTGATACCCTATATCTTTTGGTTGGAGCATTCAGTCCATTTACATTCTGAGTAATTATTGAAAAATATGAGGTTAGTGCCATTGTGTTACATGTAGAGTTGGGTGTTTCTTGGTGATGTTCTCTGGTCCTCTGTAGTCTTTGTTGCTTTGGTCTTTTTGTTTTTTCCCCTCCACTCAGACTCCCTTAAGTTTCTTCAGGGTGGTTTAGTGGTCATGAACTCCTTTAGTTTTTGTCTGGGAAAGTTTTTCTTTTTAAGTTTATTTATTTATTTTTAATGAGAGAGGGTGGGGAGGGGCAGAGAGTGAGAGAGAGTCCCAGGCAGGATCCACACTGTCAACATAAGAGTCCAACGCAGGGCCTAAAGTCATGAAGCATGAGATCATGACCCGATCCAAAGTCAGACAGTTAACCAAGTGAGCCACCTCAGCGTCCCTGTCTGGGAAACTCTTCATCTTTCTTCCTATTCTTAATGACAGCCTTGCTGGATAAAGCATTCCTGGCTGCATATTTTCCCCATTCAGCACACTGAATATTTCCTGCTCATCACTTCTGGCCTGCAAAGTTTCAGTGGACAGGTCTGCTGCTAACCTTAGGTGTCTATCTTTAAGGTTAAGGATTTTTGTCCCTAGCTGCTTTCAGATTTCTCTTTATGTTAGTATTATACAAGTTTCACTATGATATATCATGGTGTTGACCTGTTTTTGTTGATTTGGGGGCAGTTCTCTGTCCCTTAGACTCAGATGCCTGTTTCCTTCCCCAGATTAGGGAAGTTCTCAGCTACAATTTGTTCAGATAAACCTTCTGCCCCTTTTTCCCATTCTTCTTCTGGGACTTTATGATATGGATATTCTTTTGTTTCATGGGATCATTTATAGTTTTCTGAGTCTTCCCTTGTGATCTAATACATTCCTTTCCCTCTTTATTTCAGCTTCATTATTTTCAGTAATTTTATCTTATCACCTATTCTCTCCTCTGCTTCTTCGATCCTCATTTTCATTGTATCCAGTTTGTTTTGCATCTCAGTTACAGGATCTTTTATTTCAGCATCACTAGCTCTTAGGTCTTTGATCTCTGAAGCAAGGGTTCCCTGGTGTCTTCTAGGGTTTTGCAAGCCCAGTGGGTAGTCTTATGACTCTTGTTTTCAATTCTTGTTCAGATATATTGCTTATGTGTATTTTGAGTAGGTCCCTACCTATGATTTCTTTTTGACCTTTCCTTTCGGGAGAATTCCTCTGTCTTGTCACTTTGGCCAAGTTTCTGCCTTTTGTGTGTTTTTAAAGCCTGTTACATTTCCTGCATCTAAGACTAATGCTATGTTAAAAAGGAGTCATACACTGTCCAGGCCCTGGCACTTGCAGAAGTGTTTCTGGTGTATGCTATGTGGCACCTGGCTGCCCTTTCCCACCGGCCAGCCCTCTGCAGAGCTCCTCCTTGCCTGCAGTGAGGGAATGTTTGGACCTTTAACTGGGGGTGCTTTGATTTGTTTGTTGAAGTACCCTTGAAAAAAAGGAGAAGAGGGGGAAAGCCAGATCCCAAAAAGACAGAAAAGGAAAGGAAACAACAACAACATCATCAACAAAAAACAAACAGAATCAAGAAACTATAAGGCTGATTCCAAACAAAAAGAAAGGAAAAACAATGGAAAAAAGAAAAGAACAACAAAAAAAAAGAGAAAATAAAAAAATAAAAACAACGAACAAGAATCTATAAGCCTGATTCCGAAAGAAAAAAAAAGAACTGCAGGTGTCATTGTCAAGCACTTGATTTTCAGTTCTCCTGGTGCATGTGCTGGTCTCGAGGAAAGCCAGCTGCCTTGGGTCAGTCAGTCTTGCTCCAGTAAATAAGCAGTTGCCAGGCACGGAGGGGCGGGGTTTGGTGTGAGCAGGTCCTGCCTCCACCGGGAGCTGCTGTGTTTTTCTCTGAAGTCCCCCAGTGTTGGTGTTGAGGGGGGGATGGTGTCACCCCAATCTCTTGACCCTGGATTGGAGATCTCACACTTCCTGGTATCCAGGCAGCCCTCACCGAATAGCGAATAGCGAATAGGGAGGGAAGGCAGTGTGCCCTGTGCTACAACTATCCTGAGCCTTCTCCTTGCAAGCAGCTGGGATTCAAAACCCAAAGTCTTAAAGGACCCAGCACCAAGCAGATCTGCTCCCCTCCCCTGGAGCAGAGCCTCTCTACCCTGCTGATGAAAGGCCTTTGGCTGTCACCTACAGGGTCTTTAGTCCTCGGGGAGGCAATAAACCCTCTTCCAAGAGTACTCATTGCTTCCCAATAAGCCCTAAAAATCTCTACACCATCTATACACTCCGGGACCAACTCCCTCCTCCCCAGGAAAGCACACCAGCAGCTCCACTCCAAAGAAAGTTGTGCACTTCCAAAGCCTCAAGGGTTTGCGCTCCAACCACAGTTTGCAAACAAACAAAACAGGACACTCGGTACTTCTCGCTCCCCAGTCCGTGGTCCAGAGGTTTTTCTCTAGTGCTAATCCAATGTCACACTTTCTTTTTTTTTTTTTTTTAAGATTCTCCATTACTATATATTTTTTTTATTTTCTTTTTTATAATATTTTATTGTCAAATTGTTTTCCATACAACACCCAGTGCTCTTCCCCTTAAGTGCCCTCCACCATCACCACCACCTCTTTTTCACTTTCTTAATCCTCCCCCTCCTTTTGTCTCTCCATGGAAAGGGTTCCTTCCCTTCCAGGGCACTGCACTGCCGTTTTCCTTTCCCCCAATTCACTTCCACACACCTTGCATCTGCCAAATTGTCTCCCTCCAACTGTGGAGATCCTTCTGCCACTCCACAGATCAATTTCCTGGGGGTTTCAAGTGACCTGACCTCAGCACTAGCTGTGTTCGAGGGACGAGGAAAGCCCAGGGTCCCCCTACTTCTCCACCATCTTAACCCCCCTCCATGTAGCCTTCTATTTTCTAAATTTCTCTTTTATCTTGATACTCACAGCGTGCCAAGATACTTACTTCCAAAGAACATGAAGAGCACGAAAAGCACTGGATAGAAAAAGTTCAAGCACACAGCCAAGGCATACTCATGCACTACAGCAGACACAGCAAAGACAGCTAACATAGCAGCCCACCTGAATCTCTTCGTGAAAAACTAGGGTAAAAGGAGAATATGAAAATTAATTTTTTAAAAAGTATTTAAACATGAACTATATCTAGCTGACCCTTGATTTTCTTAATAACATTTCCTTTTCTCTAGCTTACTTTACTGTAAGAATATAGTATGTAATAATACATACAACATACAAAACACACATCAGCCAACTATTTATGTTATCAGTAAGGCTTCCAGCTAATAGTAGGTGATTAGTAGTTAAGTTTTGGGGGACTCAAAAATTATATGCAGATTTGTGACTGTGTTGGAGGGTCTGCACCCCAACCCTTGTGTTGTACAAGAGTTAACTGTATATAAGACTTATAATTATCACATGCTGAAGGCACCTGTTTAATTATGTTTATATTTGATTTTTCTGACCTACTCCTTGGATTAAATGAAAGGTAATGAAATAATTACAAAAAATATCTTTCTTAAGAATCCTTATTTTACTAAAATGAGGCATTGTCAAAACCATTAACACTGAAGGATCTCGGCATATTTCAAAAACTTATTTGTAACTTCTATTTGTAAGTCACTACCATAGACCACAGTTTTCATAAATAAATGGACACATCAAATCTCAACCTTTAGAGTAACACTGTATGGTAGATAGGACAAGCATCCTCCCCATTTTCACAGATAACTGAACTATGAGTTATTTAGAAGGAAGTGACGACATGCCTTGTCCATAAGCGAAACTATACTTATAAACGAAAGAACACTCGACTACGTGCTATCTGCACCACCTCATGCTATCACTTAACCAAATAGTGCCTTACTTAATAAAATAATATTAAAACTAAAATCTGCAATCCAGAGATACCAGCGTGAATCCATTAGGAGATTCAAGATTACACTTCCTCAGTCTAAATACATTCTGTTCTAAAGAATGTCTCAAACACATAAGTGTTTCCCTCTTTTAGCAAAGAAACAAAAACAAAACCAGATAGATTATTTGTTGGCAATGAGATTCAAAAAAAAATGATCCATTACTGGTGGATCATTTCAACTTCTCCAAATACCTCCATGCAGACTTACTGTACCCCTGTGAAATAAAACCCAAAGCAAAACCATGGTATTAGAGCTAGTAACTGTACATACAGGTCTCTGAGGAGTAGTTTCAAAGCATAAGGTTTCTTAGACATAAGCCTAAATGGCCCACAGCGAACTGAAGACAACTAAGTATAACTTCTTCCCGCTGCACAATACTAACACTTTCTGGAAAAGAATTTCCCTGTCTTGAACATCAACTACATCTTGCTGCTTACCCAGAGAAAGTCCTTGTAAGCATAGTAATATAGCCAGTCATGAACCACCACATTCCAGGTCCTGTAATAGTTAGCATATGATGTAGAGTTCCACCAGTCCTGAGGGAAAAAAAGCAAAGGTTCAGAAGTACACACATACGCACACACATACGCAGAGAACCAAAGCAAACTCCCTGAAGGTTCCTGAAGGACAAACACATACAACATAATATCCAGTGTGTTATAATCTGTTAGTCCATACACTCATGTCAGAAAAACCTTAAAAGGCATTTTTGTTATTAGTGTTCAATATGACATTAATTCTAGTTCTATATATGATGAAGTCCCTAAGTTTATTTTGTCTCATTATTAGAAAAGTTATGATAGAAGATACTGAACATAGAGAATTACTAAATCTAAAGTTCATCTAAATAGCAAATCCCCTTACCTTGCTAAAACACAAGAAGAGAATTCTAAGGTCATGTAGACTTAGTGTGAAAACCTGAAGAGCTGCCCACTGGTACCACAAGTGACAAAATTTACGTTGTAAAAGGAGTGAGACAATGGTTACCTGCAAGTCCCAGTGCCCCTTCACACATGTCTTGCTCCCTACTGTAAGATCAAACCAATGGAATCAGACAGCGACAATTACAGCCCACACTCCTAGTTTCTTTGAGAAAGAACTAGAAGGCGTTGGGTGTTCCCAGATGAACCACGAGCAAACCAACCTCCAGAGGGCTTTAGGCGAGTCACAGAACACTGTGAGCAGCTCTTGCTTGTGTGAAGCTCAATTCCAACTTTACAAGTGTAAGAATATGATTTTAAGGATAATGAATGCCTTTCAAAGTAAAGGAGGGGAAAAGTAATTTCCTTTAGGAACCATTCAACCATCTAACATAATTTGCTAATAAGATCACGCCTACAGCACCAGAGCCAATGTCCAATGAATCATCAGCAAAGTCTCATGACACCCTCTGGACACATAGTGTCCCCTTCCGCCATCAACACAGGTACCAGGAGACACTTTACGCTTTACTACAGGAGCAGATGTTAGAGTTACAAGATATGGCTGTGAGGCTGTGCTAACTATAGCAGTATCAGAATTACAGACTGAATGTTGGTAAAACTTCTGGAAAAAGAATGTTTATGTTTATGTCAGAAAGCTAGTAGCCAACAATGCTCAAATACTTAACAATGAAGGCGTAACTATGTAAGTAAAATGTGCAAAGCAAAGAGAAGCCCAAGTATACATTACCCTATAAAACATCCTGTCACCAAAGCATAACATCTCAGCAAAGGCATTGAGCCAGCAGTGCAAAAAGGCAAAAAACATAAGGAACAGTATCAGCACACCTAAAAATAAAATTAACAGTATTAAAAGTCTTTCCAAATAGTTCATATACCTAGCAGTTATTTTTTTTAATGCTTATTTATTTTTTAAAGAGCGCATGCACGAGTGAGAGAGGGGCAGAGAGAGAGGGAGAGAGGATCTCAAGCGGACTCTGTGCTGCCAGCAGAGAGCCCAACGTATGGCTCAACCTCATGAACCACAAGATCATGACCTGAGTGAAAGTCGGACGCTTAACCGACTGAGCTACTGAGGCGCCCCCCAGCAATTTTATGTTAATTTTATTTTAATTTTAATTTTAGAAAGCAATAACTAACTTCCAAAAAGGTTTCACGATAAAAAGAGAAAAAAAAGTTGTTAAGTTTATTTTGAGAGGGAGTGCAAGTGGGGGAGGGGCAGAGAGAGAGGAAGAGAGAGAGAATCCCAAGCAGGCTCCACACTGTCAGCACAGAGCCTGATGTGGGGCTCGAACTCACAAACCGTGAGATTATGGCCTGAGCCAATATCAGACACTTAACCAACTGAGCCACCCAGGTACCCCATGACCCAGCCTGTTTTTAATAGAAATGCCATCGAGGCATTTCTATTGCCTAGATGGAGCCTGCTTCAGATTCTTTTTCTCCCTCTCTCTCTCTCTGCCCCTCCCCTGGTCACACTCTTCCTCCCTCCCTCCCTCCCTCCCTCTCTCTCTCTCTCAAAAATAAACATTAAAAAAATTAAAAGAAAAAAGAAATGCCTCAACATACAGCCTAACTTGGTACCCCAGGCCTTTTAAAATCTGACTCTTATGCATTCCTCTAAATCAGCTGCTTAAAACTGATGGAGATTTTGGGGCACCTGGATGGCTCAGTTGGTTGAGCACCCAACTTCAGCTCAGGTCATAATCTTCAGCTCAGGCTCATGAGTTCAAGCCCTGCGTCAGGCTCTGTGCTGACAGCTCAGAGTCTGGAGCCTGCTTTGAAATCTGTGTCTCCCTCTCTCTGCCCCTCCCCCACGCACACTGTCTCTCTCTCTCTCTCTCTCTCAAAAATAAATAAGATTAAAAAAATTTTTTAAAACAACAAAAACTGAGGGAAATTTTGCTCCCCCAAGAATATCTGACAATTCTGGAAACGTTTCATGGTCACAACTCAAGGGATAGGCGCTGTACTGCTGGTATCTAATTACAGAGGTGGGGGTGTTGCTAAATATCCTACAATACACAAGACAGCCTGCCCATGGTTATCCTGCCCAAAATATCCAAAGTGACCAAGTTAACTGACTGCCCAGTCTACTCCAGTGAGGTAAACACCATAACTGGACCTCTGCTGTTCTAAAATCCCCCATGCCTTTGCCTGCATCCCACTACCCAGAAGCCCATTTCCACCACTTCTCTGCCAGACACCAAGCTGTTTTTAATACTCAGTATTAAATGTCATGTCCAATATGATACAAAGTTCATCAGTACTTTGTTCATCCTACCTAAGTATCATATGTAACAACGTTATGATATACATTACGTTATACTATAAAATATTCATTTATATGCCTGCCCCTTTCATTCACCTGTTTATTCAAAAAAATAAAAAAATATTTATGGAGCATCTACTACATATTACACAACATTAGAAAGACTATGATTGGCTGATTGGCTGTAAGACACAATCCTTGATCTCAAGGAATTGCAGCCTAGTGAGGAAGATTGCATTTAATACATATTCTATTAGAGAGACTGATAAAATAATTTATTGGAGTAAATCTTGGGGGACAATCAGAAAGGGTTACCTAAGAGCCTGGGAGAGAAAAAGGAAGAAAGAAGGTAATGGAAAACATTACCAACATTTAAGCAGTAGAGAAAAAAGAAAGTAAGTAAATATAATTAAACTGCAAGCTTCCAGAGAGTAGAGTATGTATGTCCTGTTCACTTCTAGGTCTTCAGCACCTGGCACATAATAGGTACTCATATATCTCTAGAAAAAAAATAAGTGGAATGAATGAACTTAGAAGATAGAGGTATGGCCAGAAAGACAGGAGAGTAAGAATGAGTGGCAAGAGATTTTCTAATGTGGTCAACAGCATCCAACCACTGCTTCCTGGAGAGGAAATTTCTACCAAATTTAGAATCAGGAGGTTACTAGTGATTTCAATAAAGGCCATGTCGGTGGCCTGGATGGATTAGGAGCAAGATTACAGTGAACTGGAGAGTGAACGGGAAGATCAGGCGTAAATATGAACTATCTACAGTCACAGAAAGCAAAACTTGAGTGAGAGTCAGAAGACAAATGGAAAGACTGGGCTGAAACTGGAAGCATATTCACTTATGAGACAGAAAGAGGGTGAGATGGGTACAGATGTCCAGATGAGTTCACAGCAAAAAACAGGTAAATCAAAAGCGTGCATATACGATAGGCCTCTTTTTCCTTACAACTGCATCAACAGCCACATTAACTAGTATCCACGTTACCTGGCAAGATGGAATTGAATACGCAGAGGACCAGAACGCGAGCGCTGAAGGGCTCCTGTTTGATATTCCGAAACAAGGGGGCGCAGAGCCTTTCAAAGATGTAGTACATATAAAAAAGGCAACCAAAAACCTGGAAAATAAAATGACATAATGATGGCTTGATAAGGAAAGAATGATGTTTTTATTTATATTCCATTTACATTCCATTTAATGTCACTATATACACTTGCCAAGCTGCAATCCTTCACAGATTTTACTCACGCCTAGTTTCTATCATACCTTTTCCCAGGCCTTTCCCAAACGACGTACTAACCCCTTGGAACCTGCTTTTCCAGGAACCTGCTTTTCCTGCTACATGAAACCCAGAACAGAAGAACTTATTTCATAAATGGGTATTTGGCTGAGACAAGATTTTAAAATGGAAACTTCTGGGATTGATGATTCTTATGAATCAAGCTATGCCTACACATATATATCCCCAACTAAAAAACCATGAGTGGAGGGGGAAATTAATGTAGATGCTGTACTGGTAATAGTTTAAAAGACTTCAGAAAGAATTCTAGAGTCCCCAGCAGACAGGAATTTACCAACACTTTAAAAAAGATTAAATTAGCATTGTTAATTTGAATCCCCATCTCCCACCTATCAACAAACCTCAGGTGGTTAAAGAAAAAAATTCACCTGTAAAAACTGCATTGCAACATAACCCCATCTTACAGTGGGAGTCCTAAAAAAGGAAGAAACAAAGTAAGTTTTCTAAAGAAAGTAAATGAACACAGAACATCATTTCTGGCATAGGAATGCCTGCATAATTCTGTCAAGAATTACTGTAATCAAATTGGATTGCTAGAATCATCATTTGGGGCTTTCCCATGCCAGCATGAGAATTAAAACTCCTCCTATACTCTTTGTAACCCTATACCAACTGGCCCCTGCCTCCTGCCCCGCCACAGGCTACACTTCTGGTGCTCAACATACTTCTAACCTCACATCACCATTACCTAGGATAGTTGTCGCGGTAAATGAGGGTAGGAGCAAACAGGAAGTACAAATACTGGTTGACTGTGGGCACCGGAACAGTCTCTGGTAAAGGAAAACTATGGTTAGATCAGACACTCTTCCATTTCTCCTGGCAAAACTAAGAGAGAAATAAGAAAGCACACAATAGGGAAGAATAAAATGACTTCTCTTAGTCCATGTCACTTCTTTCTGATCTCCCCAAATGAAGACTTCTTATTCTTATACGGATTCAATACTACCAATCCGTCTAAACTAAGTTATTCCTGTGACTTAGAAATACCTTCTAAAGTTTGAAGCAGCAATTCAAAGGGTAAGTACACATGGTTGTAATGAGTCTATTAACATCCTATAAAAATAAGACGAAGTGTAAGAGTCTGGTGATCAATGTTTTTCAATTGTAGGTACAAAGGTAAAATGGGAACAATCAGGAAACAGTAAGACAGTCTTCCAAATCAGTATGGATCCTACATATTTGAAATCGGACATAATGTCTATAGAATGTAATATGCCATCCCACTAGATACCAAAGGTTGAAATATTCTATTGAATAATCCTTGACCTAATGAAATTACATACTTGATTTCTCCTTAGCTGAATTTAGTACCCGAGGCACATTCTCTCTGACAAATGAATAGGCCTTCATTATGAAACGAATCTACAAAAGGAGGGGGGGAAAAGATAAATTTTCTACCATTGTCTTGTCTCCATAAGCAACCCCAGAACAGCTCTAGATTAAAATCATATAAAGAACTTCCTAATTTTGCATACACCAACTCAAGTTCACTTTTATGGGAAAAAACAAATGAAAAACAAACTCTAAAGGAAGACATGTTATTACTCAAATTATTTTGCATCTAACAGCATTGTCTATTACAAGTATGTTACAGTAAGAAGTGAAAAGCCTAATTCAGAGAAAGTCTCCTGAAACAGTCCTTCCTGTTAGTCACACAGAGCATTATAGACAGCCGATGTTCAAGTCATAAAATTCTAGAGACTATAAACAAAATGCATCCTTTATTCAGATGGGAACAGTTTATATGACAGAACAACAAATAGAATACCTCAAAGGTAGAGTTTGTAATTTAAATAACTTCTACACGTGTTCAAGAACAAAATTTGAATTCATCCAGCACAGTTCAATATAATTTCATTACCAAAAATCAGAGGACACTGAAACTATTATGAATTTTAAAAGATGAGATGATGTAGTTTACTGCTTTAATTTTATAAATAATAGCTCAGAGAACCAGATAGAAAAATGTATCCAACTAATACAACTAAAAATAACAGAACATCAGTATTATTTTAACTAAGCACAGCACTGCATTGGGCAACATTCAAAACCTTACCTGTTCCAATATAACAATTAACCGGGAAGCTGGTGGTAGTGTATAAGCTAATGCAACGTATGTTGGTCCCAAACCTAGAACTCCCATCAGGAAGCCCACGAAAAAGAAGGCGTGGATGAGAGAATGGAGCACTGCATGAGAACTCTGGCTGTAGCCTCTGGCCCAACGTTGAAAGAGGAAATAGGGGACTGCAAGTGTACTCAAAAACATGGTCCACCATGTCCACATAGCAATAGGAAATTTGCCAAAAGCATAAGAAATGAGACTGAACTCAAGCACCAGCCTAGGGAGAAGCACACAGAGAAAGAACATAAAAGCATATTTTTAACATGCGTCGATTCACAGAATCCAAAACTTTCAGACCTAAAACTCGGAACCTTAGGAAACACAATCTACTAATCTACTCTAGTCAGGGAGGTAACGGCTGTGCTAGACAGAGAACTACTCCGGCCTCTGCTTCACACTGTATCCCAACAACAAATTTTCTAAAAGCCCTAAGATAATATAGTCATTGAACACAGGGTACCCAAGATAACCTAAAAGAATAAAACTAAACTTCTCAGTGATTAAATTCTAACATTAATAAATTTTAAGTTCTAAGATAGTCTAAAGTTAATATCTAAAGAATTCAAATAGCAATCACTGTTATGTCCAAAAGATGATTTTTAAGAATAGGAATAATTCACAAATCCACTAATATGCTATTATACCATTATCTCAAAATGTGATTTTCTAATAATGCACATAATTCAATGTATGATTACCACCCTATCATTTTTAATGTTACAGTTTCATTTTTACATTAAAAAGAAATGTTTTTCAAGCAGTAAATGCCGATAAGCTACTTATTTCTACCAACAACCTGAAATGCATACCATATTAGAAAATTGATAAATTGTATATACAAAATTCTCCCATTTAGGAAAGTTACTTAGAAACTGCTAATAATGGAATACTAAAAAAGACCATTTTAAAAATAAAAATAATAAAACTTCTAATATTCCATTTAGTTATGCTCTTTGGGAGAGAGAAATCTCACCCTCCAATGATCTGCTTTGGGATTTTCTGAAGCAAACTTAACCAAATCACCAAAATTAACCAGAATTTAAATATAATGAAAGCTCCCAACACCCCAGGCTGGAACTAGCCAAACCTTCTTTTTCTTGTCTTACCTTCCTTCATCAATGTAATCTACTACCAGTGTGCTGAGGATAAAGAGAATGAGCAGGGCAATAAACATGTGGTATATTGTTCTGATGTGGTCCACCTCAAACAGCTCACTGTAAATGTAGTTCAAACAAATAAATTATCAATATTTAATTTTAAAACTCCACATATTAAAGACTTAAGGCAGTTTGGCAGGGGGTTAATGTACCCTTGAATAGTAATCATGAGCAAGCATCTCTAATAGTAATCACAGAATATTAAACCTGAAGCAGAGACATTCAATGACATGACCAAGGTGAAAACTTAATGTAAAAGTTTAGGATAAAGCTCTTCCTAACAAAATGATACTGCCTTCTAGAAATAGCATGGATATCAATATTTAAAACAAATGATGGGTATTGTTGAAAACCTGCCAGAAGTGGCTGTTTTGTAGGTGGGCAAAAGGCACTGAAAACAGGAAACATAAAAGCTATTCCAAAGATTAACAAATCTTTTAAATCCTATTCTTACATTCCACTGCCTACACTTAACTTACATTAGGTGCTATCTATTTCTAAGATGTTAAGATTCACATGCATATGAGGTGCCTGGGTGGCTCAGTCCGTTGAGCATCCAACTTTGGCTCAGGTTGTGATCTCACCGGTTGTGAGTTCAAGCCCCAGATGGGGCTCACTGTTATCACACAGAACCTGCTTTGGATCCTCTGTCCCCCTCCTTCCCCCTCACCCGGTCTCTGCCCCTCCCCTGCTTGCACACTCTCTCTCTCAATAATAAGCAAAAACATAAAGATTCACATGTATGTATTTCTATAATGATGATAATCAACCACAACCCTACATATCTGTAAACTTAATCATTTACAAATGCTTTTACTTTCTATCCTCACTGATCTTTTCATTTAAGATAGGGCTACTCTTAAAATATAGCAATGACTTTCTAGATAACATTTTCTTAAATAGGTATTTTTTATATTTGACTAAAACAAGTTTGTTTAGCTTTGTTTTTGCAAGATGTATGCTCATCATTGGAGCGCCTAGGTGGCTCACTCAGTTAAGCATTTGACTTTGGCTCAGGTCTTGATCTTGCAGTTCATGAGTTTGAAGCCCACATCAGGCTCTGAGCTGCTTCAGATTCTGTGTTTCCCTGTCTCTCTGCCTCTCCCCTGCTTTCACTCTCTCTCCCTTTCAAAACTAAATAAACATTAGGGGCGCCTGGGTGGCTCAGTAGGTTGAGCATCTGACTTCGGTTCAGGTCATGATCTTGTGGTTCGTGAGTTCAAGCCCTTATCAGGCTCTCTGCTGACAGCTCAGAGCCTGGAGCCTGCTTTGAATTCTCCCTCTCTCTCTGCCCCTCCATACTGACACTCTGAGTCTCTATCTCTCTCAAAAATAAACATTTAAAAGATAAACATTAAAAAAAAGAATTAAAAAAATGTATGCTAATCATCTAAATAACTTTTCTTTTTTTTTTACCATCATATTTACCATTTTATTTTTATTTTTTTTACTTTATAAAGTTTCATATTTTTTTAACATATGCAATTATTTTCCATCATTTACAATACAGTAGTTGCAATGACACTCAAAACAGAAAAGCAAAGTAAAAAATCAAAACACCAACTTCTGTTTCATGTAATTAGACTTATACAGAAATTAGAAGGTTAAGTAACAACTAGTTAATCACCTA
>NC_043702.1:128818669-128871651 GCF_006229205.1 Suricata suricatta | reverse complement strand
AAAAAAAAAAAGTAAAGAAAATAATAAGGGAAAAGCCCAAGACACACTTCCTATGGGGGGGGGGGGACTTTCAATGATATTTTAGATTTCCCTGGATTTGGTATCTTCAAATTCTAATATGACCTGAGCCATAAAATATGTGTTTTATTTCCTTGGTTAAAAAAATGTTTTATAATTATAAAATACTTTAATATTGTTTATTTTTATATAGTATAATTCTATCATTAAGATCTTAATTATAATGTCCAAAATCATTTATTTTCTCTTTTATGTGAAAAGTCTGCCTTTCCTCCCAGATACAGATTTTAAAAGATAAATTTCTTCAGACATTAGTGTGGCAAAACACTGAAACCGTATTCTACATAACATGTTCAGAAAACCAGCCTTCTTGGGGCGCCTAGATGGCTGTTGGCTGAGTGTCTGACTTGGGCTCAGGTCTTGGTGTTACGGGTCCGTGAGCTCAAGCCTTGCGTGAGGCTCTCGGCTGTCAGCACAGGGCCTGCTTTGGACCCTCTGTCCCCCTCTTTCTTCTCATCAATGTTAAGTAAAACAGATCAAGCTGGCTCACAGAGAGTGAATTTTCATAAGTATTAGAGATACTGGTTATACACCTCAGAGTGGGGGGGAGAGGGAGAGAGTCTCATGCAGGCTCCATGCCCAGCTCACAGGCCAGTGCAGGGCTCGATCCCACAAACCCAAGACCATAACCTGAGCTGAAATCAAGAGTAAGATGCCTAACCAACTGAGCCACAGGCGCCCTGAAGATGTATTTTTTTTAAAAAGCACATTTAGACGCTCAAGGCAATTCTTCAGCCCAACTATTTCAGATGACCTATACTAATGTGTGAAATTATAGCAGTAGGTTAATGAATAAAATGACTGAGTAAATAAATAAATGATCTACTCAGAAAACATTTTATAAAAGAAATAGTCATTACCTACCCAAAGTACACCTTTAATTTGCAGTTCACAAATGAGGTCACCACAATTAATATAAACTGCCTAAATTTTCTTTTCATAAAATTCACATAATCAGGATTCTAAACTAAGTAAATCCGAGAAAACTATCACGTCTCTTGGCTGGCTAGCCAATGAGATGAAAAATATATGTAATATATACCAAGAAGGCAGCAACACCAGAACTCTCATAAAGGGGTCTACCTAATCAGAAAACTTTTGTTTCCAGCTTTTTCAGTAATAGGTTCTCTGCATCGCAACTTCAAGGAGTTTATCAGAGGACAGTTAGCCATGGTTACCTCTAACTCCTCCTTTAAAACTAGATATAGAACTGGAAGATCACAAAGGAGGAAAAGAGACAGCAAGTATATAAGAAGTATCAAAACCGACAGTTCATATGAATATAGAACTCATTAAAGGTGCACAGATTAAGCAATGGTTTGAAAATCAGAACACTTTTAATTCAAACTAAAAACTTAATAAAATCAACTAAAAATACTCACTCTAAGAGAGACCGCCTTACAACAAAAATCTTTCCATGTTCTGGAGGTGCTCTGAGATCTCTGGGAAGAGCAAAAAATCAAAATATAAATACTTCAAATATATTAAGAAATGTAAATCTATAGATAAGAGAAAGAATACGACCAACTATAACATATAACATTAATAAAGCAGCCTCTCACTATGACCCAGGGACCACGGGAAGGGTTCTATGAATGTTCTCTCAGGTACCGCTGAACAACGCTGTGAGCTATACACAGGCCTCGGGAGGTAGAGCCGTTAGGCACCCCAAGTTAGAGCAGCGGTCAACGGCTCTCCACAGCCCAGCCCCTCCGGAAATGCAGGCCTGGCATCACACTGATGGCCACTCTCTTCTGACAGGCGTGGAGCCCTGCTCCCGTTCACATTCTGTGACTGCTCTGTCCTCTGAAACCGCAGTGAAATTTCTGCTACCAGGGCACCTGGGTGGCTCAGTTAGTTAAGCATCCGACTCTTGATTTTGGCTCCGGTCATGATCTCACAGTTTGTGATTTTGAGCCCCGCTTCAGTTGACCTCAAGCCCCGCTTCAAGTAAAAAACAAAAACAAAAAACAAAACAACCAGGGCCCCACTTCAGGTGAGCCCTGCTTCTCTCTCTGCCTCTTGCTCATTTGCGCCCTCTCAAAAAAACAAAATAAAACAAAACAAAAACATGGTTTGTTATAATATTCCTATTAAGATAAAAAAAACCACCCTTCTAGTGGTTTGTTTGCCCAAGGCAGCACAGAGCTAATAAAAAGTGGTACTGGCATGTGAAGCCAGGCATTTTTATTGCAGCCTGTATTCTGACCACTGAGCATGATCAGAGTACATGTTTGCACTAAAAGAAACTAACAGTCATACTTACTTAGCCCTGTGATTATTTTCTCCTTCGAGAACAGAAAAGCTCGTGATAGCACACCCATCACTGTCTAATGATGTTGATTTTTCAATGAGGTTGTTCACAAAATCATCAAAGTGACTGCCAACTTCCTTCATAAAAAATGGCTTCAATTCCTAGAAAAAAAAGCAAACACACATTAGGAACTAGCACATACTGGTGGGTTATTAACATTTTTCCAAAGGATTCTCTCAAACAGAGCTAGATCAAAAGAAATCCATGTTCAGGGTGAGTTCACAGAGGTAAAAACAGAAAAACAACTTCCACAGCTGAGCTGCAGTTGCAGAAATGGCTACTGAAGAGGCAACATGCTAATTTATGTCTTTTAAAAAATTTAACCCTTTTAAACATAAACCAAAGTAATCCCCTACTAAACAAACAAAAGATATATAAAAACAAAATAACAGAAATGATAAAAAGGATAGTCTATTTTGCTTCCAATTTTTATCTGGAAAAGAACAAAAAGAAATTTAAGTCCCTTTTCTTCTCAAGCCACCCTCCACCCACGAATACCCTCTGTTTATATTTTAGGTCATGTCTTTTCCACAGGCTATCAACATTTATACAATAATACTTGTTGCTACCTCCACAGCTATCTATTTATCTAACCATAACACACACACTTTCATAACATAAAATTGTTATATATTTTGGTCTCAAACTATTAACATCTTAAAACTTACACATCCACCGTTTTTAAAAAGTATGAAGCAAAAACATATTTCTTCAGGTTATAACGGGCCACCTACTATAGGTATTCAAATTGTAAATTTGAGCATTTTTAAATTGATAGGACTCATTTACATAAAGGAAAACAAAGCCTTACAATTATTTCAAGAAATAAGTGCTCATTCTCCTAAATTGTTTAGGTTGAACCTAAAATATCACAAATAGCTTTTTTCTACATTCTGTTATTCTATCTATTATACTAAGCGTTTAATTAAGTCCTTAAAAGTAAAGCCTAAATATATCAATGTATCTAATGGAAGCACATGAAGGCTTTTCAAACTGAGACGGAGAAACTAAAGAGATTCCCAGGATCTCTTTCTGTTCCTTCTCCTACTTCTACCCTTGCTAGGACCCGTACCCCTGCCTTGCATACTGCCTTAGATCAGATAATGCATGTCCTCCCTGTAAAGACCAAGGAGTTAGTGATTTCTTTGGAGTCTTCCAGCATAAGACATAACACCTACGGAGTGACCAGGTGGGGTGGCCATGAACAGTTTTCCAAGACCTCTGGGCTCCAGGGCATAAGTGGCTTAGGAAGGACACCTCAATGTGTGTCTTTGTTCCGAATGCCTAAGAACACATGTCACCAGACCACAATCCTCAATAAAAACCCTGGACTCCAAACAAAGACAATTCTCACTCCTCTTTCTTGAGTCTCCCAGACACTCCTTATCTACACACTCTAGGTCTTCAACAAACTCTGTTCTCACTTCCTCTCCGCAGGTTTTTGATTTCTATCCTGGGTGAAGCTAAGGACCCTCCTGGCTGGTCCTGTGGGACACCCCCTTCTCGGTCCTTGGACCCAGTCAGTCTGCATCAAAACTGCTCCCACAATTCCCAAATGCCTTTTGGGTCCTGGGCAGTGAGATTACACTAAAATCCTAGCTGTCACAAGACAGCAGGCAGAGATGGAAAATACAAGATATACACATATAAACACACAGTGGACTACCTACATGTCACCTGAGCAATATATAGCAGATCAGTAAAGAAAGCAAGTAGATGACTGGAAGTAGTGTTTTTGAGCTGGGAGTTGAGCTGAAACCTCAAAAAAAAAAAAAAAAAAAAAAGGAAGATTTCAGGTTAAGTGAAAAGTGCCAGAAGGAGACAATATGATGAAATGCAGAGAGACAGAAAAGTATGAGCCAAAACAGCAAAAGTGAACAACATAGGCTGCTTTTAAGAACAGAATATTGAGGACCTATATTCCTTAAAAGAAAGAATAAAGAGCTTTTATAGAATTATTTTTTCATATGAAGGTTACCTCCTAGTATTTTATTTTAGTTCTTTTGCCTGTTCCATTTCAATTATATGTCCACCCCCACATTTTGAAGTTTTTCAACAGGATGCTTTCCCAACAAATGAAACAAAACAAAACCAAAAAAAGTGACAAACCAAAAAAGGTGCGTTCTCATTTAGTCTCTAGAGTGGGACTGATTCATAAAGGTTTTTTTTTTTCCCAGCTTGTATGAAAATGTCCTATGCAGAAGAGAAGTACTTGTTCTGGGCACTGTTCCAGGCACTAGAGATACAACAATGAACAAAACCAAGACCCTGTCTTCATGGAACTTAAAATTCCAATGAAGGTAGACAGGACATACAAAATGCAGGATGGGTGTTATGGAAGATATAATGCAGAAGTTTGGGCGAGAGGGGGCGGTAAGGGTTTTTCATAGAGGTCAAGGAAAGCCTAAAAGATAATAGGACACTAGAGAAGATCTGAAGGAGGTAAGAGGGCAAGTCAGTGGATTATCTGTTGGGAAAGTATCAGGGAAAAAAAGGATCAATGCGAAAAACACTGAGGCAGGAACACCCTGAGCAAATTTGAGAAATATTAAGGAAGCAGGATGTCACAGCTGAAGAGGAATGATAAGAGCTGGGGTCAGGAAGTGGGGGCGGGCTGGCTGGCTCACATGGTAAAGCAAGTGACTCTAGACCTCAGGGTCCTGAGTTCAAGCCCCACGCAAGACATAGAGCCTACTTGAAATAAGAAAAGGAAGAGAGGGATGGCAGGAAGGGGGCTATACCATGTAAGGTCCTAACACTTTGCTCCTACTCCTAATCAAGGCCACTGAAATTTTGCTCAGCATTAAAAAAAAGAAGCTTGCGGGGTGCCTAGGAGGCTGAGTTGGTTAAGGGTCCAACGCTTGATTTCAGCTCAGGTCATGATCTCCTGGTTCATGGGAACGAGCCCTGGGCAGGGCTCTGCACTGACTCTTAGAGGAGAGTCAAACCTGCAGCAGGACATGCAGACGCCTGCTACCATGTGGGCTGTCCATGGAATGTCCACCTCACCCCTGCGCAGGGGCCATGCTAATCCCTGTATCGTGCCAACTTTAGTATATGTGCTGCCAAAGCGAGCACACGGGCTGTCCACTTAAATTCAGGATGCTGTGTGTCCCTTGCTAAAACAGCTCCTTTCTTTTAAATAGGCTCTACACCCCAAATACAGCTTGAACTCACGACCCCTGAGATCAAGAGGTATAGGCTCAAATAAATCAATAAACTCAAAAAGTGGGGGGGGGGGTGCTCAGTCAGTTAAGCATCCAATTCAGTTTCAGCTCAGGTTATGGTCTCACAGTTCATGAGTTTGAGCCTCGCCTTGGCCTCCTCATGGACAGTGAAGAGCCTGCTTGGGATTCTCTCTCTCCCCTTCTCTCTCAAATATAAATAAATAAACTAAAAAAAAATTTTTTTAAAGCCTGGAATCTTGAAATGGATTCCTCATATTCTGGAACCAGTGCCCTTCCCAATTAAATATGGGCTTAAATAGACCAGAAGCAAGGGGGGGAAAATCATAATAAATGTTACACAAATGTCAGTAAAAGCTGTTAAAACCAGGTCCTAATCCACCCAACTCCATGTGAATAGAGGACATAGTCAATGTCTTCTGTCACAAGCACTTGGCCTTACACACTACATGCCCACAGACAAGCCTTGGCCTACACCCCAAAGAACTTGCAGCCTTGGCCCTGTGGTGAGGAAACCTACAAACAATCTCCCAACCCTCACCCTCTTCATCAACTGTACCCCCTTCTTTTCCCCTTTCTTCTCTTTTCTCCATACTCCAAAACTCCTACCTTTTCTTCTTTTCTAGTCACTCCACAAATAAGAGTATCCCTTGCTATCCCAACCTGCTATCCAATCCCCAGAACCAAACTGAGTTGGAGAACATAGAGCACTTTGCCAGCACCTACGGTGATGAACAAGATAGACAGAGCCCTGCTCTCACGGAGCTCACCAGCCATCAATGAGGAATGACATAAATTATTAATGGTACAAGGAATGCCACAAAGTGGTATTCACACTGATCAGAAACGGAGAGAAAGTAAGAGAATTAAATCAGAGCCATCCCAAGAGTGTGAGGGCCAGTATAAGGTGGTGACAGATGTCAAGTCTCCTTGCAACTTGCTTTCACAATTGCCTCCCACATCTATAACCCCAACCTCTCACACTCCAGAGAGGACAGAACACTTCTTGGGGAGGCTGAGCTAAAAAGGTACTATTTTTTTTTAATGTGTGTTTATTTTTGAGAGACCATGAGCATGCGAGCAGGGGAGAGGCAGAGAGAGGGAGACATAGAACTCGAAGCGGGCTCCAGGCGCTGAGCTATGTGCACAGAGCCCGACCTGGGGCTCGAACTCACAAGCCGTTGACTGTGAGATCATGACCTGAGCCAAAGGAGGATGCTTAGAGACTGAGCCACCCAGGAGCCCCAAAAGGTACTATTTTAATATGATTCATTTAGGTCTCTTTTTCCTGAAGTAACTTTTATATGCAGGTAGGAAAAAAACATCTTTAGTGTTGAGTAATAAAGTAGTAAAATACAAGCTTTCAGCCAGGCAGAACTCGGTTCAAATTCTACCTCCACCACTTGAGTGTGGCCTCCAGTAAGCTATTTCACTTTTACAGTTACTCATGTGCAAAACTGAGACAAATAACATCTAACTTGCTAAACTGTTGTGTGAAAAAAAAAAGCCCCAAAACAAAAGCCCCTGCAAAAACTGCCCAGCCCAGTACCTGACATAGTTGTCACCTTACAGATACCCGCTGCTCCAACCTAGTCAGAGCTAACCAGCGATGGGAAACAAAAAATAATGTAAAATAAATATCATGCTACAATTATTTTTTATTATTTTTATTTAAATTACATACAGTGTAATATTCGTTTTAGGTATACAATATAGTGATTCAACACTTGCAATGTCACCCGGTGCTCAGCACATCAAGTGCCCTCCGAAATTTCCCACCACCTATTTATACCCACCCCACCCACTCCCCTCTGGTAACCATCCGTTCGTTCCCTAAGGTTATGAGTCTATTTCTTAGTTCACCTCTCTCACTGTTTTTTCCCCTTTGCTCATGTGTTTTGTTTCTAAAATTCCACACGAGTAAAATGTCTCTCTGGCCTATTTCACTTAGCACAACGCCCTCTAGCCGTACCCATGCCATTGTACTACAACTATTAAAAGGTTCAAATCTACCACATTCCTGTACACAGCATTATACCAAGATGCCTAATATTCACTTCTTAATGCCCAGATCTGTCCTCTTTTTCTGAGAAATTAAAATTAACAGAAGCTGGGGCCACCCAGACACGGGGAAGAACTCTGGTGTGCACACGAGTTTCCTTAGCCTCATTTCATGGATCCAAATACTGATGAAAATAAAGACGACTGCTTGCTACTGTCACTCCTCTTGTAAGACATACAGAAAAATACAGTACAAACAGTGCTCCACTTCTGCCTTTGGAGTTCTTCCAGAACATGAGACTGTCATTAATTACAGAACTTCACAATGTGATCACTATAAATCTGAATAGCCTGATATCAGCAACCTGAAAAGGAGACTGGGATGATACAGGCTTCCTAATTTGCTTATCTTCTCAATTTCATCTCTATTAGTATTAATTTCATCCAGCCCATGCATTATGATTGTCCCAGCACGATGACAAATGGACAGAAGGACAATCAAAGGAAGGAGACAGGCAGTTAATGAGAAACTAGACAAGCAGGGTGCTTAATCTATTTAAACAGAATCACTATATTTTAGAGCTCAAAGAAACTTCATCTTTTAAAAACAATATTTGAGTACAGCTCACACACAATGCTACTTTAGTTTCAGGTGTACAACCTAGTGACTCAACAACTCTATACGTGACGCTGTGCCCACAAAGGGAGCTACCATCCATCACCATACAACACTTTCACAATATACCATCGCCTATATTCCCGACCCTGTGCCTTTCATTCCACGACTTCCTCATTCCATTAACTAGAAGCCTGTATCTCCCGCTCCCTTTCATCCATTGTGCCTGTCCCCTGACCCGCCCTCCGCTGAAAGAACCCTCATTTTTTAAAATAAACAGCTGAACTAGGCAACCTCTAAGATTCTAAGAATTGGGAACAACCACCATGAAGCAAAGATCCCATGGTCCACCTAGTGAAGGAAGACACGCAGGAGTGATTAGAGATGAGGCCGAAGACACAAAGGGGCCAGAGTGTGACAGACCTTTAGCTCATTTTAAGAATTTTTCGTTTTATCATAAGAGCAACAGGAAACCGGTGATACTTTATTTTATTAATGTTTATTTATATGTTTGAGAGAGTACGCATGTGTCTGGGGTAGGAGGGGGGACAGAGAGAGAAGGAAAGAGAGAAGCCCAAGCAGGCTCAGTGAGCCGTGCTCAGCACCGAGCTTGGATGGGCAGGGCTCAGTCTCACAACTGTGAGATCATGACCTGCGCCACAATCGAGTTGGGCACTTAACCAGGTGCCCCACAATGATGTTTCACACACAGGTTTCATAAGCATGTCCAGATTGCATTTGAGAGAGATAATTCTTCTAAAAAGCTTTCCAAGTACAGGTTACCTTGAACTGAATTTTAAAATGACAAAAAAAAAGAGCAGGGTCATTTATGGATAGATAAAATCACCCCTTCAAAGGCACAGAGGCATGAAAAAAATAAAAAAGCAAACAGAGAAAGAAACACAAAGTACAAATATATGCGGAGTACAGTGTATAAAAAATTACGCTCTGACTCCACAAGGCTTCATTGCTAGTCCACGAACCCCTTATGTCTCTGACTCAATGCCCGGCTTTGTATGGAGAACTTTGCACGGAGAACCTTTAAGTTCTCAGTGATAGGAACCAGAAACCTGACCTTCCTGAGCAAAACCGGTAACACAATAGAATAGGTAATACAATGTTTAGGCCTTAAATTAACTCCTCAAGAGAGGTTTCCCCTAACGATCCACAATAAAGCTACCGTACCTTATGCGTTTCCTTCATCGCACTTCATACAATCTGAAATTCTATACACTTCTATTTTTTGGTGTCTTAATGTCTGCCCCCGCCACCTGACTTTAAACAGCGTGTCTTCTTGTTAACCACTGTACACCTAGCTCTCAGCAAAGCTACTTTCAAGACTGCAGGTGGTAAGTGTATTTCCAAACAGCTTTTGAAACCAACCCCTGGCACTGAAACTCCTATTCATACCACTGCTGACTACTCAACATCTATTACAAAGCAGAAAGTACTTGTCTAAAAGAATTCCCTCACCCTGATTTCTTTCTAAAAGCTAAGAAGAAAAAGGGACTAAAAATCACTACTGTTGCTATTGTTAGTAATGGCCATGACGTACTCAATATCTGTGATACACTGTTGGGGCTTTTATATATTAGTCTTAAACAATCTTTGTAAAATAGAGAACATAATTCCTATTTTACATAAGAGAGATTTAAGCTCAAACAAATCAAGTAATATAACTTGCCCAAGGTCACAGACCTTGTAAACTAGAGAACCAGGATTAGAAAGAACCCCCAGTCGAGAGGACCTAGGACATCATGTAACATTATATTGCTTTCTACCATACTGGATCTAAAATATTTTCTTTATAATTCGTGCCATAAACCAAAAAAGCAAAAACCTAAAAAAAAAAAAAAAAAAAAAAAAAGCCAACAATGTACATGTAGCCTGAAAATGGTAGGTAATTTAATAAATCAGTCCTATCACAGAATTTCATTTGAATGCACTAATATAAGTTTACAGTCATAAATAGTGTACTATAATAAATTCCTCCTCCATATTTTAAAAAAAGCCATTTGTTTGGAAGTTAGGTCTTGAGTGCAACTATTGTATAATCCTTAATCCAAGAAGCCAAAGTTCAAGAAACCCAGTGGCTAATGAAATTAGAGCTCTAAATTATAATACCCTTTTACTTAAAATAAAATTCATCCTGAGCTGTCTCCCAACTTTTGGTTAGACTACGATATTCCTGATATCTTAGTCTATCAGTCTAAACTGAATGAAACACACTTATTTATCTTCATCTGCTTAAGCAGCTCCCTCATCTTATCCAAAGGATGTATTTTGCTATTTCTCATCATCTTTACCAACCTCCTAAGCCGTTGTTAAATGCTGGAAAACCAGAAAGTATCTATCGTAGTTAACAAATAACACATTTGTATGGATGACTATCATGAAATCGTTTTATATCACATTGTCAAAGAACATTTTAACACACCAAAAAAACCTCATAAAATGTTTAAAAATATATAACCAGACATACAAATTGATACTGATCTTGCTGATGTAGCTATGCTGTACATGCCTACATGTGTCTACACTGTCCACAGGGATCTGTGTGTATGATGGAATGAAGGAAAACAAAATATTGGGGGTGGGGCAGAACCAGAATGTTCCTCAATCACTGATATGCAGAATATTACCACCTGACTAGTTCTGATGTGTTGGATTCTCATTAATGTAAAATCGGGAGTAACTACAACTTATAAGGTCTTCAATAAAGCTCTAAAACTATGTAACTTCCTATCACAAATACCAACTGACACTGACACCACATTATAGCTTTCAAAGAACATTTTTAAAGTATCCAATTCAGTTGTTGTTCCTCTTGTTTCACTATTCTATACACAGGGTTCTGAGCTAGCATGAGGACAGAGACCACGACTTCTTCAGAATCCCAGTACCTGACACAGTGCCTGACAAAGGAACTGAGGAGTTGGTAATTCACGGAGATGAGTTACTGAACATTCCCCTGAGGGCAATGTAACAGGCACCTATCTGCATTTTGTAACTGATGGAATCCTAAGAACAATAAACTGATTTTCCCAAGGCTTATCAAAGGAGACCAGGGACTGATTCATCTATGCATTCAGGCAAAATGAGAAAATGGAGAAAGGCAAAGGTCAGAAGGCTACAGTCACACACAGCCGAAAGATCCGACCAGAAGGCCAAGGGCAAGAAAGGAGAATGGACAGTTGTAGTAGAGGCTGTTAGGTGTCAACCCACTTTTTTTCCTAATTCAATCCTGCTCCTTGAAATTTACATGAAATGGCTGGAGTCACCTGGACAATGAAAAAGAGGAGCACAGCCCATGAATGGTAAAGCCCAGAGGGAGAAGGGGCCAGGGTCCTGGAGGACCACAGAGTCTCCATAACCCTTCTAGACTCCCCACCTCTAGATTATTTACATGAGACGGCAATGCACATCTATCTTGTTTAAGCCCCAATTATTTGTGTTTATCTTGTGTTTACCTTGTCTTAGTGCAACCGAACCTCAATGTATACAATAATCAAAGAACTTCTGGGCTGAAAAGACTCAGACTTACTGATGTCTCCAGCAGTCTGCCAATACATCAAATACACTGGCACTCTCCAAAAACGTTTTTAAAAGAGGTTACTTGGATGGGCAATAAACCATGCAAAGAAGTCCTCGTTTGCCAACATGCCACCTGAGCCTTGCTCATAACAGTTCATTCATTTAATAGTTAGGCAAAGGCATAAGGTATTCATGTGTAAAACAACATTGGAAATACTACAATAGAAGGAAATGAAATATGTTACAATAAAAATGTGTTTTTAAGAAAAAGAAACAGGAAGTAAGTTTTCATCCCCTCACATTAGACCTAGTGTTCCCACTACAAAGCTGTCTATATTAACAAAAGTTCTACAAGTACCAATCGCACCAAGGCATTCCCTTTCTAACTCTTCTTGTCCTCTTTTCTCTGCAAACTGTCCTCAAGGGTAAGGGCAGGAACAGAGTGTCTAGGCCAGGGCTGTACCCTACAGCCCTTCCCTTCTGGTCAAAATCCCAATTCTCTCTCTCAAAGATCTAAAATTCTGAGCTTAAAAAAAGGGACTAAAAACCTTATTAACTGAAAAATTCAGAAATATCTGAACTCTTGCTATTAAAGAAACCTTTTCCGTTTCCAAGAGCTCAAGTGTTCAACTTCTAGGATTCCAAGAGATACATTAATAGCTTTCAAATGTATTTTCTTTTCCTTAAGTAAGCCAAAGTAGGTTTCTTTTACCTGCAACCAAAGAAATAATTTGATAGTTTTGCTAAGACAATGTTTAAGCAAAGCTAATTTATCTATTAACATAAGTTGGTTGGGACTTAACCACTTGAATTTCTCTTGGACTGGTCCAAGAGCTTTTAAGTCTTATTACATTACAATTCTAAGTATTTCAAAAGGTCATGACTCAGGGTTACACAATGTTGTATGATCCCACTAGCACCAGATTTTATTTTAATTACTTAAAACCTTCTGATGACAGCACTTGGACCTAGATACGACCGTAAGAGATTCAATCAGTTCAACCATTGGTTTCATCATCTCTTGTTCTTCTTCCCTTCAGACTCAAAAGCTTGCTCAGTACTCAACAACTCTTTGCACACCTTTCTTTATGATGAGCTCCTCCATCTTTCAGAGCTTTGTCAGTTGCCAGATTTAGCAGTAAGCATACAGAAAACCAAGGAAATATGAACTTGATAACAAAGGACTTTTTTAGTCTAATTACATCTCAAATATTGCATGATGACTACAGAATTATTTGTTATTTATCTGGAATTCAAATGTAAGCCTACTGTATTTTATCTGGCAACTCCAGTTCTGTGAAGCTGAAAGAGTCGCCCAATAAAAGCTACAGACTACCATTCCCTTTACATCAGGTAAACGGTGAATTAGGAGCAAAAGTTTAAGTTAGCGATGCAATGACACAGACTACTGGAGCTGGAGGAGACCCTGGAGGTAGCTAGTCCCATATCCTCACCTTAAAGATTAGGGGAAGATGGTCCAATGTAGTTGAGTGACCAACTGGGCTAGAGCAGGACTCCAAATTACAAATGACTACAAAGATTCTTGATTTTCATTTGTTTTAAAAATTATTTCTAAAACCCACAAGAGAAAAGAAGTAAATTTCATGGCTCCAAACAATATTCATATACCTGTCACCTCAATGGTCATTTCACATTAGTAAATATCAATCCACAAAACAACAAAATATAACCAGTTAAGAGATCACTCTTATAAATGGGATAATTCAATAAAATTATGTTTGTAAAGCACTTAGTACAAGGCATGGCCCCTAACAAGACATCTAAATGTAGCTTCCTTCTCCCTGCCTGTTTACTCACTAATACTAAAATATTACATAGCTTCCTATCTTGTCTGATCTCCCAACTCTATACATCATCTTCAACTTCACATCAGCATTGCATTCCTAATAAATCTCCCTAAAAACATTCCAATTAATAAACAATGGCAAGATGTTCCATCTCTTCAGATATCAAATTGTCAATAAAAACATTCCTAAGTCAAATCACCAAAAGTTCACCAAAAGAATTTTAGTGATTTCACTCAGAAAGCACGGTGTATACACTCAGGGTATACACAAAGTATACAGTATACAGTATAAAAGAGGGAGGACATCACGTCAAGCTGGTACTTAGAACACTGGAGAAGCAGCGACGGGCGCCACAATTTGAAGGATATGCAGTATTTGACTGGTGAAACAGTAAGTTAAAGAAAGCTTCAAGCAGAAGGAACTTTATGAACAGGGCATGAAGGCAGAGAAGCAAATGGTTTACAATTCAGTCCCTATTTTGCAAATGTATTGTTCTATCATGCCCCAACAGGGGCACAGATGCTGATCAAGTGTCATTTCCAAAAGACAGTGGGAATTTCCTACCTCCACACTTCTGCTCCAGCTACGTCCTCCCTTGCGCTACTGTGTCATGCACACTTGCACAACATAGAGTAATAGACACTGGATTAGCCAACATCCACCCCCCTTCCCCTCCATTTCTTTCCCATTCTTTCATTCATTTCTTTCTCTCCTTCAAATCCTAACTGGCCAAACTAAAAACATAATAATTTTATTCACTGATTAATATACAAATCAGGTAAGTAGGATGTTGTCTTCATAACAAAGTTTCACCTTAAATCCTTGAAACATCTTCCCTATGTCCACTGTATGCCTCTCCCTATGTCTCCGTATGCTGGGAAGGGAGAAGGAGCAAGAGGAGGAAAAGAGGAATTTCAAAAGTAGCAGAAGATAAAAATAAACCCAGGTGTGTCCTGCCAGTCCAGAGGAATAAGGGTCAGAAATACTCTAGTCTGCCATAAAAACAAAATTTCTTTATTTTAATCACTATATTTACAAGAATGAGCCCTTAAAAACAGCACATGTGCCCTTAAGGAATTTTCTTTTGCTAGCCAAAATTATAAATTATCCCTCAGATAAGTGGAGGTTACCTAATCATCAACTCTTTAAACAGTCACTTATAATGGAACAAATTATTAAATGGAAAAGACATGCACCAGAAATGATCTTGATCACTGGAGTTGTAAAGGCTTACACAGGTAACACAATAAAATCAGGAAAAATATATAAAACTTAACACAATGTTACCTAGAAGTCTAGACTCAGTTTCAAACATAGTAAATACACCACAATATAAAAATATAGTGAGTCAGGGGCGCGTGGGTGGTCGGTTAAGCATCCGACTTCGTCTCAGGTCATGATCTCATGGATCGTGAGTTTGAGTCCCATGTTGGGCTCTGTGCTGACAGCTCAGAGCCTGAACCCTGCTTTGGATTCTGTGTTTCCCTCTCTCTCTGGCCCTCCCCTGCTCACACTCTGTTTCTCTCTCTCAAATAATGAGTAAACATTAAAAAAAAATCCAGTGAGTCATTACACTGTACAAATCACAAATATACTGAACGGATGAGTGGGGGAAGACAGAGGTCTGTTAATGTTAAGCAAATAGGTATTTGTACTAAAAATTCTAGTGCTAGCATCCCCTGGACTGAAAAAATGCTATACTTCCAACAGACAAGACAAAAGTGAAAGCTATGTCCTAGACTAGAGAACAACTGAAAAACTAGCACTTATAAGACACTAATACCAAAGCAGATGTAAATAATGTTGCACATACTGTTTTATGAAATATGATTATAAAAATACCTAAACTTAAATTATCCTCTATAAAGGCATATATGCATACTAAATTAATAAATAAAAACAAGCCTATTTCATCATTAATGGATGTCAACATACTCAAGTTGACCCAATAAGTTTTGGAAGTGATCTTCTCATTGGAAAAAAGATGGCCATGGATTTGAAGTTACGTTACATTTAGGTACATAGAGTATTAGATTATAGTAAAAAAAAAAATTGTTCTTTGTCTGATAGCATTTCCTGAGGGGCACTGCTGAATTCTGTATTGTAGAACAGTTCACCTCATTGAAATGGCTCCATGTTCTTTCTGATTTGGTATTTCTTCTTCATCCCTAACAAGGAATCTTTTTGGAGACTTATTATTTACTATGAACCACAATCGTTCCTTTCATAAAGCATTTGCACAGACATTCACACAATCAACTAAATCATGGGTCATAAAAATCAAGCTCTGCTGGTACAAGCCAGGAAATGAGAGTGATGGATGGGATGGAAGAGAAAAAAGCAAGCTGGGTCTTAAATGCAGGACGGTGAAGTGCCAGACCTTCTCTTCCTGCTCCAGTGTCAACTGACAAGAAAGGTAAATTACTCCTTAAGCAACTGAGCATTAAAAATCTTCCTAAACAAGGCTCCCTACCCTAACTCTACATTCTTCTTTCTGGAACATGGAGCTACTCACCTCTGCCTCTGCTGTCAGCCGTATCTTCTTTACCATCAACTGTTTTATGTCAATCCTACCTAAGGAAAGAAAAAAAGGTAGCTTTTAAGTTGATGGACATAGCTAACCATCACAATTTCTTTTCTTTCCTTTTTTTAAAAGTTAGTTTTTATTTATTTTGGGGAGGGGGAGACAGAGAGAAAGCGAGGACCCCAAACAGGCTCCCCACTGTCAGTGCAGAGCCCGACAGAGGGCTCAAACTCATGAACCATGAAATCATGATCTTAGCCAAAGTCGGACTCAACTGACTGAGCCACAGAGGCACCCCCTAACCAGCACTATTTAAATCATGAAACTCAAAATCAAGCAGAAGAGGATGACTATGTAAATTATGGTACAACCACAAAACATGATAACTCTTAAAAAATGAAGCATAGGCAATACCAGTAGGAGGAAATTTATACAGAAACATGTTAAGAAGAGGGGCACTGGAGTGACTCAGTCGGCTGAGTGTCCAACTCTTGATTTCAGCTCAGGTCATGATCCCAGGGTCACGGAATGGAGCCCTGCATCAGGTTCTGCATTGAGCGTGGAGCCTACTTCAGGTTTTCTCTCTCTCATGGGGTGCCTGGGTGGCTCACCTGGTTAAGCATACAACTTTAGCTCAGGTCATGATTTCATAGTTTGTAAGTTTGAGCCCCGTGTTGGGCTCTGTGCTGACAGCTCAGGGCCTGGAGCCTGCTTCAGATTCTGTGTCTCCCTCGCTCTCTGCCGCTCCTCCACTCATGCTCACTCACTCACTCTAGTTCGCTCTCTCTCTCTCTCTCTCTCTCTCAAAAATAAACATGAACAAAATTTTTTAAAAGATTCTCTCTCTCCCTCTGCCCCTCCCTTGTGTGCGTGTGTGCTCTCTCTCAAATTAAAAAAAAAAGGTTTAGAAGAAAAAAACAACTACTATATGTACACACAATGTCCACAACTACATTCATTATGATACTTAAGATACAATACTGACAGTATGAGAGATTAGACTCTGTGAATGGATCTTGCAACTGTAAATACTAAAATGCATAAGCAACAATAGAAAAATTAGATACACTGGACTTCATCAAAATTTATTTTTAATTTTTTTGCTACAAAGGACAACATGAGAAAAACAGACAATACATAGAATAAGGGAAAAAAATCTGCAAATCTGATCAGGAAATTGTATGTATAAAAAACTCTAAAGTATATAATTGGGGCACTTGGATGGCTCAGTCAGTTAAGTGCCGACTATTTCAGCTCAAGCCATGATCTCACAGGTTCATAAGATCGAGCCCCATGTCAGATTCTGTGCAGTGTGAAGCTTGCTTGGGATTCTCTCTCTCCCTCTCTCTCTGCCCCTCTCCTACTTGCTCTCTCTCTCTCAAAATTAAACATTAAAAAAAATATATATATATACATATATATATATATATATGTATATATATATAAAGAACACTAACAACTCAATAATAAAAAGACAAGTGATCTGATTTAAACATAGGCAAAGTATCTGAACAAACACTGCTCCCAGAAAGATATACAAATAGCTAACACTACATGAAAAGATGCTCCACATCACTGGTCACCAGGGAGATGCGAATCAAAACCATGATGAAATACCACTTCATGCCCACCAGAGGGCTATAATAAAATTAACAGGTGTTGGCCACTGTATACCATAAGCTTATACAACGTTAATGTGTTAGTTTTATCTCAGTACTGGTGGGAAAAAGGAGTTGTACCTGTAGGAAACTTTGAGGACAGTATTATTCAAGGACTGGATGTCATGGCTCTTCTATGATGCAATTAAGTACCCTGTAGCAGGGCACCTGGGTGGCTCAGTAGGTTAAATGTCCAAACTCTTGGCTTCAGCTCAGGTCATGATCTGGTGCCCAGCCAAAAACTGATACAGGAATGTTTATAGAAGCATTATGCATATTAACAGAAACTGAAACAACTCAAATAGCCATTAACTCAGAGATTAATAAAATGTGGTCGATCCACAAAATGGAATATTATCCAGCAAAAACAGGAGAGAAACACTCATATGTTTTAATATGGATGAAACTTGAAAACATGTTAAAGTCAGTCACAAAAGACTACACGTTGTAGGATTCCAGAATAGACAATACTACAGAGATAGAAGGTTGGTGGTAGTCCAGGGGTCAGGAGTAGGAGGGTGAGGAATAGGGAATGCCTGCATAATGCGTACAGGGTTGTTTTTTGGGGGAGCGGGGGGATGAAAATATTCTAAAATTCATTTCATTCTGATCTCCTTATTCTCAAAGATTCCTTTTTGTATATTAACTCACATTAATGTAGCTTCCTAATGTTTAACTGAGGTTATTAGTCTATTATTAATTAATCTAACTTGAGCATCTTTTTCATGATTTGCAAGAAAAATTGATATTCAGGTATTAAAATATTTGGTTTTTATGAGCATCTGTTGCTCTGCATGACTCCCATATACACTGCACACTGTGATTTCCCACTGTCATGGATTTACAGATGGTTCCTTAATTTCACAGTGAATCACAGTACTATTACAATTTAAGCAAGCAGTCAGACTGCCTGCCCTGTAATTCTTTGTATTTTATTTTAAAGTTTATTTATCTGAGAGAGACAGAGGCATTGTGAGCAGGGAACGGGCACAGAGAGAGAGGGAGAGAATGAGAATCCCAAGCAGGCTCTGTGCCACCAGCTGCAGAGACCAAGGTAGGGCTCAAACTCACGAACCGTGAGATCATGACCTGAGCCGAAAACCAAGAGTCAATCACTTAACCAACTGAGCCACCCAGGAGCCTGGTCTACCCTTTCAATAAAACACGGCTAGAGTTCATTTTGAATGAAATTTGCCTCCATTCATGAGTCTGTCTTCACATATAATATCTTCTATAATAGCTTAGCTAAACTTTAGCTTTTGATGTCTTAATTAAACATTTTTTAGGTTATTTCAGTAAATTTTCTAACGTGTTTCCTATCTATAGGAAGAAAATAAAATTATTTATATAAACAAATTAAGTTTTTCTTTCTCAAAGATTCACAGCTTAAAGCAACACTTTTATCATAACTTGAAAAATGAAATGTCCATGCAGAAGCTAATGTCTACTTTATTAAACTTGGTGCCCACTAACCGGTGCATACACTGCTCACTTTGCTTACTAAAATAATGTTATTGGAATCTCTTGTTAAGGTTATACTTTTTTTGAGTTGGAGTTTTACTGAAACTCACTTAAATTCAAAATAGACTTAGTGATCTTAAAATAGTACCGTTTTCATTTTTGTATTTTTTTCAAAGCATACCTTCAAATATTACGGTATCTTCTTCTAGAAAAGAAATTTTATAATCTGATAGTAAGAGCTATTTTATCTTTCTTTTTTTTCATTTTATTAATTTTTTTATTTAAAAAATTTTTTTAACTTTTATTTTTGAGTCAGAGAGAGAGAGAGCACGAGCAGGGGAAGGGCAGAGAGAGAGAGAGGGAGACACAGAATCGGAAGCAGGCTCCAGGCTCTGAGCTGTCAGCACAGAGCCCGATGCGGGGCTCAAGCTCACAGACTGCGAGATCATGACCTGAGCCGAAGTCAAACGCTCAACCAACCGACTGAGCCACCCAGGTGCCCCAACGTTTATTAATTTTTTTGAGAGAGAGAGAGAGAGAGAGAGAGAGAGAGAGAGACCGTGAGTAGGGGAGAGGCAGAGAGAAAGGGAGACAAAGAATCCAAAAGCACGTCTCAGGTTCTGAGCTGTCAGCACAGAGCCCGAGGTAGGGCTCAAACTCAAAAACAGTAAGATCATGACCTGAGCTGAAATCAGACACTCAATGGACAGAGCCACCCTGGTGCCCCTATTTTATCTTTTAATTGAAATGTCAAGATGTCTACTATACTATGGGAACCAATAATATCAGACATCATCATGTGTAGAGAGATCTTCCACACAAATAGATGAATAAAACAGAAGAGAATGCAAGCTGAAACATACAAAGATGACCACTTCTCTTTGCTATCTTTGTAAAAACCTATAACATAACTTTGTATTATTTTAGTAGTATCTTTTAGTGAGAATTTACATTTTCTCATTTATTTTCCTTGGCAAAATTTACCTGAGTATTTTTATTTCAGAATCAACAATTGCTACTGTATGTATAATCTACTTAAAGAAGGAGTGAAAGGCACTCTAAATTGTTAAGTCATTTCCCAGAAATACTTTGCAGGTTAAAAAGAAAACCACATAAAGACCTGTAAAAAGTTGGGGTTTTTGGGATTTGAACCTGGGTCAGATGTCTCTCTGGGTGCCATGCTTGCCTTGCTTTAAGAAACTAGCCTCTGAAGGCCTCACTCTAAACAACATTAAAGCTACAGAATAGAAGAAAAATATATTAAAAAGCCAATTCTACTCATGTTCCTTCACCTTAAAATTAACTTCATACAATATTCAAAAGATTTTACTCTTACTACCAAAAAATTTAAAAATTAAATATCATAAAAGCCCCAAGAATAATGACCTAAAAGCTAACATGCAATGATTTTAATTTTTTTTAATGTTTTTATTTTTGAGAGAGAGGGACAGAGTGTGAATGGGGGAGGGGTAGAGGAGGGGAGACACAGAATCTGAAGCAGGCTCCAGGCTCTGAGCTGTCAGCACAGAGCCCAATGCAGGAGCTCAAAGTCATGAACTATGAGATCATGACCTAAGACGAAATCAGATGTTTAACCAACTGACCCACCCAGGGGCCCCTCTAACATGCAATGATTTAAAGTACAGACATCCAACCACATAAGTCAATGCAATTTCTACAAGATCATGCCTAGGTCTACTGATATCACTAACTTACAACATTAATATCACTGAAAACTGATCATTAACTGATAACATCTAATTAGCAGACCCAAGGATAAATCTCTTAAAAAAAAAAATTACTCTACATTTTGTCTTCTCCTAGACATCTAATCTCCAACAAATAAATCAGGCTTGCAACATTTACCTTTGTGAACACTACCTAACCCTTGGGAAGTCCACTATTATTTAATGGGAATAACTCAAAACTTATTCCCTGAAATATCAAAAACCTTATTTTAACCAGTTTTGAGGAAGAGCCTTCTAAAATTATCACATCCTATACCACCTTTTAAAAAAACTGTATCCTACATACTTTTTATGTCCAATAAAAGAGATCTTTTATTGTACTGTGTAATCAATACCTATAGTAAACCTGAAATGAGAGCACTCAGGACCACACTGACAACTCCAAAGAATTGTGCCTTTCAACTTGGGCTGTCTCTTCAGGGCTTTGCATCAAATCTGCTTCCTCTAATTTATATTTTTACTATATTTATACTACTATGCCAAATCCACTGCCAACGTTCCCCAGAAGGAAAAGACAAATAACCAAGCTCATTAAATCAGTAATTTATTTATTCATTCAATTATATAGTCAACTCATTAAATAAAAACCCAGTGAACACCCAATATATAAAGGGTAATACACACGTATTCTAAACCCTTCCTTTAGAATCTCAGGGGAAATGTGTAAACACAGACAATTACAACAGATGACTGTGGGGTGAAGCGAACGTTTGCAGAGGAAGTCAATATTTGAGCTGAGTCCCAGATGATAAAGAAAAATTATGGTGAACAGGTGCTAGAAAGATTATTTCAGAGAAAAGAAAGAGCATGAAGACCTATAATAAGTTGGGGTTTTTGGGACTTGAACCTGGGTCAAATGTCTCTCTGGGTGCCATTCTTGCTTTGCATGCAGTTTTAGGAAACTGATTTTAATAAGCCTTTTGCCTAAGGGCAGCTTTTTATCTATTTAAATTCTAAATGACCAACTCTCCAGATCAGTGCTGTCCAATAGAAATATATTATGAACCACACATGTAATTTAAAATTTTCTAGGAGCCACATTAAAGTGCTAAACTGGACACATTTCAAGTGCTAAACTGGACAATACTGAAATGTAGGTCTACTGGCTCCCATACTGAACAGTGTGGTCCTTTTTAAGTTTAGTTATTTGTTTTGAGAGAAAGAGGGAGAGAGGGGCAGAAAAAGACAGAGACAAGGAATCCCACAAACTGTGAGATCATCACCTGAGCCAAAATCAAGTTGTCAGGATGCTTAAGGTAATGAACCACCCAAGTGCCCCATGAATGGTGTAGTTCTAAATCAGGGATCAGAACATTTTTTTTTTCAGTAATGGGCTAGAGAGCAAATATTTCAGACTTTGTGGGCCATATGGTCTACTCACTCCACACAGTAAGATGACTGTGTTTGCCAACTCCTGTTCTAGATGGCTAATTTACTGTAAATCTGGCTGACAAAACTGACAGGTATGTACACATCTTCTTGTAAGTTAACATAACTATGGCAAATGCTGTTGGCGCTTCCCCAATAAGGGCATGTGCTTCACTCCCCTTGCCAGAGACTGATTTAAGATGGGCATGAGTATCTGTCAGAGCAAGGACAGCATAAAGATGATTCACTCAAGCTACCTTACTGAGAAGAGTTAAAAGAGGGCCCTTTTATACATGTGTGGGCAGAGTTTAAGAAAAGCAACAAAGGACAGTGTGGAATTCTAGGACTCGTAACAAGTACCAGGAAAGCTATCCTTAGGCCTCAAAGGGCAAAGGATGGAAATGGTTAAGGAACCCAAAGAGAATTCCTTAGAGAACTATTAGACAGGAGTGATAGTTACTCAGAACGGAGGAAACCAAAGTTATAAACACACTCATCTTATTTACTCTCTCTGCCCTTGGATCTCCTGCCAGTCCCCTCCCCACCCGCCTGACCCCAATCCCCATGACCAAACCCTACCAGGAACCACAGGGCATGGGAACCTACGGATACAGTCCATAAAGGTCAGCCTCCCGGGGTAAAAAAAATAGGGTAGAAAAGAGTAGAGAGACAAAAGGAAGATATCCAGCATAACCTGTAATCTAATCATGGCCAATGAGGCGGAAGAAGTCTGCTGGGAATTTCTAGTTAAGTTTCACTGCTCTAAAGAGAAACCTAGGGAAAGAGTTTCTCTTCTTCTGACAGAGACTGTTTTGTTTTTTAGTTTGTTTGCTTTACCAGCTTTCATACCGAGCCTAGAGTTACCAATCCTGTCATTATTTCTACCCTTCTCTCCTCGCTGCCACCAATTTCCTGGACCCACTGGGCCCACATCCCAATCCCAGATACTGCCTGCTCCCTGCTCTCTGATTCCAAACGGTCACACACTACGAAGAGAATTAAGAATATGGGCCCGCTCTAAACTGATGCTGTCAAGTCCTAACCAGTTCTGCAAGAGAAAAATGAAATCTTTGTTTTGACCTCTTGATGAAGTTAACAGTCCTAACAACGGTAGCTCCCAACATTTTCTACGTTCCACAAGTCCCAGCCCTCGATCACTTTGGGTACGAACTCCTTAAATGTTTTCTATCTTTCCTACTTTTCACAATCTTCAATCCTCTTCTCCATTCTTCCCATGTCAGAGGACAGCAGAAGCCATCTCTTTTTCAATAACTCTTCAAACTGTTGCCTTGATCCTTCCATCTCCTTAGAGAGACTGTTCAGATTGTTCTCGGTACACTGAGTCCTTTATATTGTCCACATTTACATTCAGAACCAATCTACTCCCTAAAAATGGATTCTAAAATTATGATATGAATGACCCCACTGGTACGCAAAATTAAATCTGGGGTTTACCAACATTTGTTAAGTGTTACATATTATTTAATGTGTGGTGTATGTGTGTGTGTTTTAAGTAGGCGCCACACCCAGGTTGGAGCCCGACACAGAGCTTAAACTCATGACGCTGAGATGAAGACCTGAGCTGAAATCAAGAGTCAGACTAACCAACTGAGCCTCGCAGGTGCCACATTAGACAATATATATTCTTTACAGCCCTGTGTGATAAGCAAAATGGTTATTTTATTTTTAAAATAAGATAAGATTCAAAGAAATTAAATATCTGTCCCAGAGTCACATCGCCTGGCTAGTAAGTAACTAAGTCTGAACTATTACCTGTCTTCTAACCCCTAGTCATGCAACAAGCAGCACAAAAAATAAAATTTTGTTTTTTAATGAAACCAGACTATCTTGTTTACCTTAAAATTTTTTAATGTTTATTTTTGAGAAAGACAATGTGAGAAAGGGAGGGACAGAGAGAGAGGGAGACACAGAATCGTAATCAGGCTCCAGGCTCTGATCTGTCAGCACAGAGCCTGACACGGTTCTTGAATTCATGAACCAGAAGATCATGACCTGAGCTGAGTCAGACGCTTAACCAACTGAACCACCCAGGTGCCCCTAAACTATCTTGTATTTCTAACCAAAGAACAATAGCTTCAAATTATTTAGCATGAAAACAAAAGATTGAGATTTTCAAGGTGTATTATGGGCGATCTATAAAGGCAATAAATGGACATACCAATCACCACTGGTCTATAATTTTTTTAAAGCTATAAACAGGTTTCTTTTTTTTTAATGTTTATTTATTTTTGAGATAGAGCAAAGCTGGGGCGGGGAGGAGACAAAGGATCTGAAGTGGGCTCCATGCTGACAGCAGTGAGCCTGATGCCAGGCTCAACCTCACAAACCATGAGATCATGACCTGAGCTGAAATCAGGACACTCAATCAACTGAGGCACCCAGTGGCTCTAAAGTTATAAACAGGCTTCTATTCTATCATCAAAATAATCTAGAAACTGTATTATTCAACTAGAGTTAACTTTGGCTTATTTTTCTTTTATTAACACACCTGTTGTCAACTGTGTGGGTGGTGTGCCACACACAGTAAGAGAATTAAACTTTTACAACCCCACATGACCTTATTTTAAAATCAGTAGATAATTTCTGGTAAAAAAAAATACAAGATTTCATGCAGATTACAATTCTCATCTGATGTATTACTACATAATGGGGAATTACCAAGTTTCCTTAGGATCTGGGACAGAAGAGTCTGCAGCATCATCAACGAGAAGATAAAATTCCTTAACAAACCTAGTACTATTTGCTCTCCTTAGTTTTGCATTAAGGAGAAAGAAATCTAAGTGCTGACAGGCTATAAATCATCCACACTGACCAACTACACAGTAAAACTTCAGCCACATTTTCTGACTTCCTCCTGCCTTTCCAATTGGCTTCCTATCCAGGAAAACAAACCACAAATCCATCTATACTACCTCCCCACCTCACCCGACCAATACAAACACCAAGCACATAACACTGTACAGTCTTCAACCTTATGCTTTTGTAAACTCATACCTTTCTTCCAGCTTGAAAGCCTTCTCCCAGTCTCTTCTTCAAAGACCAAACTCAAATTCTACTTCTGTGAGACACTTCCCTCCATTCTAAAGGAAGCCTCGTCCCCAACCCCATCAGTCTCTTACACCACTTGGTTACTATTAATTTACTTGATTATTATTTACAACCCAGGACTGTTTTCTGTTTTAGTATCTTATTCATCCAAACTCTCCTAACTTAGCAGACCTGGTATAATGCCTTATTTATAAATCAAAGCTACCTAACCAACATTTGATTAACCTGTTGACGAAAAGGCAGTAAACCAGACTTTAATCTGAGATGTGTGTTGCATAGGAGGGCATAATCAAATGACTGCCCGGGTGCCTGGCTGGCTCAGTGGGAAGAGCATGAAACTCCTGATCTCAGGGTTATGAGTTCCAGGCCCATGTTGGGTGTAGAGGCTACTAAAAATTTTAATTTAAAATAAATAAATAAATAAATAAATAAATAAATAAATAAATGACTGTTAAGAGCAATTCTTATTCTAAGAACCTACAATTTCAAGATTGAAACTTTTGCTAATATCATTAAAATAATCTAGATACCAGAATGTTTTTCATAGAACAAAGATTTAAAAATGCAAGCTCTTCCCACAAACTTTTCATCTCTATACATTTCTAGCAACCACACCTTATAAACTGTTGATTGTAGGGGTGTCTGGGTGGCTCAGGTCATGATCTCCCAGTCTGTGAGTTCGAGCCCCCGTGGCAGGCTCTCTGCCCCTCCCCCGCTCAGGTACCCGTGCTCAGGCTACACGTGCTCTCTCTCCCCTTCAAAAATAAATAAACATTAAAAAAAATTTTTTAAACCTGTTGATAGTACATTTTCCCCATCAGTACACTGTTACAATTTGTAGTTCTATTTAAGTTTTAGAGGTTGGCAACACACAGAGTTAAAACCAGGAAGAATATCTCATTAGAAGCAAAAGACAATTATTGGCCTTCTCTTTCAAAACAGTCAAGTTATACTTCATATCCTGTTATTTAAAAATTTATATACCTAGTATACGCAGGCAAAACTACAATTCAAATGATTCTTAGAAGTTCTTCTCAAACACAAATTTAACTCAAATGTATTATAATTCAGAAAAGAATAATCATTAACATTTTGTTTGCCCTCTTAGAATTTGAACCATTTTCAGGGCTATTTTTAGCATGATTTTTTTAAAGCTAAAAAGCTGTCAAAGAAAGTCTTAGCTAGGATTTTCCATTTCTTCATGTAGTAAATTAAGGTTGTCAAACTTGCTCCTTTGACTTTAAAAGCTATTTTAAAAACTACTAATTAATATTCAACAAACTTATTGCTGCTGGCAATTGTCATGTCTCATCGTACAAAATATTTTTCAAGTAAGTGGAATTTTTCATCTCTCGAAATGCAATATAATCTATTCCGAAGTTCATATCATCTATGACTGAGAAAGAATCAAAAGGGCATCACACATTGCTACTAGGAGTACATCATTTCCAGAGAGCAATGTGGCAACAGCTAGCACACGAACCTCAGAAATATGTGTTCCTTTGACCTGAAACAATTTCTAGGAATGTACCCAAGGAAAAGTCACACACACTTGAACTTTTGCTTGTCTGCACTTTCTGAAGTGAACATGTTTTGCTTTTATCTTAACAACAACAACAAAATGTGCTCTCAATCTACTCGGTTGATCAGATGCATCTATTGGACAAAGGGGAATGATTATAGAATAACAATATTTCAAACTTTCTTTCATATATTTTTGCCAAATGATTCACAAAGCTTGTTACGAAAGGCATGCTCTCCAATGTTCAGATAGATACATATGTCAAAAATATTAAAACTGAGTAGAATAAAATATATCCATTGAGCTGTTACTTGTAAAACACAACAGTGACTGACATGGGATAAAACCAAAGTTAGTGGCTCGTAGTAGTCGTAGTACATTAATTAGTTATAAAAGTCAGCAAAACAGCAAAATAAAAGGTAGTGAAGAATAAGCACAATCTATAAATTAGAAGAAAAGTAGACAACTTCCTCAACCTGATTTTTCAAAAAACCCACAGCTATCATAATTAATGGAAAGACTGAAAGCTTATTCCCTAAGATCAGAACCAGGACAAATTTGTTAATGCTTGATAATTCTATTTATTCAACACTGTACTGGAATTCTATCAAGTGCATTCAGGCAACAAAATGAAAAGACATGCAGACTAGAAGTGAAGAAGTAAAACTAACTCTCTGCAGACAGCATAATCTTGATCATAAAAAATACTACAAAAACCATATGTGCAGAAAACTATTAGAGGTAATAAATGAATTCAGCAAGGTTGCACGATACAGCATCAATATATAAAACTAGCTACATTTCTATATGGCGGCAACAATCAGAAAATGAATTCCATTTACTTTCAGAAAACAAAAACAAAAACAACTCCATTTACAACAGCACCAAAAAGAATATACTTAGGAATAAATGTAACAAAAAGAAGTGCAAAACTTATACTCTGAAAAATATAAAATACTGTTGAAAGAAATTAAAGAAACCTAAATAAATGGAAGGACATCGAGTAGTCAAATTCACAAAAACAGAAAATAGAGAAAGGTGGTAGGAACTGAGGGAAATGAGGAGTTCTTTAATGGAGACAGTTTCAATTTTACAAATTGAAAAACTTTTGGAGACCTGTTGCACAACAATGTCAATATACTTAATGCTACCAAACTGTACACTTAAAAATGGTTAAAATGAGAGACTCTTGAATACTGAAAATGAACTGAGGGCTGAAGGGGGAGGAGGGTAACGGTTATGGAGGAGGGCACTTGTGGGGAAGAGCAATGGGTGTTACAGGGAAATCAATTTGACGATAAACTATATTAAAAAATGGTTAGAATGGTAAATATTGTTAGGTATATCCTACCAAAATTAGAAATTTAAAACATAATAAATAATTCTTTTACAGGGGGCACCTGGGTGGCTCAGTCAGTGAAGCATCTGACTCTGGACTTCAGCTCAGGTCATGCATGATCTCATGGTTTATGAGTTCAAGCCCCGCATAGGACTCTGTGCTGACAGTACAGAACCTGCTTGGGATTCTCTGTCTCTCCCTCTCTCTCTCTGCCCTTTCCCAGCTCATGCTATCTCTGTCTCTCTCAAAATAAATAAATTAACTTAAAAAAATAATAATAATTCTTAAATGGGCAAAGGCATTTCTCCAAATAAGATATATAAATGGCCAACAGACACAAAAAGACACAAAACATCACTAATCATAAGGGAAATGCAAATTAAAGCCACAATGAGGTATCACCTCACACCTGATAGGAAGACTACTATCAAACAAACAGAAAATAATCAGTCTGAAGCAACACAAGTGTCCATCAATGGATGAATAAATAGGCCTTAAAATGGAAATTCTTATTTGATAAAACACTTCACAGGAGAGCCACCCTGTTAAATTTTTAAGGGTATGGTACAGTACTGTTAACTATGTAAGCACAACACCACACATCAGATCTCTACAGCTTATTCATCTTTCATAACTGAAACTTCATACCCTTTCAACAAGAACTCCCCATTTCTTCCCCATTTCTTCTAGACTCTAATACCATTCAGTTTGTTTCCACATATTTGACTATTTTAGATACTTCCCGTAAGTAGAATCATACAGTATTGTTCTTCTGTAACTGGCTCACTGTACTTAGCACAATGTCCTCTAGGTTGGGGCACCGGGATGGCTCAGTCAGTTGAGCATCTAACTTTGGTTCCGCTCATGATCTAGCAGTTCATGAGGTCAAGCCCCACATTCAGCTCATTGCTGTCAGCACGGAGCCCGCTTCAGATTCTCTTTCTGCCCCTCCCCTGCTTGTATGACCAAGCTCATGCTCTCTCTCTCTCTCTCTCTCTCTCTTAAAAAATAAAAAGAACTACATAAGCTGAATGTAAGGAAAAAATCCATAGGGCTACGTCAAAATTATTGGATCACAAGACGGTCAGATGTGAGCTCTAGATAGCAGTGGGTCTCACCCAGCAATGCCAGTCAGCATTATCCAGCAAACTTTCTCAAACTTAACATTCCAGGACCCTTCCCCTGAGATTCTAACCAGTAGATCTATAATGGGATCCAATAAGCGTTTTTGTTTGTTGAATGATTTCTTTTCATTCTACACATTAATTTTATGTGTCAGCTTGACTGGGCTAAGGAATGCTAAGACAGCTGATAGAACATTATTTTAGGTATAAGGGTGCTTCTTGAAGAGAGAAGCATTGGAATCAGACTGAGTAAAGAAGACCACCCTCCCCTGTTCAAGAGGGCCTGAGAACAGAAGGCAGAGGAAGGACAAGTGTGCAACCTTGATTGGGCGGGGACATCCATCTTCTCCTTCCCCGGTTCTCAGGCCCAGGCCGTTGGAGACCAGGTTTGGACTGGAGCTACATCGCCGGCTTCCCTGGGACTCCTGCTCGTGGATGAAAGACGGTGTGACTTCTCAGCCCCCGGCTGAGCCAATTCCTCCTAATAAACCTTCCTGTGTATTTCTACCTCTCCGGCTGGTTCCGTTATCTGGAAGACTCCAACGCACACACCAACAGACTGCTGCCACTCTAAGGACATATCACCTGGGAATCTCATTAAAATAAAATTTAAAAAAATAAAAATAAAAACTGAAAAAAATCTTACTCAGTACAGAGGAGGCGAGGCATTTCTAAGAAGCGCTCGAGTGAGGCAGATGACCCTAGTCCTGCGTGGGAAGCCACATTGACGCCATGCTACCCAGAGGCCACATTTTACCTGTCTGCTTATTCCTCAAAGTGATTAAATGTTAAAACAAGTGCAGAAACACATCCTATTTTCAGATCAGCATCATAACCAAGGAGGAGGTCAGACTTCCTGTTTTAAGTTAAATACTTCAATTTTTAGTCACTGCATTAGAACCTAGAATTTTAAACCTTAATGAACTGACAATACGGAGTAGTGAAAATGTGTAGAAATTAGAGTAGTATAAAAGCTTTTTGCAAACTGGGACATAAAGAGAAAATTGTAACTGGTGGCAGAATGTTGCAATAAAAAGCGATTTTTCTGTCTCCAACACAGACAACATGGATTAGCACCCAGTTCCCAAATCACAGGAGGGTAATGTTTCTACTCCATGTTGGCTCATCATGTGTACAAATTTCACAGTGCATATCACACTAAAATCAGCCATATGTAATAGAGCTATTTCATAAATAGCTAAATAAGAGCCTAACAATCAATAAACCTCATTATGCAAACTCAAGAAGCAACATTTGTATTCCTAGTGAGATCCACCTGCTGTATTTACAATTAACTTTAAGGAGGAAAAGCAAAAGAACTTTCTTTTATGAAAGAGGTCTCAGGATGCCAAAGACAACTGTCTCAAAGTTCCACCCTATCTGTTAATCAAACAAGGCTCAAATTTCATATCCGCATACAAATGTCACTGCAAAACTGAATAGGCTGATGCAACAGATGACATCTGTTGGGGTTGTGTTTGCAGGTCTACCAATCTTCAGCATAAGCCTTGACCTTAACAACAAGCCCAGTGTCAGAGTCTTTGTATCTGTGTGTTAAGCAAACTTGGAGAGAAGAAGTAATAGAACTCCCTCATCTCTCGCTCCCCCTAGCTTTATAGCCCTGTGCTGTATATGGTTAGGTACTCTGTTAATTACTCTATGCTCATTACATCCGACAAGAGTAATTAGTAGCACTCATTTGCAGTAATCTAATTATGCCAAGTGGGGGAGGAGTTCCCATTCACATAATGTGGAGCTCCATGAGGGCAGTCACATGTACCGATCACTGCTGTAGGCCCAGCACCTCGCCAGGACCAATAATTACTGACGTGTTAGAGGCTCAAGGAATGAATAAATGGTGTCTAAAACATAGTAGATACCCAAAAAATGTTCACTGAATTCATTAACAAGGGCATGTTTTCTATTTTTTGTTCCCAAATATAGGAAGCTCCATATGATATAAATCCAAAATTAGACACTGCAGGGGCGCCTGGGTGGCTCAGTCGGTTAAGCCTCCGACTTCGGCTCAGGTCAGATCTCACATTTGTGGGTTCGAGCCCCGCGTCGGGCTCTGTGCTGACAGCTAGCTCAGAGCCTGGAGCCTGCTTCCAGTACTGTGTCTCCTTCTCTCTCTGCCCCTCCCCCTCTATGCTCTGTCTCTCTCTGTATCAAAAATAAATAAAACGTTAAAAAAATTTTTTTTTTAATTCAAAATTAGACACTGCAAACTCCACTTGTATCACTAAGGCTCACCTCTATGACATGTGCAGCAATTCGCACACCAGTGTCACCAGTACAAGGCGGCTGTGACTGGCACTTAAGTCATAGTGTTCCTTTCTATTCTCTTTATCAATTTATTTTTCACTTCTGTACCTTCACAGCATGCCCACTTATAGAGAGAGCTAAACAGATGGTAATCCCAGGGTACCCAGCTGGCTCAGTGGGAAGAGCAGATGACTTGTGATCTCAAAGTTGTGGGTTCAAGCCCTGCGTTAGGTGTAGAGATCACAAAAATGATAATAAAGAGAGAGAGAGAGAGAAAAGTGGCAATCCCTATTCTAAAACAGTGAATTTGTTATTTCATTAATTCTCCTCTAAAAAAGTAAAAGCCTCTCTCATAGCTACTGTGGCTCTTGTTGATCTCCAGATCAAGTTTGCTTCTTTTTCTTTAAGAGCAGTGACTATTGAGCCGATTGCCATGGGCAAAGAGAAGACCGTCATCAATATCATCAGCATGAGCCACATGGACTCCAGCAAGCCCACCGCCACCAGGCGTCTCATCTACAAGCATGGGGGCACTACCAGGAGGCAGCAGATGAGCAAGGGCTGCTTCTTATGCCCAGGTGCTAGACAAGCCTACAGTGGAGGGAGAGTATGGCATCACCACTCACACCCCTATGGAAGTCAGCGAGCAGCAAATAGTACATCAATGCCCCCAGGGCCCAGGGACTTCATCAGAAACATGATCACTGGACGTCCGAGGCCAGTGCGCCATGTTCATCATGGCAGTGGGACACACGAGTTCGAAGTGGGCATCCCCAAGAAGGGCAGACCTTCAAGCATGTGCTGTGGCCTACATGCTGGGCCTGAAGCAGCCCAGGGCTCATGGTAGCCATTAAGAGGGACTCCACCAAGCCTACCTACCACACCGTGCACTGCCAGATCACCTTAGAAGTGAGCACCTACCTCAAGAAGATCAGCTATAACCTGGCCGTGTGGCCTTTGTGCCCATCTCAGGCTGGCACAGCAACAACATGCCCTGGCTGGAAGGTCAGGAGGACAGATGAAACACCACCAGGTGACAGCTGGAAGTCTCTGGATTCTACCCTTCCCACCCACTAACCCAGTCAACAAGCTCTAAGGCAGCCTCTTCAAGACATGTACAAGATCAGAGACCGTAGAGGCGCCTGGGGCGGAGGGGGGGGGGGGCGGTCAGTCAGTTAAGCATCCGACTCTTCATTTCAGCTCAGGTCATGATCTCGCGGTTCATGGGTTCAAGCCCCATGTCAGGCTCCACACTGACAACATAGAGCCCACTTGGGATTCTCTCTTCCTCCCTCTCTGCCTCTCCCCAAGGGGCTCATGGGTACTATCTCTCATATTAAATAAGTAAACTTTTTAAAAAAAGGAAGAAAGAAAGAAAAAGGTCAGGCATTGTGCCAATGGCCAGTGGAGACTGGCTTCCAGAAATCTAGGATGGTGGTCACCCTTGTCCCCACCAACCTCACCAGAGGTCTGTGGAGAAGCACCACGAGGCCTGTCTAAAGCCCTGCCTGGTGACAACACGGGCTTCAACAAAGAAGAATGTGTCTGTGAAGGACATTTCTCATGGAAAAGTAGGTGGAGACAGCAGGAACGACTTCCCCATGGAAGATGGCAATGTTGTGGCACAGGTGATGGTCTGAAACCACCCCAGGCAGATCCGTGCTGGCTACACCCCAGTGCTGGACTGCCGTGCGGCTCACATCCCCTGAACTGAGGGAAAAGACTGACCAACACTTGGGCAAGAAGATGGGAGACAACTGAAAGCCCCAAAGCCTGGTGACGCATCCACTGCAGATGGTCCCTGGCAAGGCCACGCGTGTGGAGACCGAGTACCCACCGCTGTGCCATTAGGGACAGGAGACAAATGGTGGCCCTTGAAGTTATCAAGGCAATAGATAAGAAGTCATCTCCCTGGCAGCAACGTCCCAGAATCAAAGGTAGCGAAGTGTCCTCAGCAATCTTCACTATAAAAATTACTTAACAGTCGATGTATTTACTGAGGTAGATTAATAACATTTAAGTAGCTGGAAAAAAAAAGTAAAAGCCTCACCATTACCAGAGGGCCCTGGGGACTCTTTTGAAGGCTTTTTCTGGTTTTCTTTTTCCTCAGAGTTTTCCCCAGACTTCGACGACCGTTTTCTGAGAGATGTCTTCTCTTCACCCACCATTGTCTTGTCTAGGAAGGAAGACATGAAAAGCTTTTGTATGCAAGGAAAACTTCCTTTCTTCCCTTCCAGGCTTCTGGGCTGGCCTGATAATTAAATTGACATAAGACAGATTAACAGGAGAAGAACAAATTTAATATTGTATGTATGGAAGCTCATAAAAATAGGGGACACAAAGAATTGACCAAAGCAGGCAACTCTGTACCTTTATAGACAAAGAAACATTAAATGTGTGAAGAACTGACAAGACAAAGGGTTTAGACTTCAGGGTATGAATTAGTGGAGAAGTAACAAGGTTTGTTAAACAGCCTTCTCAGCCCTAACTTCCTTGGTGACGGGGCTGCCTCTACCCTCCCGGTGCAGGGAGGGCACCTTCTGCAGGGAGCGTCCCTATTTTCAGGAGAACAAAAGAGGGTCAGAGTGTCTTCCTTGCACTGGATGTTAAGTAGCTTTAATTCAAAATCATCAGTATGCCAAAGTGGCACATTCTGGGGTGGCATATTTTGCTCCCCTTCACTTTAAAGTATCTGGCTAAAGTAAATGTCACAGTATCACCATATTTAGGAGACGGGGAAAATTACACATTCCCTTCCTCTGGTTTTACTCGAATCATGGTTAACCATTTTCTGAGTACAGCACACTATAAAAAATTTAAAGAAATTAGTCCTTAAAAAATAATGGGTTTCAAAGACTCTTATTTAAACAAAGCCCCCATTCCTCTTTTTTTCTGAGAGACAGAGCAAAAGCAGGGTAGAAAGAAAAGGGAAGACACAGAATCTGAAGCAGACTCCAGGCTCTGAGCTGTCAGCACAGAGCCTGACATGGGGTTTGAACCCATGAACTGCAAGATCATGACCTAGGCCAAAATCGAGAGATGGCTGCTAAACCAGCTGAGCCACCCAGGTGCCCCACAAAGCCCCAATTTGCAAAGAACAATTTTGTTGAACAATGCAGAAGTATCTGAAAAATTAAGAAATGAATAACAGAAGATAAGCACAAAGGTGCCACAAAGTAGAGTACACTTAACATCAAGGGGTGCTGGGCGGCTCAGCGGGTTAGGCGTTCGATTCCTGATTTCAGCCCAGGTCCTGATCTCATGGCTCATGAGACTGGGCACTGTACCGGATCTGTACTGACAGCATGTAGCTTGCTTGGGTCTCTCTCTCTCTCCCCGCCCCCCCACCACCCGTCTCCTGCTCTCTCCGTCTCAAAAATAATAAACCTAAAAAAAAAGTCAAGTCAATGGTAAAAACAATATCTGAATTTCAGAAACAGAAGAGACTATTAAGAGATGCAAAAGTTTCACAGAAAAGAAGGTATCTGAATGGAATCCTAAAGGATGAGAACAGAGTAGTCTACGGATGAGAAAGGGTTAAAACAAAGTCCTCATAAGCCCTGCCAGAGACCATAAATTGATGAGACTACTTTCCTGGAGGACAGGAAACAAGCTCTTGTTGAGTATCTAAAAGTTCAAGGACTCTGCTGGGCGCTTTCGTTTTTTCATCTAATCTTCGTAACTCTGCAAAAAGATATCCTTAATTACGATTCACGTAAGAAAAATTACGGCTCACAGCAGTACTGTCAGTGCCCTCTGTGCACACAGCAGAAACACACCTCTAGTAGAACGAGATGAGTTTAAGAATGCACACCAAGGGAATCTGTGGGGAACCTCAGAATACCAGAAATGACTTCCTTAGGATTTGGGACTTGGCTAGATGATTTTTTGGCAAAGTGCAAAGAAGTAGGGGTTAACTCTGGCTTGGGTGCAGTCAGAAAGTGGGAACAATTCTCTAATTCACTAGGTCAACAAATCTTCCCCACAGGGAGGCCAAAGCTATAACCAGCAGAGCAGCAACAAATTCACAGTAGCCTGGAGGGGCGAGTGCTCAATGTTTGTGACTTGGACGATGTTCGAGTTTTGCCTAGGTTAAGACATGAATCTAGCATGTTGTTTTGTCTTGATCCATCACAGGCACAGAGCAGCCTTGTCTGATGCTGACATTCAGTGAAATGGTTGTGTTCGACGGAAGGACAGCGAGAAGACTGAGATGGTAAGCGCCGGGCTTGCCCGCATCGCAGCCTCGCTGATGATCAGCACAGCTCTGGGATGCCATGGCTGCTTCCCTTCTCTTCTCAGCGACTTGCCCTGGACCACACGGGGCCAGATTTGAACCTGGGTCAAATCCAAACCACAAACATCATTAACTACCTGAATGGTTTGGGTTTTTTTAAGTCAGTAACAGAGAAATGTGATGAGGGAAAAGACTAGAAGGGAGAGCTAAACTATAAAGGCCTAAGAAACGAGGACTTTTTTTTCTAAGGTAGGCAGTGGTGAGCCCATTCTAAACAGTGAACAATATGATCAAAGTCAAATTTCAGGCAGATCAGTATCAACACAGTACAGGATTTACTCCAAAGCAGTACTTTACTGTGTTTTTCTTAATGTGAAACAAAAAGAAAAATACTGAAGTACTCACCACATTTTTTTTTAATTTTTTTAATTTTTTATTTATTTTTGAGAGAGAGGGAGAGACAGCGTGAGCAGGGGACCCACAAAATCTGAAGCAGGTTCCAGGCTCTGAGCTAGCTGTCAGCATACAGCCTGACACAGGGCTCGAGCCCACAAACTGTGAGATCATGACCTGGGTTGAAGCCGGATGCTCAACTAATTGAGCCATCCAGCCATCCACCCCATATTTTTAAAGCTATGTATTTTTAAATTTTAATATGATGCCCTTTCTAAGTTTTTATGTTACAACGTCCTTTCCTGTGAAAATGCAATACATGAAGAGTTTGACTATTTTTTAAATATCACTGCTCAACAACGTAAAAATCTGGCTAATCTAGATCAGTTCCAATTTTTTCAGAATTCAAACAAATGACACAGAATTATGGAACAGCAGATGAATACATGAAATAGAAATTTTAGGAGACCCACGAAAGCCAATTCAGAGGAACCTAAGAAAGAGGTCAGGGCAACTGACAAATTTAAAAGTGCTTTGTGTAACAGTGACAGACGAAGCTGGAAGGACATCTAACTCTCCAACAGAAAGATCCGAGAAGTAAGAACTGACCACTGGGAGATGCCCTCAAAGTGGGACATCAGGAAGTAGAAAAGAAATCGGGAGGGGGACAGAGGTGGGGCACTTGAGCGGCTAAATCAGTTAAGCATCCGACTCTTGGCTTCAGCTCAGGTCATGATCCCACGGTTTCATGGGTTTGAGCCCCTCATCAGACTCTGCACTGACAGCACAGAGCCTACCTGGGATTCTCCTTCTTTTTCTGCCCTCCCCTGCTCATGCTGTCTCTGTCTCTCTCAAAATAAATAAACTTAAAAAAAGAAAAAAAAAGAAATCAGGGAAGAAAACAACAAAAAATGATCCAACGGGCACCTGGGTGGCTCAGTTAAGTATCTAATTTTTGGTTTCGGGTCAGGTCATGAGCTCATGGTCCCTGAGTTTGAGCCCTGCATCAGGCTCTGTACTGACATTATGGAGCCTGTTTGGGATTCTCTCTTCCACTCTCTCTGCCCCTCCCTCGCTTGCTCTCTCTCTTTTAAAATACATAAATAAACTTTAAAAAAACATAAACAATAAACAGCTTTATGTATCCTACTCAACAAGATCTATGACAATTATTCTTAATCAAGCTTAGGGAGGGGTGCCCTCGACTTCTAGTGTATGCAAAAATTTCAATTATTTCAAAAACAAATAAATAATTACACATTTTATTACATTAAGCAAGCTGTAAAGACTAAAACAATGCTACTTTGCTTTTGGCTGAGTATCAATGCACTGAGAAATCAATTACCTCATGCTGATTAAAAACACTACGTAAGAGGTGAAAAAACTACTTAATAAAACAAGTTGACAAATAAATGCTGTTTAAAAAGCCCCCCAAAAAATCTACTTAAGCCTGGATACCCCATAGAATAATTAAAACATTACTAAAAGAATTCTTGGTTATGAGACCAGGGGCCAACAACGTAATCTAGAGAAGAAAGCATTACTTCAAAAGTTACAACACAGGTACTCAGTCTACACAATTATTTCACCATAATTTAAGTCTTTTAAAATAATAGTACTTATTCAAGTATTAAAATAAATACTTATTTTAGAAGTGAGCCGAAGAAGAAAAGCGTTAACTCTACATAACACAATCTTTGTATCCCAATCCATGCGAGCTTCTTTGGCCTCCATCTCCTCTCCTTAGCAGGAAGTGAGAACTGCGAAAGCACAGGATCTGGTATCTCAACACCAAGAAGTGGTTTACACTCCTGCTCCCTCATATCACTGTGTCCTCACTAAATCCTCCAGCCTCTCTGGAACCTGTTTCTTCATCTAGAAAATGAAGATAAACACTACTGCATAGTGTTAACAAATACACACTAAAGTGCCATCGTTATTTGCAACCAAGTTTGGAAACTTAACTAAGTAATCTGACACATGTATGTCTACCTCCTGTATGCTAAACGGCAGTCACACATTAAACCACGTCGTCCCTCATATTCTACTGTGTTTGCTTTTAATATGAGAATAAACAAAGGGCCATATTTACATACTTTCTCAAATGCAGCTCGAGTACCATGTGGCTTCTAAGAAAACATTAACAAATTTTATTACTGTCATACATACAGATGTTAGGAAAGATAAGTCACTTAAAGTGCCTCACCTCAGGGTTGATCAAATCCTCAGATCATGTAAATCATAAGATTATGAGGGGTTATCTGAACCTCACTCCCTTCCTCCTCCTTCCCTACCACTAATTGTTTCCACACTTTAACTTCAACATCCGTGTACAGAGATCCACCCAATACCCTGGGCTGCCAGCTCCCTGACTTCCTCCCGTCTCCAACAAGCTGCTCTCATGTTCCAGTCATAATACCTTCCCCTTGAACCTACTGTTAACCAACCACTGAACCATGTCCGTAATTCTGACTTCTAGCAACTGAACTACCGATGTTCCATCCAATTCCATTCTTCTCAGGGTCTTACCTATTCAGTTAATGGTTAATGGTCTTCTCCATCTCAGTCTTTGGACAGATTTTAAACAAAGCCTAGGAGTCATCCTCATTTCTTTACTTTCCCTTATCCAATCCAGCAGCAAGTCCATTTTAGGCTGTCTTTAAAATAAATACCCTTACTCTGATGTCGTCTCACCATATCAACAACCTTTACCAGAGCCAAAGCTACTGTCTCGTCTCACTGTAGCCTCCTAACTGGTCTTTCTCCATTTTCTCCTTTCTGGTCTATTTTTTAACATAGCACCCAGACTAATTCTTTTAAGGGTAAGTGGAGCAAGCCACTTCCCTGATCAAAATCCTTCAAACACTGGAGTTTGTTCTAAGTCCTCACCATTGTCTAGTAACTTTTCCATGATCTGCCACTCACTCCCTGCCCCTCCCCCCACACCCTCAAACTCCCACAACCCTTTCACTTGCTCTGCTGTAGTGTCTGGCCTTCTGCTGTTCCCTGCACAAGCCCCAAGCATTCCTACTCACAGTCTTCGCTATTTCCTTTGCCTAGACTATCTCCCTCAGATACTGTCAAGGCTTTCTCCTTCGCTTCATTCGAGTCCGTTGCTCAAACCTCTCCTCCTCAGGTTCTCCTCTGCCTACCTTTAACTAAACACTCTTGGACCCTGTTACTCTCTTATCCCTTAACTTCCTTTCTTTTTCTTCAGAGCACTTACTGCCCAACGCATTGTAGTGTTTACTGTCTATCAGCCCTACAAGACTGTAATTCCCATGAAAAGCAGGATTTTGTCTTGTTCGCTATTTTATCCAAGTATCGAGAACCATGCCTGGAACACATTCTGCACTTAATACACATTTGTGAAGTGGATAAAGTGTTACCAGCCCTTTTCACATGTGTTAGGGAAATGAAAGAACTGGGGCACCTGGCTGGCTCAGTCAGTGGAGCATGTGATTCTTGATGTCAGGGTCATGAGTTCAAGCCCCACGTTGGGCATAGAGCCTACTTAAAAAACAAAACAAAGTGCTCAATAAATAAATACTTCTTAAAAATTAAAAAAAAAGGAAATGAAGGAATTTAAACAAATACCCACTTCCTATGCCCATGAAGTAACCATTAACCAAACAGCATGAGAGTGAAATGGTGTTCGCTTTTATTTCTAACTTTACCTATTAATGCTAAAAAATATATATAAATTTAAAGATAAAAGATAAATATAAAGAGATAAATATAATGATTAATGAAGACATTTACCTAGCTTGTGATTTAAATTATACATCTATATATAAACATACATAAAAAGGATCTGTTCTAGAGCTCAGGATTTTTCATTAACATCTGCTATTTGGCACCCAATTCTATACTTAGGTTGTCTAAGAAACAATTTGCTGACAAATCCCATGTCCTTTGCTCCATTGGATAATTTCTTAAACTTGAGATTATCCTTTTGAAATGATTCAAATAATTAGAAAAAACATTATTAATAATGGTTAGTAAGTTCCCTTTAGTGGGTACTTACTATCTGCTTTGCTCTCTGATAAGACCTTTATTTACATTACTTCCTTTAATCCTAACAATAACCCTATGAGATAGGTAATCCTGTCTGGCATCCTCAACCGGAAAAGGGCAGTGACTACCGGAAGCATAACTATAGATGACAGTAAAGAAAAAACACTTTCAAAGTAGGAATCATCATTAAAAAGCAAGAGCAAGAACAGGTCTTTCAGTGTAGGATCAAAAGGGTTAGGTTTCTTGTAAGTCCCATAAATCATCACTGTGTCAAAGCAGACCTTCAAGTTCATGCTCTAATGACCTGGTGCACCTTAAAAAGGCTATGTTAGTTTATACATAGAAGGCAAGAAAAAAGCTTTTTAATTTGCATTGAAAAATTGTTAAAAAACAAAAAGACAAAAGAAAAAAGTGTGTTAAGTTCTGACACTTGAAAGGTATATGCCAAGTATGTGAAAATTCATGTGGATTAAGCACCTCTTTCTACAATGATGGTAGATAAAGGTGTTGCAATACAGAGGTCTACCCTAGTACACTGTACACACACACACACACACATACACACACACACACACACACAGAAGGTATAACAAACCATTTAGGGAAATCAAACAAATCCTCATGGAGGAAATGACATTAAAGCTAGAGTTGGAAGAAAAAACAGAAGTTTCCAGGTATCAAAACAGGATGGGAAGAAGAGAACATTCTATGGTAAGCATAAATAAGTAGAGACCTTGGTGACAGATTCACTATTTCAAATACTTTATTGACATCTACTATAGTACCAAGCCCTGGGAGACAAAGTGACTACATAACATCAAAGAGTAAAAATCTAGTGATTTTTTAATTATAGCATAATATAATTATAACATCATTATAACATCTAGTGGTATTACAGAATCATAACTGAGATGTACAGAGTATTAACGAAATACAGGCCTGGTGCCCAACAGAACTTAGGGCAATTAGGAAAGGGTTCCTGAAAAAAATAAAATCTAGGTTAAATCTTAAAGGAAGAAAAGGAATAATGAATGCTGGAGCAAGAACGGGCAAGAACAAAAGGTCAAGGGCCCTTAGGGCTGATAAAGAGTTTGCAATATAATGCAAAACAAGGAGCTGCAGATGTTTTTTAACAAGGGGGTGGGGGCCACTGGCAGGCTCAGTCTATGGAGCACGGCTTCTTGATGTCAGGATTGTGAGTTCAAGCCCCTGGCTGCATGAAGAGATTACTTGAAAAAAAAAAATCTTAAGAAATATCTAAAAAAGGAACAGGAAGGTGACTTCATACTGGTCTTTTATTAATTAGTAAGATAATTCAGACACCAATGTGGACAGGGAGAACAATTAGCACGTGCACGCGTGGGCACACACACACAAAAGATAAAGGCCTGAAATAAGGCTCTAATGGCAGGTGATGATTAAATGAACAAATGATTTCATGAAGAAATTAGAGATAAGGGAGAGAAATCTACAAACATGAAGCTGAGGCATAGATGATATCCAGGTGGCTACATCCAGAAGGCATCCAGAAATGTAGATCCAGAGTTTTCTAATTCAGCTGACTAAGGTTCTGGGTGTACCAGTAAGATAAGTAACTAGTAAGCAGCAGATAAGTTCAGCAGAATGTGCCTGTGGGTCAGACCCGTGACAATGACAAGCACGCAGGTGAACATACAAGTCTGGACTAGAGACAGAGATATGGATTCATCGGTGGCAGTGGCCACGGCACAGGGAGAGACCATAAATCAAGAAGTTACCTAGGAGGAAACACCTAGCTGGCTCAGCTGGAGGAGTGTGCAACTCTTGATCTCCAGGTCGTGGGTTGGAGCACCACGCTGGGTGTAGAGGTTCTAAAAAAAATTAAATAAATAAAATAAACTTAAGGAAAAAAAAGAAGTTACCTAAGAAATATCAAAGCTAACATTTATGAAACGCTTACTATGGTTCATTTAATCCTCACAACAATCTATGCAGTAGATACTATTACCCCATTTTACAGGTGGTTAAGCAATTTTCCCAGTATTACAAGGTACCTGAAGAATAGTGAAAAAGTTAGGCCTCGGAGAGATTAGAGAACCAAAAGCAAGTAATATTAGAAACCTAGTACAAGATTCAAGAAGTAATCTGATCAATATCATGGAAAATTCAAGTAAGACCCAAAAAAAAAAAAAAGGAAATAAAAAAGGAGGGTTGGACATAGGATATTTCACAATTTGGGGGCATTAATAGCTACAATTTACTTGTATAGTTCATTGCAAGAAAGACAAAAATATATATTGGGTTGGGTGGCAAAATAAGTTGAGGAAGTAAAGACAGTGATCACAAGACTAGTCTCTCAAGAGGTCCAGCCATAAAGGAACCAGGAACTAATATTTACGAAGCCAATAACATTTAATGCTGGGCAATCAGTATCTCATTTATCATTTGCATTCTGAAAGATACAAAAGACTCAGAAACCCTATGAAACTTGTTCAAAGTCACACAGCCAGTAAGTGACAATGGAAACATTTACACTCGAGGTGACAAAGAGCTGACCATATAGCTATTTCAAAATACAACCCAGACTAGACAGTATTTCTTAAGAATCCAATCTGTGCATTGGTTTCATAATGTTCAGTGTGATCGTATCTAATTTGCCTGAAGAACGGAAAACAAAAAACAAAATGATTTAAGAAACACATGAACCATGTTGCAAAGAAGGTCAACTTTAGCCTGCCTGCAGTGTTCCTATTATAAAGCGTTCAGGGGCACCTGGGTGGCTCAGTCAGTTAAGTGTCTGACTCTTGATTTCTGCTCCTGATGTCACGGTTTGTGAGGTAGAGCCCTGCATCCAGCTCCACACTGACAGTGCAGAGCCTGCTTGGGATCCTCTCTTCCTCTCTCTCTATGCCTCCCATGCTCACTCTGTGTCTTTCTTAAAATAAACAAACATTAATTTTTTTTAATAAATAAGGTTTTCAAAAGAATCTATAAATCTATAGAATACAGTCTGGCCAACTTTGCTATGTCACTCTCACATTCAATGGAGAAAAAGAGAACAATTGCAGATAAATTTACAATCCAAAACATAAATTTTCTCCCCCTTCCTTCCAAGCAAAGGTTTACCCAACTACAATCCTATAACACTTTTATATCAAAGAACTATGTCATTAAGCCAGTTAGCTAAACTGAAGAACCCAAATTCTCATTCACATTCATATGGTCAATATAGTCATTCATCATTATCATTATATGCTGATAAATTAAAAAAAAAATAAAGTTGTCAACTGGCCTTTGTTAAAAAAAAAAAAAAAGCTTTTACTATTTCCTTCCCAAAGGAAACAGGTACTTTTACCTAGTTAATATCTTCCATTCAAAAGCTCCTTCCTCTGTTCTCCAGTTCATTTGTTCTTTCATTGTGCCAGGTGCTAGACCAGACTGACAATTCAGACATAACTAATATGCGCTAACTGGCCCAGGCTTCATGAAATGTACGTGCTAGTAGAGGAAACAATGAAACTCTCTAAGTGACAAACATAGTACAACTGATGATTAACTGATGCTAAGGAAAACAAAGTACTATGAGAGCTTAACAGGGATAGGTTGGGTTTCCTGAAGTGACATTTGAGAAGCGTGTTGGATTTGGGGAAAGGAGAGAATGGCACATTAGAAGTGAAGGAAACCCCGAAGACTAGAAGAGAGTAAAGAGAAAGAGGCTTTCTTGGAACAAAAATAAAACTTATGTGGGTTGAGCCTAGAGAACCAGGAGGGAGGTGGCCAAAAAGAAATGGAGATGGGAAGACTGGGAGCAGTATTTTGGTCTTTATCCTAGGAGAAGGTGAAATCTTCCAGAGTTCCAATCATGTCATGCAGTGGGACACGTGCATTTTTAAAGAATTACTCTTGAATACATCAGAGCTCCTACGAAAAGCCACTCTCAAGCCTAGACAACACGTCATTTCCCTAAGAAGTCATTCATGAATATTACACACATGGGGGGGGGGTACTCTGAAAAAACATACGTATCAAACAAACTGAATGGCATTTCACAGTGACAGAAAACTATACCTTAATATTTGAAAATAAAATATGAGCTTGATGAAAGGCTTTGGTGCCCAGATTTCAATATCTTGAAGTGCCTGCCATCTACTTTTATACTAAATCAATGAAAAGCTAACTTCCTGAGTTCATTTTTTTGCTTTCGCTTTTTATAGAATAAAAAAAGTCTTCTAATTCATAACTTTCTTTACTCACCAGCTTGAGGGATGCCACGGGATCTGGGAGGCACCCAACAAACCTCTGAGGTTCCAAGGGCTGCCACCACGCGGGCGCCCACCGTAACTTTCGCGCCCTCCCTACCCCCCGCAAACTCGCCAGGACTCTCGGAGCTCTCCCCTCCCCCGGCTCCGGGCCGCCTTCTCGGTCCTTCAGCCCAGGGTAAGGCCAGGCCCGCCGGGCCGGAGGTGCAGCTGCCACCTCTTTCCCCTTCCTCTCCGGCTGACGCGGGTGGACCCGGGCGGGAAGTGAGGGGGAGATGGGGGACCATCGGCATTACCTGCGGCTGGAGCCCGACAGCGGGCGAGACAGGCAAAGCCAGGAAGCCCTCGCAGCGCGGCTGGCGGGAAGGTGGGCTGCGGACACCTCTCCCACGGTCCAAGGCCGGCAGTACAGCCAGCCCCGAAGCAAGCGAAGATAAAGCTCCCTACTCCCGGGCCTGTCCGCCCCCAGCCTAGCGACCCGCTACGCAGCGTCACGCGCACGTCCCGCGCCGGCTCGGGAGCTCATTGGCCGCCCGGGCCGCCGCCAGGCTCCTCCCACCGCCCACGGCCGCCCCGCCCCTTCCCGGGACCCGGGGTACCCAAGGCGGGGACGCCCACCTGGCCCGGGCTCCGCCGGCGGGCAGCTTAGCGCGAGACGGTCGAGATACCTGCGACGGCTGCTTGCCTTCCGTTTTGTTCAAGCGAACCGAGATAACTTCCTCTGAAACGGCACCCGGCAAGGTAGCTCGGGACCCGCGCGTCCTGTTGCCTCTTCCAGAAACTCACAGAAGCGGTTTCTAGAACTGTGGACCTTTGCAGTTTGAATCGACCCTCTCACTCGAGGAGCAAAATAGAAGCCCTAGCCAGAAGCGTTTATCATGGGATGCTTTAATGCTTTGTAGACTATAAGGAGACAGTGAGATACGTGAAATGATTAAGAAATTAAAAAGGAACTTCAGGGCGCCTGGGTGGCTCAGTCGGTTAAACGTCAGATTTCAGATCAGATGATCTTTGCGTTTGCGAGCCCGATGTTGGGCTTTGTGCTGAAAGAAGTCTCAGAGCCTGGAGCCTGCTTCTGATTTCTGATACTGTGTCTTCCTCCCCTCCTCTCTCTCTCTCTCTCTCTCTCTCTCTCTCTCTCTCTCTCTCTCTCTCTCTCTCTCTCTCTCTCTGCCCCTCCCAGGCTCATGCTCTGTGTCTCACTCTCTCGAAAATAAATAAACATTTTTAAAAAATTTTTTAAGGAAACTTCATAATCAAAGGAAAAATAATGATGAAGAGAGATTTAGGACGTACATTAGATGCAATGGTTATCAGACTTTTTTGCAAAGGCAAAGATGTAGGTGAATTTATAGTAAAGGTAGGTGAAAAGGGAATACTGAGAACGTTAGAGACCAGGACCACACTTAGAGTCTGTAAACCAATGCTAGCTAACCCAGCCTGCCTAATGACTTCCACCCACTCCAAACAAGTTGAGAGGGTTACCTTTGACCCTGTCAAGCTACTCTGATCAAATGGACCGACCTTACTGGAACTGACTACTCTGAACCCTTAAACAAAAGGATTTCTATACGTCACCCTTGACACCAATGCAGGGCTTGAACTGTGCGGTCATGACCTGAGCCCAAGTCTGACACTTAACAAATGGAGCCACCAGGCACCCCAATAAATGAAAATCTTAATGATAATTATTTCTAGTAATAATTTTGTTCAAATAATAGCAAGACAAATGTTACAAAATAAATACATAATGGTATATGAATTATGTATGTTTTAATTTTATCCCTCATCGAAACATCATTAGATCATCAGTCCAAAATATTTAAATTATCATTTTTAATGTTTATTCTTGAGAGAGAGAGAGAGAAAGTGTGAGCAGGGGAAGGGCACACATACACACACACACACACACACACACACACACACACACACACAGTCTCACACACACACAATCCAAAGTAAGTTCCAGGCTCTTAGCTGTCAGTACAGAGACCCATGTGGGGCTCAGACTCAAGAACTGCAAGATCATGACCTGAGCAGAAGTCAGACGCTTAACTGATTGAGCCAGCCAGGTGCCCCTTAAATTGTCATTTTTGACCTTTCACTTCATTATAAAAAACAATAGTATTGCAGATATTTTCCCATTTGATTCTTATAAATATTTATTTATTGAAGTAGGGGGATATGTTTTCTTTGATAGTCTGTGTAAACTTGATTTATAACTTTTATTTTTTTTAAGATTTTATTTTTAAGTAATCTCTACACCCATGGTGGAGCTCTAACTCACAACCCTCAGATCAAGAATCACATGCTTTATGGACTAAGCCAGCCAGGTGCCCCTGATTTATAACTTTTAAAGGATTAAACTTAAGGCATGTGGCTTCAATTTATTCTTTGGTCCTCAATCCCACAAATGTTACCAGTGGTCCTATATACAGCATATGTCTTCTGTCTTGTTTAAAGGTATCTATATACTTCTTAGCCACCTTCTCCAGCTTCCCACATATACACCCTAAACACACACACAATTCTGTATTGCTTCTGAAGAACAGAGATGGTTTTACTGATTCTTGACTCCCCCATATAGTGAACATCACAGTGATTGTAGGCACCAATAAATAGGTCTTGAATTTAACTGAATCACATGTATAGGAAGTAGGAGGTATACTTCAAGAGGTTTCTCTAGGTATGGTGAATTTAAGAAATCCAAAAGCAGGCAGCAGTGATAGTTATGAAGAGTCAAGTATTTTGTCCTCAGGACATACAAGGTATAAGCAATAGAGAACAAGTTTCCCCAATCTGCATCACTAATATTGCATCCTTTGTCACAATGAGTAATTTCTGTAGGTGAAAGTGTACTGACTCAGAGTTGGGCTGGCCAGTGAGTGGTAATGAGACATATGTGTTCCTGGTATGTTACTTAGAAATAGGGGCAGGAAAATGTTAAACCTCGTGGCTCAGGGATAAAAATAACCCTCTAAAACTATATAAGATCCTCTATGTAATATTCGAACTGTCCAGCTTTTATTTTCACTGGGAATATAACTCTATAGAAATTACCAGCAAAAATTCAAGTAATAATTGTGGTGGGTTTAGCCATCTACTAGGAATCTATGATTTCCTAATAGGCTCTTAGGGCTGAATTAATTTTAAATAATAAAAATAATAGGAAACAACAACAAATTTCCCTGATCAGCTATCCGTTCATGCTGTTACAGGGTCAATATGAAACAGTGGACACAGGTACTTAAATCTCAGGTCAGAAGTCAGACTCACACAAACAGAGAATTATCTCCCTTCTGCAGGAACAGAGAATGTTAAACTAACATTGTGCTGGGTCTGGGGAAGAACAAATTGGCTTGTCACCTCCTCCATCTTACCAAGTCCATTTTTTTTTATTTGAAAGGTTTATATTGGAGATAATGGCAGGAGCAAAAGCATGGGATTCTGAAAACACAGTATGTGTTGAAATAATGGGTAATCAAATAATGAGTAATCAAGATTCAGGGCTTCTCAAAAATTTCTACCAAAAAATCTCTTTACAGAGAAAGAATAAACTTGCATACCCCACTTGCCAAGAAATCTAGGCATTTGTCCCCATATCCTCAACCAATGTCTTTGATGTCTCATGTGTTATCTTTATAATCAGTGCAAATTTTGCATACCAGTCTATCATATCAGTGGTATCCTATAAAATAATGTTTTAAAGATCTATTGTCACGGGTGCCTGGGTGGCTCAGTCAGTTAAGCATCCAGCTTCAGCTCAGGTCATGATCTCATGGTTCATGGGTTCAAGCCCTGCATTGGGCTCTATGCTGACAGCTAGCTCAGAGCCTGGAGTCTGCTTCAGATTCTGTCTCTCTCTCTCTCAATCTCTCTCTCTCTCTCTCTCTCTCTCTCTCTCTCTCTCTCTCTCTCTCTCTCTCTCTCTCTCTCTCTCTTTCTCTCTGACCCTCCCCTGCTCATGCTGTCTCTCTCTCTGTCTCTCAAAAAAATAATAAATACATAAAGTTCTATTGTCAGGGAAAACAGGCTTCCTATTTCTATTCTTTCTTGGAAAAATAGGCTCCTACTGGTTTTACTCTGTCTTACATAATGACAAAGCCTTTTATATAAATGCATATTTTTTCAATTTTGTGAGAATTATCATAATTACAAAAGTATATTCAATATATGCATATGTTTTAAAGATTAATAATAAACCATGGCACAAGAACAGACACTCAGATCAATGGAACAGAAAAGAGAACCCAGAAATGGACCCACAAACATATGGCCAACTCATCTTTGACAAATCAGGAAAAAATATCCAATGGAATAAAGACAGTCTCTTCAGCAAGTGGTGCTGGGGAAACTGGACAGTGACATGCAGAAAAATGAACCTGGAACACTTTCTTACCCCATACACAAAGATAACCTCAAAATGGATGAAAGACCTGAATGTTAGGCAAGAAGCCATCAAAATCCTCGAGAAGAAAGCAAGCAAAAACCTCTTTGACCTTGGTCACAGCAACTTCTTACTCAATGTGTCTCTGAAGGGAAGAGAAACCAAAGCAAAAATGAACTATTGGAACCTCATCAAAATAAAAGGCTTCTGCACAGCGATGAAAACAATCAGCAAAACTAAAAGGCAACCGATGGAATGGGAAACAATATTTGCTAATGACGTATCAGATAAAGGGTTAGTATCCAAAATCTATAAAGAATTTATCAAACTCAACACCTAAAAAACCAATAATCCAATTAAAAATGGGCAGAAGACATTGCTCCAAAGAAGATATGTAGATGGCCAACAAAAAACAATGCTCAAAGTCACTCATAATCAGAAAAATGCAAATCAAAACCATGATGAGGTATCACCTCAAACCTGTCGGAATGACCAAAATCAAAAATACAAGCAACAACAAATGTTGGTGAGGATGTGGAGAAAAAGGAACCCTTGTATACTGTTGGTGGTAATTCAAATTAGTGCGATCGCTATGAAAGACAGTATGGAGGTTCCTCAAAAAGTTAGAAATAAAAGTACCCTAAAATCCAATAATTGCGCTACTGGGCATTTACCCCCAAAACACAAAACACTAATTCATAGGATACCTGCACCACTATGTTATTGCAGCAATATTTACAATAACCAAATATAGAAGCATCCCAAGTATCCATCAACTGGTGAAATGATAAAGAAGATGTTGTGTGTGTGTGTATACACACAAACACACACACAATGGAATATTATTTAGCTGTTAAAAAGGAATGAAATCTTGCCATTTGCAATGACATGGATGGAACTAGAGACTATATGCTAAGTGAAATAACTCAGTCAGAGATTTCACTCATATGTGGAATTTAAGAAATAAAACATTCAAAAAGAGGAAAAGAGAGAGAGAGAGATCGGCAAACCAAGCAAAAGACTCTTAACCATAGAGAACAAACTGGTGGTTACCAGAGAGGAAGTAGGTGGAGCAATGGGTGAAATAAGTGATGGGGATTAAAGAGGACACTTACCATGCTGAGCACTTAGTAACATATAGATTTGCTGAATCACTAAATTGTACACTTGAAACTAATACAACACTGTACATTAACTATATTAGAATTAAAATTTAAAAAACGGAATAAAAAATATTATGAGGGGGTACCTGGGTGGCTCAGTTGGTTAAGCATCTGACAACGGCTCAGGTCATGATCTCATGGTTTGTTGGTTCAAGCCCCATGTTGGGCTCACTACTGTCAGGGCAGAGCCCACTTTGAGTCCTCTGTCCCCCTCTCCATCTGCCCTTCCCCTGATTATGTTCTCTCTCTCTCTCTCTCAAAAATAAATAAACATTTAAAAAACTATATTATGAGTACTAATACTTTGTCAGTTATATACATCACAAATATCACTTCTGGTTGTTACTTGCCATTGCACTCTTTTTATAGTGTATTTGATGAACAGAAGCGAGTAATATTTTCCTTAATGGTTCGAGCATTTGGTGTTAGAGTCTTCCATCACAACATCACAGAGAAGTTTTGTAACTTATTTTCAGAGTTTTATAAGTTTTTTTTCTCACAGTTAAGTCTTCAATCATCCATTGGGAATTTACTTTTGTTTTATATGAAGTACATTTTTTTAAGTAAGCTCTATGCCACACATGGGGCTCAAACTCACAACTCCAAGATCAAGAGTCACATGCTCTACTGACTGAACCAGCCAGGTGCCCCAACATGAGGTAAAATCTTATAAATAGGTCCCATTGAGCATCTTTTCTCAACTCAAAGCTCTGTTGTATATCAAGTTGCCATAAAATGATCTGTTTCTGTGCTTATCTTTTTTTTTTAATATACTCTTTTTTTTTTCTAGGTAGTCTCTACACCCAACGTGGGGCTGGATCTCACAATCCCGAGATGAAGAGTCACATGCTCCATTGGCTGAACCCAGGCAGGCGCCCCTGTTTCCATACTCTCTTGGCAGTTCCCTTAGTTTATTTGTTAATCCTTTTGTCAGTACCACACTATTTCAATTACTACAACTGAAGAATAAGATTTTTCTTAATCTAGTAGGATATGACTCTATTGCCTGATTTTTCTTTTTTTTTTTTTTAATGTTTACTGATTTTGAGAGAGACAGACAGAGCATGAGCAGGGAAGGGGCAGAGAAAGGGAGGTAGACACAGAATTCAAAGCAGGCTCCAGGCTCTGAGCCCTCAGCAAAGAGCCTGACATGGGGCTCAAACCCATGAACCATGAGAACATGATCTGAGCTGAAGTCGGACATTTAACCAAATGAGCCACCCAGGTGCCCCTGATTTTTCTTATTCATCATGGGCTATATTCCCCTATTTATTTAGTCTTCCTTAATGTCTTTCAATTAACCTATATAAATTTCTCTGCCAAGATCTTGTACATTTTTGCCAGATTTACTCCTGAATGTTTTACACTTTTTTGTTGCTACAATGAGACTATCATTTTAAAGTAAATGTTCTTATTTGTTGCTGGTATAATCTTGTATCCAGAAATCGTACTAATTGCTCTCATTAACTTATCCATAGATTCTTTTCCAGTTGTTCATGTGGATTATCATATTATCTCCAAAGAATTTCAGTCATATTTTCCTTTCAAATTATTACATATTTTCTTTTTTATTTCTTGTCTTGCCTTATTACACCAGCTAGAGCCTATGATACATTGGTGAGAAGAGTGAGCAAAGTGGCCATTTCTGCCTTATTCCTGGTTTAAAAGGGAACACTTTTTTTTTTAAGTTTTTTTTTTATTTACTTTGAGAGACAGAGAGAGCATAAGCAGGGGAGAAGCAGAGAGAGAATCCCAAGCAGGCTCCAACTGTCAGCTCAGAGCCCAACAAGGGACTCAAACCCATGAACCATGAGATCATGACCTGAGCCAAAATCAAGAGTCAGATGCCTAACCAACTGAGCTACACAGGTGCCCCTAAAGGCAACACTTTTATAATGACATTTCTTTTATTTCTTTGAAAGACAGAAAGAAAGAGAGTGCATCCACATACAAAGGAGGAACAGAAAGAAAGAGGGAGAATCCCAAGCAGGCTCTGCCCTATAAGTGTAGAGCCCTACATGAGACTTGACCTTACAGTTATGAAATCATGACCTGAGCCAAAATCAAGAGTCAGATGCCTAAGTGACTAAGCTACCCAGGCTCCCTTAAAGGGACCATTTTTAATGTTTCACCATTAAACATGATTAGGGTATTTAGAAAGTAACTTTTATCATATTTAGAACTTCTCTTTTATTAAATTACTAAGAGTATATTTTATGTATATTATATGGTTATATAATGGCTCCAGATTGTTTTTGCCTCCTAGTTTTCAGAACTTTATCTAATTTTTCCTGTATTGTACCAGGGATGATCCACATAACAGAACATGACAGAAGTGATAATATGCCACGCCACTAGATTACATTATTAAAAATATTATGACATAAATTTAGACATGAAGATCAATGGAATAAAATTAAGAGTCCATACTCTCTACAATACTCTACAATTTATGGCCAGTTAGTCTGGAGAAGGGCACCAAATCATTTAAATGAGAAAGGAATAGTCTTTTTTAAAAAATTTATCATTAAATATTCTTTTTAAACATTATTTTATTTTATTCTTTTTGTTTTATTAAGCAATCTCTACACCCAAAATGCGGCTCAAACTTGACCCTGAGATCAAGAGCTGGATGCTTTACAGACTGAGCCAGACAGTCACCCAAAGGAATGATGTTTTTCAACAAGTGATGCTGATCACTCATCATCAGGGAAACACAAATCAAAACCACACTGAGATACCACCTCACACCAGTCAGAGTGGCTAAAATGAACAAATCAAGAGACTATAGGTGCTGGCGAGGGTGTGGAGAGATGGGCACCCTCCTACACTGTTGGTGGGAATGTAAACTGGTGCAGCCACTCTGGAAAACAGTGTGGAAGTTCCTCAAAAAACTATCCATAGAACTCCCCTATGAACCAGCAATAGCCCTG
>NC_043702.1:128803005-128818569 GCF_006229205.1 Suricata suricatta | reverse complement strand
TAAAGTAAAAAAATAATAAAATTTTTAAATAAAAAGAAAAAACAACAAGTGATGCTGAGACAATTGGATTAACATGCAGAAGAAGGAAGTTGAACGTCTACCTCACATCATGTACAAAACTCAGTATAGATGATCTCAGTGTAGACCAAAACCTAAACATAAGAGCTAAAGCTATAAAGCTCTTAGAAATAAACACAGGCCTAAATCTCAGTGACCGTTGGGGCTCCTGGCTTGGCTCGTTCAGAAGAGCATGTGACTCGGGGCACGTGGGTGACTCTGTCAGTTCAGTGTCCAACTTCGGCTCAGGTCATAATCTCACAGTCCATGGTTTCGAGCCCCGCTGGCAGCTCAGAGCCTGGAGCCTGCTTTCGATTCTGTGTCTCCCTCTCTGCCCCTCTGCTGCTCGCACACTGTTTGTCTGTCTGTCTGTCTCTCTAAAAATAAATAAACATTTAAAAAAATTTTTTAAAAAAAGAGCATTTGACTTTTGATCTCAGGGTCAGGAGCTCAAGCCCCACATTGGATATTAAGGTTACTTAAATAAATAAAAGTTAAAAAAAATAAATCTCAGTGACCTTACATCCAGCAACGATTTCTTAGCGCACCAAAGCACAAGCAGCAATAGAAAGAAGTAGTTAAATTGTACTTCATCAGAAAGTAATAGTATTTAGAATGTATAAAGAACCTTTAATGCAACAATAAAAAGAAAAATAACCCAATAAAAATGGGTTAAGGATTTGAATAGACATTTCCCCAAAGCCAAATAAATAGCAGATAACACATGAAAATATGCTCAACATCATTAGTCATTATGGAAATGCAAATCAAAACCACAGTGCAATGTTATTTCACCCTGACTAGGAAGTCCATAATAGAAAAGACAAATAATAACAAATATTGGCAAAGATGTAAAGAAATTGGCCTCCCTCTACCTTTTTCGTAGGAATGTAAAATAGAGTAGCGCCTTTGGAAAAGAGCTTGGAAGTTCCTCAGAAACATAAACATACAGTTACCATATGTCCTCTCATAGTCTTTGGGAAATCTCTGAGGCTAAGGTTTAAAACAGAGCCTTCCTGAGGGTATTTCAGTTTGTTCTGCCAAGTACTTCTGCCAGGCAAAGAAGTAACAGTTCAAGACCACTTTATTTTCTTTCCTTTTTTTAATCAGGACCACTTTAAACTTCCATTATCAGCTAGAGTCTTGTTTAGTTTGTTTTTTTGAATCATTGGGAAATTCACAAGAGTCATATTTTTCCTCCAACAAAGCTTGGGTTGAGTCAGACAAAAGTCACTGACAAATCCTGCATAGTAGTTCTTTTCCTAATTTATATGCTGAAGAAAAGTACCTTTTGGGGGATTTCCAGATTCACGTAGGGGTTTCTATCCAATGTTCTACCATAACATTCTCTCCCCTGCTCCCTACACCTTTTAGAACTCAAGCACTAGGCCACCCATGCAGACAGATGCCCCCGGAGCAAACACCAACATCTGATTGCATTGCTGATTTCAAGTTTCCAACCAATTCAGCCATACATTTTATTTTACCTTATTTTATTTTTTATTTTTGTTGTTTTATGTTAGAGACAGAGAGCTTGAATAGGGAGAGAGGGGCAGAGGAAGAGAGAGAAAGAGAATCTTTTTTGTTTGTTTAATTTATTTATTTAAATTCAAGTAAGTTAACATACAGCGCAGTATTAGTTTACAGAGTAGAACCCAGTGATTCATCACAAGTGCCCTCCATTATGTTCGTCACACATTTTGGCCATCCCCCCACCATCCTCCCCTCCAACAACCCTCAGTTTGTTCTCTGTATTTAAGAGACTCATATGGTTTGCCTCCCTCTCTGTTTTTATCATATTTTTCCTTCCCTTCCCCTATGTTCATCTGCTGTTTAATTTTCACATATGAGTGGAATCATATGATATTTGTCTTTCTCTGACTGACTTATTTCACTTAGCATAATACACTCTAGTTCTATCCACGTTGCTATAAATGGCAAGACTTTATTCTTTTTGATTGCCAAGTAATATTCTGTTATATATCTATATGTATATATATACATATAGATATATATATATACCACATCTTCTTTATCCATTCATCAATAAATGAACATTTGGGCTCTTTCCATACTTTGGCTATTATTGATAGTGCTGCTATAAACTTGGTAGTCCATGTGTCCCTTTGAATCAGCATTTTTTTATCCTTTGGTTAAATACCTAGTAATACAATTGCTGAATTTAGGGTAGTTCTATTTTTAATATTTTGAGGAACCTCCATACTGTTTTCCAGAGTGGCTGCCCCAGTTGCATTCCCACCAGTGATGTATATGTGGTCCTCGCTGACATCTGCATTCTAATCAATATCTGTTGTTTCCTGAGATATTAATTTTAGCAACTCTGACAGCTGTGAAGTAGTATCTCGTTGTAGTTTTGATTTGTATTTCTCTGATGATGAGTGATGTTGAGCATCTTTTCATGTGTCTGTTGGTCATCTGGATGTCTTCTTTGGAAAAAATGCCTGTTTATGTCATTTGGCCAATTCCTCACTAGAATATTCATTTTCTAGGTGTTGCATTTGATAAGTTCTTGATAGATTTGGATATTAACCTTTTACCTGATATGTTATTTGCAAATATCTTCTCCCATTCCATCAGTTGTTTTTTACTTTTGTTGATGTTTCCTTTGCAGTGCAGAAGGTTTTTTTCTTGACGAGGTCCCAACAGTTCATTTTAATGCTTTTGTTTCCCTTGCCTCCAGAGGCATGCTTAGTAAGAATTTGCTGCAGCCAAGGTCAAAGAGGTTGCTGCCTGTTTTTTCCTGTGGGATTTTGATAGTTTCCTGTCTCACATTTAGGTTTTTCATCCATTTTGAATTTATTATTATGTATGGCGTAAGAAAGTGGTTCAGTTTTATCCTTGTGCATGTTGCTTTCCAGTTTTTTCAGCACCATTTGTTAAAGGGACTGTCTTTTTTCCACTGGATATTCTTTCTTCCTTTGTTGAAGATTGGTTGGTCATCTGTGGGTCCATTTCTGGGTTTTCTATTCTATTCCATTGATCTATGTGCCTGTTTTTTACCAATACCATACTGTCTTGATGATCACAGCTTTGTAATGCAAGTTAAAGTCTGGAATTATGATGCCTCCAGCTTTGATTTTCTTGTTGAACCTTACCTTGGCTATTCGGAGTCTTTTCTGATTCCACACAAGTTTTAGAATTCTTTGTTCTAGCTCTATGAATAATGCTGGTGTTATTTTGATAGACATTGCATTGAATGTGTAGATTGCTTTAGTGGGATACACATTTTAACAATATGTATTCTTCCAATCCATGAGAATGGAATGTTTTTCTCTTTCTTTGTGTCTTCTTCAATTTTTTTCATAAGCTTTCTATATTTTTAAGTGTACAGTGTAACAAAGCGTACCTCTTTGGTTAGGTTTATTCCTAGGTATCTTATGGTTTTGGTGCAATCATAAATGGGATCAATTCTTTAATTTCTCTTTCTGCTGCTTCATTATTGGTGTATAGAAATGCAATCAATTTCTGTACATTGATTTTATGTCCTGTGACTTTGCTGCATTCATGTATCAGTTCTAGAAGTCTTTTGGTGGAGTCTTTCTGGTTTTCCACAGAATATTATGTTGTCTGTGAAGAGTAAAAGTTTTACTTCCTCCATGCCAATTTGTATGTCCTTTCTCTCTCTCTCTCTCTCTCTCTCTCTCTCTCTCTCACTCTCTGACTTTTATCTCTTTTTGTTGTCTGATTGCTTAGGCTAGGACTTCCAGTATTCTGCTGAACAACAGTGGTGAGAGTGGACATCTCTGTCAGTTGCTGACCTTAGGGGGAAAGCTCTCAATTTTTCCCCATTGAGGATGATATTAACTATAGGTCTTTTGTATATGGCCTTTATGATGTTGAGGTATATTCCTTCTATCCTCACTTTCATAAGGCTTTTATTAAGAAAAGATGCTATATTTTATCAAATAATTTTTCTGCATCTATGAAGAGGATCATATGGTTCTTATTCTTTATTCTATTAATGTGGTGTATCATGTTGATTGATTAGAGAATATTGAACCAGCCCTGCAGAATAGGAATAAATCTCACTTGATTATGGTGAATAATTGTTTTTTATTAAGGTTACTTATTAATTTTGAGAGAGAGAGCATGAGTAGGAAAGGGGCAGAAAGAGAGGGAGAGAGAGAGAACTCATGAACTGTGAGATCATGACCTGAGCTGAAAGCTAGAGTTGAACACTTAAACCAACTGAACCACCTAGGTGACCCATGAATAATTCTTTTAATATACTGTTGAGTTCAATTTGCTAGTATCTTGTTAAGAATTTTTGCTTCTGTTTCATCAGGAACATTGGCCTGTAATTCTCCTTTTTAGTGGAGTCTCTGTCTGGTTTTGAAATCAAGATAATGCTAGCTTCATAGCATAAGTTTAGAAGCTTTCCTTCCATTTCTATTTTTTGGAACAGTTTGAGAAGAATAGGTATTAACTCTCCTTTAAATGTCTGGTAGAATTTCCCTGGGAAGCCATCTGTCCCAGGACTCTTGTTTGTTAGGAGATTTTTGATAAGTAATTCAATTTCTTTGCCGGTTATGAGTCTGCTCAAATTTTCTATTTCTTCCTGTTTCAGTTTTGGTAGTGTATGAGTTTCTAGGAATTTGTCCATTTCTTCCAGATTGCCCAGTGTGTTGGCACATAGTTTTTCATGGTATTCTCACCTAATTGCTTGTACTTCTGTCCTGTTGGTTGTGATTTTTCCTCTTTCATTCGTGATTTTTATCTAGGTGGGTCCTTTTCTTTTTGGGGCTTATCAACTTTGTTTATTCTTTCAAAGAACCAGCATTTAGTTTCATTAATCTGTGTTTTTTGTTTGTTTGTTTGTTTGTTTCTGTATAATTTATTTCTGCTCTTCTTCTGCTGGCTTTAGTCTTTATTTGCTGTCTACTTTTCTGTCTCGTTTAGGTGAAAGGTTAGATTGTGTTCTTGTGACCTTTCTTGCTTCTTGAGATGGGTCAAAATTGCCATTTTCCTCTTAGGACTGCATTTGCTGCATCCCAAAGGGTTTGGACTGTCATGTTTTCATTTTCATTTGCTTCTGTGTATGTTTTTATTTCTTCTATAATTTCCTGGTTACCCCATTCATTCTTAAGTAGGATGTTCTTTAACTTCCATGTATTTGAGGGCTCTCCAAATTTTTTCTTGTGGTTGACTTCAAGTCTCATTGCATTGTGGTCTGAAAATATGCATGGTATGAACTCAATCTTTTGTACCCATTGAGGGCTGATTTGTGATGTAGTGTGTGATCTGTTCTGGAGAATGTTCCATGTGCCTTTGAGAAGAATGTATATTCTGCTGCCTTAAGATGAAATGTTCTGAATATATTTGTTAAGTCCATCCAGTCCAGTGTGTCACTGAGAGCATTGTTTCCTTGTGGATTTTCTGCTAACCTGTCTGTCCATAGCTATAAGTGAGGTATTAAAGTCCCTCTACTCTTATGATATTATTATCAATGAGTACCCTTATGTTTGTTACTAATTGATTTATATATTTGGGTGTTTCACATTGGGGGCATAAATATTTACAATTGTTAGATATTCTTGATGGATACATCCCTTAATTATGATAAAATGCCTCTCTTCATCTCTTGTTATAGTCTATGTTTTAAAATCTAGTTCATCTGAGGTGGCTGGGTGGCTTAGTTGGTTAAGCATCCAACTCTTGATTTCGGCTTGGGTCATAATCTTGCTGTTGGTGGGTTTGAGCCCTGCTTTGGGCTCTTGCTGATGGTGCAGATCCTGCTTGGGATCTTCTCTCTTCCTCTTTCTCTGTCCTTCCCCCTGTTCACTCATGTTATCCCTCTCTCTCTTTCTCTCTCTGAAAAATAAATAAATAAACTTTAAAAACATAAATTTTTTAAAAAATAAAAATATAAAATCTAGTTGCTTGGACATAAGTACAGCTAGTTTAGCTTTCTTTTGACCTCCATTAGCATGATAGATAATTCTCCACCCCTTCACTTTCAGTCCACAGGTGTCTTTAAGTTTAAAATAAGTCTCTTGTGGACAACATATAGAGAGATCTTGTTTTTTTAATGCATTCAGATAACCTATGTCTTTTGATTGGAGAATTTACTCCATTTACACTCAGAGTGATTATTGAAAAATATGAATTTAGTGCCATTATATGTACACTTGGTGTTTCTGGTGATGTTTTTGGTCCTTTGTAGTCTTTGTTGCTGTGGTCTTTTTTGTTTGTTTGATTCCTACCATGTAGTCTCCCTCCAACAGTGGAGATCCTCCTACTGCTCTGCAGACCGACTTTTGGGTCTTCCAAGTGACCTGACCTCAATAGAGACGTGTAGGGGACAAGGAAATCCCAGGATCTCCTTACTTCTCTGTTATCTTAACTCCTCCCCTCTGAGAGTGAGAGATTCTTAAGCAGGCTCCACACTCAGCACAGAGCCCAACACAGGCTTGATTCCACAACTCTAATATCAGGACCTGAGCCAAAATCCAGGGTTGGATGCACAACCAACTGAGCCACCCAGGTGGCCCAGCCATACATTTTAAAGCTACACACACACACACACACACACACACACACACACACACACACACTTATATCCATACATTTATGCACATATGTCTTAGTGTGTGTATGTGTACATGTGTGTGTTTTAGCACTTTTTAAGGTATTCTATACAATAGGATGTCTCTAGACACTTAGTCAGCCATAACATCCAACTTGAAAAATCTGACAAAACCTAATTGTGCACAAGTTCACACTCCCCATTCCATCCCCATTCTTAAAAAAAATTTTTTTTAATAAACGCTAGCCTCTGGGAAAACGTACCATATTCAATCTGTGATTTCATTTACCCCTGGACATTCTTGCATAAATCATGGGTGAAAGAACATGGAGGAGTGAAAAATAAGATTAAAGAGTTAAGCTGAAGTCACATTTAAAGCAGTCTTAAATGCAGATGTAAGAATATTTGTCTTTCTACATTGTAGCTTTTGTGATTCCAGAGATTGAAATTCAATGCTAGCTCTACTTCCAAGTGGCAATAGTTGTGACATTGTTGTTTCAAACTGTTTCTCTCACTCAAAATGTTAAGTGTTTCCTGTACCTGCCACTAATTTCGTGCTGTGAGTAGAGTGAAAGAAATGATAAAAGACAAGTTTGGCCCTTAGGCAATCTATTAGGAGCTCTGGGAAACGTCTCTTGCACACACAAAAATTAACCATGCAAAGCAAAACATGGCAAGGGCCAAATAAATGGTGAGAGTTGAGCAAGCTGAAGAAGTTCAAAGCAAGGAACAGAATGGCTTGCTTGCAGTAGGGGTGGGGTGATGAATGGTCCTGGTTTGCTAGAAACCGAAGGGCTTCCTTGGACACAAAACTGTCAGAGAGAAAACAGGATAGTGCTGGGCAAACAGGACGCTTGGTCATCTTAATGAAGGCAATGTTGTAGGAAGAGTCAGAGAAGGCCTTGTAGGGAACAGGAGATGAAAACTGAAAAGGACCCTGTGAAATTAGCTGGATTGGATAAATTAATACCTGTAACATAAATAGGAGCTAACTCTCTTCTCCACTTGAGCCAACAGTAGTTCTAGCAATTGTGTAGTGATTGTTTTCTTGTGAGTATTTCGTTTCCATTGTCGCAGGGATCAAAACCTTTCAGTCAACCCTTGGCTTCCACTTTTGCTACTCCAACTTAAGTATCCTACATGGTTTCCTAATTTCTGGTTGCTATACTTCCCTCCAATGCTGTATGAAATGAGAACTTTCTGTAATGCCTACTCCTCTCCACAGATATTAAATCACAGTGGAAACTTTATTTGTGACAAGAATGTCCTTGGGTCAACAATCAGAAGGAAGGCTGCTTAGAAGCGTAAAATGGATCTCCATTGGAATGCAGAGTCTCATAACAGTTGGCTGACTTTAAGGGGAGAAGGTATTCACCTATGTGGAATAGTGTAAATGAGTGTTTCTCAAACTATACTGTGTATATGAACTACTACCGCTCTCCCCTTTCTTGTTAAAAATGCAGATTCTGACTTGTGGGGCTGAGGGAACCTGAGATTCTGTATTTCTAACAAACTCCCAGTGGAATCTATTGCTACTGGGACTAGGATCATACTTCAAGTAAGAAGGTCCTTTCTGCCACTTATACTTTCCAAAATTTCCCTCCATTCCCTAAAATTCCTCTACTTTGCTGCTGAAACTGAAATTCCACCTACTATACTTTTCTGATTTATTTATTACTTAATACTGACCTTTCAATCCGATAGTTTTCCTTGATATATCTGCTGTGTTAGGAACTTTAAGAATAGACATCGGTTTTTGTGAGGAAGTACAACAGAATTCTGATGACGAGGTACCGTGTTAAAGGATGAACAGAAAGGGGGAGCATGAGGAGGTTAGGAAGAGGAGGTGAGGTAGGCATTGGGCAACTGTGGGGTGTTGAGAAAGCAGGGACAGCTGGGATCAGGCCAAAGGCAATGTTAGGAGTAGAAGGAGGTGAAGAAAGAGGGGTGAGAGGCTACCTGTAACAAATTTCATGGTTGTAAAAGCTGCACCCGCCTCAGGCCAGTCTGAGGAAACTTGATCCTAATAAATCTAGGCCTGTAAATCTAACCCTTACTCTTCATAGAAAGACAATGTGACACGCATATAGGTCAGTATGATTCACAGTTACTTCTTAATTTGTGTATGTGGTGACATGCGAGGGGTTGTTTTGGCAAAGGCCCGTGCTGGTTAAGACTGCAGGAAATGTCTTTCATCAATATCAAAGATTCTGAGATAGAATTTATAATGAAAGGTATGACCCGGGACTGACAATCCAGGAGAATAGTGCTTAAATGAGTCAGAGGTCACCCAGTCCTTTTATTCTATGAGGAAACGGAAAGCAAGCAGGTTTAATTAGGTTGCTCAGTTTTATTCAGGTTGTTAATGAAAGAGTGTGGTTTTGAATACCAGGACTCTTGCTTCTCAATCAAGAGCTTTCTGTAATACTGTATATACTAGTTGAAAACTCAGGTGAACATTTCCCTAACGGCTTCATATTTTTTTAATGGTTATTTATTTTTGAGAGAGAAGAAGAGCACAAGCAGGGGAGGGGCAGAGAGAGAGAGGGAGAAAGAAGATCTGAAGCAGGCTCCAGGCTCTGAGCTGCTAGCACAGAGCCTGATGTGGAGCTAGAACCCATGAAGTTGAAGATCCTGAGCTGAGCCAAAGTTAGCCACTTAACTGAGCCTCCTGGGCGCCCCTAACAGCTTCACATTTTAATTTCAGTAAGTTCTCTTTTTAAATGTCAAGATGCATGTTTGTACTTAATGATCTGTATTTAACACTTCAACTAATTCTGACTAACTTCTTTATTTTTTCATTTGCCCTTTATTTTTTCTCTTTCTTTCCTTTTCATGTCTTGACACAAATCCTTGTATCAAGGGATCCATTTGTTAAATGGGGTCTGTTTTCATTTCTAGGAGACCCATACAATTAATTCTTTATGTAATTCTCCAACGGAGATAAATCCGTTTATTTTCTGAACATATTCCAAGTGGTGCCAAGAGCCCTCCTTTTGATAAAACAACAAAACCTACTTTCCTGTTCTGAACATAAGCCTGGTTTTCTGCTGACGTTTCCCCACCTGCTGTACACATACTCCATATCTGGATTTGGATAACCAAAGGTAGACATGAAACAGAAATTAGAGCCAAATGAGATAACTCATGAGTCCTGACCTCTGACCTTACTCAGCCTACCAGCTTGGCCTACTTTGCCTGAAATATTCATACCTTGAAACATTTGAAGGGTAAACATTAAACAAATGAAAGATAATATCACTTCACTATGAAGGTTGTAAAACCGTGAAATGACACAGAGTAATGTTACCTTCTATACTCCCTCTTATCAAAAAGACATTATGACAATCAGACTCTTACACTTCCATGTGAATTTTAACTCAACTTACTGCATTTTCTAAAACAATTTGGATCTCATACCTCAGTGCTGCTCTAAGAATGACCAAAAGGTGAGAGCTCCAGTCTTTTTTTTTTTTAACATTTATCTATTTTTTTTGGAGAACACAAGTGGGGGAGGGGCAGAGGAAAGGGGCCAGAGGATCTGAAGCAGGCTCTGTGCTGACAGGCTAACAGCAGAGAACCCGATGTGGGGTTCGAACTCGCAAATCGTGAGATTATGACCTGAGCCAAAATCGGTTGCTCAACTGACTGAGCCATCCAGGTGCCCCTCCAGTCTTATCTGTTGCTCCCATTGGTCAAGGGCAAGAGAGCATTGTTTTAACAGAAGAGCTTTCCGGAGTGAAACCACATTGGGTAGAGAATCGGCTACTCTGGCCTTCCAATGTAGTGTCATAGAAATCTTAGGAAGATTTGTCATTTCATAGATTTGTCACTTCCTGTCACTTAGGAAAATGTGTCACTTCTTTTCTCTCTTTGATTAGCTTTCTCCCTTTAATTAGCTTTCAAATAGTGCTTATAGGTGAGAGAGTTCAATCCCCAGGAATCCTCTACTTCAGACGCAGAACTCAAATCGAAAAGAAAAATGCAGAATTCTTGCCAATTTCTAGGTAAACTTTCAGTTTTGCTTTCTAGGTGTGATGAAAAGGGTTCAGGTTGGCTCAGGGATATATTTTATGTTGGTTAAAGAAATTGGATTTATTATAAAGAATTTTCTTGAATAACTTAAAAGAAAATTTACTTCATGATACTTTAAAGATTTGCTAAGAAAAGTAGAATCTCTGGGGCGCCTGGATGGCTCAGTGGGTTGAGTGTCCAACTTCAGATCAAGTCATGATCTCACGGTTCGTGGGTTCAAGCCCCGCATCTGTGCTGACGGCTCAGAGCCTGGAGCCTGCTTCAAATTCTGTGTCTCCCTCTCTCTCTGACCCTCCCTTGCTCACGTTGTCTCTCCCTTTCTCTCAAAAATAAATAAAACATTAAAAAAAAAAAAGAAAAGTAGAATCTCATAATTAGAATCTTATCACCTTCTTGTGGTTGATGTTAGGAAAGAAATCTGTTCAAAAAACATCCTTTGGTGTCAATATTAGAATCAAAGCCAGCCTAACTGAGTCACAAATGTTTCCCATGATGGCGAAGAAAATCATAGACTCATACAGATTACCTAGTGCAAACTTACATTTTATAGATGATTTATAGATAGTTAACATATAGATTAACCCTTATGTTCTTGTGTACTTAGTGTCCTACCATTAATAAAATAAAGAGGGGAGAAATTAAATCTTCACAAACCATAACAGAGAAAAAGCAGTCAGAACCCAGAGAAATATTCCAGTTTTTATATTCCACATTTATTACGTCTCTCTAAACCTTTTTAGCTTATAAATTTCCAGATAATTTTATAAGCATTTAATTGCAAAGACCATTTTCAGTTTTTTTGGAATTTAGTTTTAGTTGAGTTAATACACCTTAAAACTGAATTTGCTACACAGGACTCAGTAGTGTCTTACTGTATAAGGAGAATATAAGTAAAGAAAATAATCGGGGCACCCGGGTGACTCAGTCGGTTAAGCGTCTGACTTTGGCTCGGGTCATGATTTCCCACTTTGTGGGTTCGAGCCCTACATTGGGATCTGTGCTGATGGTTCAGAGCCTGGAGCCTGCTTCGGATTCTGTGTCGCCCTCTCTCTGCCCCTCCCTCACTTGCACTTTGTCTCTTTCTCTCAAAAATGAATAAACATTAAAAAAATAAATAAAAAAAATAATCATATGCATCTGCAGATGTTGGGACGACTCAGAAGAGAAGCTATAAATATTATTCACATTGAAATTCATCAGCACCTCAATACAGTCACATGTATTGTTTCCTAAGAAATCACAAAGCATGGGATGAGCCAAAGTGTAAAATAAAAAGTGAAGACAAACAGATCTGGGGAAAATCCACCATGTTTAAAAATCCCCACCAAGGGGCACCTGAATGGCTCAGTTGGTAGAGCATCCGGCTTCGGCTCAGGTCATGATCTCATGGTTTGTGGGTTCGAGCCCTGCGTCAGGCTTTGTGCTGACACCTAGCTCAGAGCCTGGAGCCTGTCTTCAGATCCTGTGTCTCCAACTCTCTCTGACCCTCCCCTGCTCACACTGTCTCTCTCTCTTTCTCAAAAATAAATAAAACATTTTTAAAAAATTAAAAAATATAAATAAAAATAAAAATCCACACTCCAAAAATAAAAATCCACACTCTTTTTGCCTCAGAAAGGATAAAAATCACTTCTTTTCTCTCATTTGTAAGTGCTCCCTTTGATTAGTGTGTAAACAGTCTTATAGTTCAGAGAGTTCAATCCCCAGGAATCCTACACTTTGAAAAGAAAAATGCCGGGTTTTGGCAATTTCTAGGTGCACTTTCAGTTTTGCTTTCTAGGTACGATGAAAAATAGTTCAGGTTGGCTCAGGGATATACTTTATGTGGATTGAAGAAAAGGGATTTATTATAAAATTTTTCTGAATAATTCAAAAGGGAAAAAAAGAGTTGTTAATTTCTAAGGATTATTTTCTCTTTATTTAATCAAATCCCTACATAGCAAAATAATGTGCACTCCCTAACCATGTAGAGCATTATAATCATGACTCCCAGAGTATCATGAGTCCCTGTTTTCATAGTTCTTTGCAATGTATTGTGGGCTCTCCTTCCCTCAAAACACTAAGTCCATCATTCTGCTCTCTAGATTTAGACTAGGCCTTGTGATTTGTTCTGACCAATAGAACATGCTGGAAGTGACATGTGAGTTCTGAAGCCTCTGCCTTTATTATTATTTTTTTAATGTTTATTTTTGAGAAAGAGGGGAGACAGAGCATGAGTGGAGGAGGGGCAGAGAGAGACGGAGACACAGGATCCATAGCAGGCCGCAGGCTCTGAGCTGTCAGCACAAGTCCCAACATGGGGCTCCAACCTACGAAGTGTGAGATCATGACCTGAGCTGAAGTTGGACGCTTAACCCACTGAGCCGCCCAGGCGTCCCTGATGCCTCTGCCTTTACATGCTTGCTGTTTCTGCCTTCCTTCTTCTGGATCAAGGCTGCCATAGCAAGAAGCTTAAGCTGGCTACTGAATGATGAGAAATGACAGGAAGAGTAATGTTCCAGCCTTCCCACTACCCCATCAAGGTCAAGGAACAAATCCTATAATGAGCCATGATCATGCATGATTTTTATGTTACACTTCTTGCTAAATGTGATATAAATATATTGTAGAATACATACATAAACAGAGAATAGATTTTTCCCCCAGTCTCTTCTAGAGAATATCCATAGTATGTTAAGAAGCCTGGGGATTTTACTGTGAAATGAATGAAGGGTAAAGGTCAATATCGTAGCACCATCACTTAAAACTGGCTAATGTAGGGGCCCCTGCGTGGCTCAGTCAGTTAGGTGTCGGACCTTAGCTCAGGTTATGATCTTATGGTTCATGGGTTCAAGCCCCACATTGGACTCTGTGCTGACAGCTCAGAGCCTGGAGCCTGCTTTGGATTCTGTGTCTCCCTCTCTCTCTGCCCCTTCCTTTGCTTGCGCACGCTCACTCTCTCTCAAAAATAAATAACTATTTTAAAAAACTGGTTGAAGTAATACAGATATGGTATAGCCAGGCATTAAAGAACTACTGACCTTTGACAACTCCTAAAAGAGACCAGAAAAGCCAGTTAGAGAGCAGGAGTTATCACCTTGCCTATAAGTGATGAAAGAAGCTAGTTTGGAAATAACCTCTAAACTGAAGAGTCCCAGTAAAGAGAAAAGAGAAAATCAGTCTTTCTTAACTTATGGTATTTGTTTTCTGACTAGATTGAAGTATTTTGTTTATGATATTAATTTTTATGAGGATAAAATACTGGGAATCAGATCATATGGATACAACCATGCCAACGTGAAAATTAAAGAATACAGCCACTTGACGTTGGTGGCATTCTCATGTCCTATTTCTTGCACAGTTTGGATATAAACCAAGTATCTGTACCTGAATGTTAGTTCTTGGGTAATCAAGAACAGAGTTCACTAAAGTTTACCTAAAAGGTGAATGCAAAATACTACGTGTTTTTTTCTAAAGACAAGAACATATCATTTTGCAGGAATTACTCAAATATAATAGTGAGGTTTATGCTATACCAACAGGAAATTCTTTTCAGTATCTTATTCAATGGAATTTTATTTGGAATGCTTCTGGATGGTAATTTATAATGCCTTTAGGATTTACGTTTCAACTGCGTATGTTCAAATAGATTCCTTTAGAGGCTGATGAGTCAGAATAATAGAAATACGTACATTCATTTTTTTCAGAGGAAAGGCATTCGATAAACCCAGAGTAATGTTCCTTTGTTTTTTAAGCTTGCTTTTTCTTTTCCTAGCTGAAGAAAATATATTTTATAACTTTCAAAATCTCTCTAAAAGTTTGGGCATAATTTCTCTATATTGAAATGTTAAGTCAGTTTTATTGAGATTTAATTTATATACAGCAAAACTTACCCTTTTGGGGTGCAGAGCTTGATGAGCTATAATGAATACAAAGGAAAATCACCATCACAATGGAAATATAAAACTGAGCATGCAGATGGCTCAGTTAGGTGTCTGACTCTTGATTTCAGCTCAGGTCATGATCTCGCAGTCCGTGAGATCAAACCCTGCATCAGGCTCTGTGTTGGTAGTGCAGAGCCTACTTGGGATTCTCTCTCTCCTCTTTCTGCCACTTCCCTGCTCGTGCTCTGTCTTTCTCTCAAAAATAAAATAAAACTCTGTCTCCCATAAATAAATAAACAGTAAAAAAAATTTAATAAAATAAAACTTAAAAAATTTTTGAAAACAGCTTTACAACTTTAAAAAGTCCGTTATTCCCTTTTGCAGTCAATCTCCTACCCCAAGCGCTTGCAGCTGCTAGTCTGATATCTTTATCTGTTGCTTCCTTTTTTCTAGAATGCCTTTTAAATGACATGGCTTTCTTTTTTAACATTGTAAAATCTTGAGATTAATTTATATTGTTTCATATATCAGTTCATTCCGTTTTATTGCCCAGCATGTAGTTTTTTGTACAAATATGTCCCACCTTGTTTAACCATTCACAAGTTGACAGATGCCTCTCTTTTTTTATTACTGTGATAAATATACATAACACAAAATTTTGACCAGTTTGGGTTTTTTTAATGTTTTAAAATTTATTTTGAGAGAAATAAAGTACATGAGCAAGAACGTGAGCAGAGGATGAGGAAAGAGCGAATTCTAAGCAGATTCCACGATGTTAGCACTGAGCCCAATATATGGGCTTAAACCCATGAACTGTGAGATCATGACCCAAGCCAAATTCAAGAGTTGGATGCTTAATTGACTGAGCCACCGAGGCACCCCTTAAATATTTTATTTATTTATATTTTTAATGTTTATTTATTTTTAAGAAAGAGAGACAGAATGTGAGTGGGGAAGGGGCAGAGAGAGGAGACACAGAATCTGAAGCAGGCTCCAGGCTCCGAACTGTCAGCACAGAGTCCTACATGGGGCTTGAACTCAAGAACCATGAGATCATGACCT
>NC_043702.1:128796213-128802905 GCF_006229205.1 Suricata suricatta | reverse complement strand
TTTTTTTTTTTTTGCTTGTACTGTCCCAGCGAACACAGAGCAGTGTTTTCTTTGTGTAAATATCTATTCTTATTCATTCATTCATGTTATTAAGTGAAGTATTTAGGGTAACTTTATATCAAAAACCTATTAAATAACAGTAATAATATATACAAATTGAAGTAGAAAGTCAAGACCAAAAAAATGAACATATATACATTGTAGTAGCCAGCATAGTTACTATCCCTGAAAATGATATTTGCCTTCAAACTCTTGGACAGTCAAGTAGACAAGAAAAAGTAGCCTTTTTAATGTCAATAACTCACTTAAACTACATTTTAACTCATCTGTTCATTCAGAGCTTAAAATATCTTTGGCTATAGTTATTTAGAAAGATATATTTTTTCATTCATTCAAATTCCTTACAGACCAGGAAAAAAAATCAACCCAAGTTTAAAATACTGCTTCTTTGTAAGAAAGAGCATTTAAGGAACTGATTTTTTATAAGGTTTACATAGCGCCTTTGCCTCCTCAGTAATGGAACACCCCCAAGCCAAACCATAAGTGGGTGTGATTTGTGTTTAGAATCTCCTCTCACCTGTCTGGGTTCCTCCTCCTAAGAAGCAAAAGCTTCCCCAAGACTCCCTCATTCCTCTAACCCAGCACTTCAGAGATATTTAATTGTCTTGCAAATTGACCTGATAAACCAATCATTGCTAACGTTTTAACAAGTCTGTATTTATCTATACGTTCTCTAGTAGAATTTGCTCTGGGAACTTTTTGAAACACTACATATTCCAAAGTCAAGACTCTACTAGAAGTGACTCCAAGTACGTTGGCAGATCTGTGATCAGGGTAGAACGGACAGTTCTCAAAGAACTCTTACCACACAGATACCTTATTGCCCTTTTATAAATTGTCCCCATAATTATAGAGGTAAGTGGGAATTCCCCTTCCTGATAACATATGAACTTTTGACGGGTCAAGAACGTAATAGCATAAAATAAATCCCTTCAGTGAGAGAGCCAGACCATAGCATGTTGAAATCTGTGGAGTTTTCCTTTTATAAAATAACCTGCATAGATTTTTACCGGTATCTTCAAAGACAATCATTTGGTAAATGCATGAATATTTACTAAGTACTTACTATGTCAAACACTGTGCTATGTAGTTTCAAATGTGCATGAGCCTAGTTCCTTCTTACTATACCCATTTCTCCTTCTCATAAAGCCAATCCAGTGTTTCCAGGATTCATAATCAAAACCCTAAATTTTATATATGTAAATACAGATAAAATGGTTGCATGGTATACATCCATTCGACTGTATTCCTTGAGATAAAAGACTGCTTGTTCACTTTTCTATCTTCTGAGCCTCTGAACGGTTCCAATGCCTAGCATTTAGTACTCAGGATCTTGTTAAATCTTTTTTGAATATTTTTTTAAGTTTTATTTATTTAAGTAATCTCTATACCCACTCAAACTCATGACCCTGAGACTACGAGCCATATGCTCTTCTGACTAAGCCAGCCAGGCATCCCATCTTTTTTTGAATAATTCTTAAATTATGGAATGGTTACTTGGACAGATCATTGTGATTAGTACTTCAATAAGTGTCTCTACTAATAGCATCAGTGTTCTGTGTTACTAGGCAAAGGGGATTAATATGTGAACTTGACCTCCCCCCGACAGTGCTTTGTACATGACAGACATTCGTAAAGATTTAATTAAATGAGAAATTTTAAAAAGCAGTGTGAGGGAGACAGAGCTACATATGACAGACTTTTAAAAAAGTGTATGAAGCCAGAGGCTCCACTCCACTAGTCTCCAGGATTGGGGTTTACTCATGCTCTGGTTTTTCCCCAGATTGTACATACCTGATCCCTGTAGTCTAGGACTCTTGGAGAATCCAGGGAAGTCAGTACACATAATTTATTGCTGCTGTCATGAAGTAGAATACTGACAACCAAAAGGCAACTGGCCGGGGCGTGTGGGTGGCTCAGTCAGTTAAGCCTCTGACTCTTGATTTCAGCTCAGGTCATGATTTTGTAGTTCATGAGGTCAAGTGCTGCAACAGGCTCCAGGGTTCTAAATAAATAAATAAATAAACTTTAAACACACGCACACAAAGGCAGCTGGCCTGTACAGAGTGCTGGGCTTTGTTCTGGCTTCTGCCAAGGCACTGGTAGGATGCTTGTTTATAAAAAATCTCCTCCCACCATATGCACTTCTGCCTTGCGGACCATAACCTGGCCCTGGACCCAGAATTTAGGTATTTTCCACCTCTGGACCCAAGGCTCTGGCTAATTTTTCTCTTTTCCTCTTTGGGGACCTGGCACCTTACTTTCAAATTCAGCTCTAAACAGAAAGACATGTTGATTTTCTATCCTGAATATCCAGCCAAGTCTTCTTCATCCTCAGTTATGATCATCCCCTAAGTCTCTGATCTCCATGGAAGGAAAGAAACAGCTCCTTATTTCTATTTATGGACCCTCCTTCCCATAATTTCCATGGTTCCTGCCATGGGATTCAAAGAATGGACTAGAACTACCTTTCTGGTAGCCAAATAGGAGGGAGTGTAGCTTGGATGTGGCCAGTCCCCATATTTTCTATTATTTTGTGAACATTCCAGCCTCTGTCTCCTCTCAGTCTTGGAGACTTTGCTGCCCATGAAAGGAGGGAGAGCTGGTATCAGCCTTGGGATCTTGTTTTCTCTGGGTTCACCCTTATTTTTTGAAAACTCTATCCTATACCTTAGCTACCATGGTTCTCCTTTGTGCAGCACCTGTAAAGACCCATCTTTTCCACAGTGAACAAACACATGGATGTAGCTGGAAAGTTCTTTCTGGCCTTAAGTGTCTTTGATGATTACTCCCAAAGTTCTGAGCTGTACTTAACTGTTCCTAATTGGCTGCTAAGACCCTGGGATGGGCCTGGAAGTCTCTCTCAAAAGGATTAGGTCTTCTTTTCCTCTTTTATTTTTTTTTTAAGTTTTTAATGTTTATTTATTTTTGAGAGAGAGAGAGAGAAAGCATGAGTGAGGAAGGGGCAGAGAGAGAGGGAGATACAGAATGGGAAGCAGGCTCTACTCTCTGAGCTGACAGCACAGACCCTGATGCAAGGCTTGAACTCACAAACCATGAGATCATGACCTGGGCTGAAGTTGGATGCTCAGCTGACTGAACCACCCAGGCACTCCTTCTTTTCCTCTTTTAGAATTAGACTCCTTAATTCCAGAAATCTTAGAGGCACTTTTCATAGCTTTAGGCTTCATGTCTGTCCTTCATTGAACGCAGTGTCTATAATGACGATTTTTCTATGACATCCATTGAGGATAAGTTTTTGGAGAAAAGACTCTAAATGTGGATAATGTCTTAACATGTTTTAATTTGGGAATTCTCCTTTCTCTGAAGTCTAGTCTTAAATTTTTTCTAATGTTTATTTATTTTGAGAGAGAGACCCACAGACAGATCACAAGCAGGGGAGGGGAGAGAGAGAGGGAGACACAGAATCTGAAGCAGCCTCCAGGCTCTGAGCTGTCAGTGCAGAGCCTGATGTGGGACATGAACTCCCGAATGGTGAAATCATGACCTGAGCCGAAGACAGATGCTTAGCCAACTGAGCCACCCAGGCATCCCTTAAAATTTTTGACTAGAGGCCTGATGATTCTCTGTACCCTAAAAAATAAATAAGTTTTAAGGCCCCACGTCCTAATACATGCAACAACATGTAAGAATCTCAAAAGCCTTCTCCTAAGTGAAACAAGTCACACTCACAACATTACATACTATATGATTCCATCAATGTGACATTCTGAAAAAGGCAAAGCCAGAGGGGTTTAAAACAGATCAGTGGATACCAGAGACTGGGTTTGGGGGGAAGAGGTGATTACAAAGGGACAGGGTAGTTTTTTGAGGGAGATGGAATTGTTTCATATCTTGATTTTGATTTTTAAATGACTCAAGACTCAAAGAACTATATTTAATGTACAATTTTAGTAAAGGGTGAGTTTTGTATAAATAATCATAGTTTTTAAAAATGGAAAAAATAGGGCATCTGGGTGGCCTAGTCGGCTAAATGTCTGACTCTTGATCTCAGCTCAGGTTTGGTCTCAAGATCATGAGTTCAAACTGTGTGTTGGGCTTCATGCTGAGTGTGAAGCCTACTTTAAAAAAAATGGAAAGAAACTATTTTCCCCAATACTTTTAAGAACCCAAAAACACTTCATAAAGGTATTTTCTATGAAGGAGTCATTGGTAACCTTTAGGGCACCACCATTAGAGCACCATGTTGACATCTGCAGGACTTGCGCAATTTGTCCAAACGTGTATTATCTTCTATCAGCTGCCTGTTTTATAGGACTTCAACAATATATCCTAATTAAAATGTTACTTGTTTCTTTCCTGAGTATGGGAAGGTCATTCCAGATAACACCCTAAGGTTCTGGAAAACATTATTTCCATCAGAGGCTGAATGGCCTTTCCCACAGACTATTGCAATATTACATGTTGGGTATGTTTCTGATAGGCTTGTCCAGGCTTGAGTGATTAGGATTTTCTCATCCACCAAGACTTGCCACAGTCCATGCTTTAAGAAGAATGCTGGTGTTTTTAGAAATTTCTAGAGTCTGAGTTAGGAATTTTGGAAACTATCTTCTCTGTATCTACCTTAACATAAAATTCTTCAGGGATATTCTTTCAACCACTATCTACCTGGTTTTATTTTTTTAATGTTTTTAATTTATTTTTGAGAGATAGAGAGAGACAGTGCGAGCAGGGGAGAGTCAGAGAGAGGAAGACACAGAATCTGAAGCAGGCTCCAGACTCTGCGGTAGCTGTCAGCACAGAGCCCAATGTGGGGCTTGAACCCACGAACTGTGAGATCATGACCTGAGCCAAAGCTAGATGCTTAACCAACTGAGCCACCCAGGCACCCCTCTATCTACCTGATTTTAAAGCATAGTGGAGAATCCTTCAAACTCAAGCTCACCAGAGACCACTAGTGTCTATCCCCTGCATTAGCAGAGACTTTTGAGTATCTACAACCACCCACGTGTTCTAGCCTGTCTGCAGCATCACAGCCATTGTCTGAAAAATACCAAATACTTTCCATCTGGGGACTTTCATTAGTCCATATACAAGTATGTGCTAGATGGAAATTTATGCACCTCCTGGCATAAGACCCCTGGTAATGTAACTTATTGTCTCCGTGAATACATAATACAGATATTGTCCTATCTCTTTATCTTCCCAAATAAATTGCTGGACTCCCAATCCCACTTATCAGGAAGTCTAGAATATCCCTCTACAGGCTTCCTTCTCCCCCTGAATTTGCAATTAATTCAAGGCGTTAAACAGCTCAAAAGGGTCAGTCTGTGACAAAGACTTTTAGCTGATCAGCAAAGTAAGATTGTGAGATTTAGCATATAAAACACGGGATGTCCAGATATTATACGGGACATACTTGTACTACAAGATTTATTGTTGTTTATCGGAAATTCAAATTTAACTGGAGACTTAATTTTATCTGGAGGCTCCTCATTTTTTAAAACTCCTGGCTTTAAAGCATAGAGAAATCAAACGCATTTCTTTTCTCTGGGCGTACAGCTGGTCCTATATTTCCCAGCTCCTCTTACTGTTGGGTGGGATCATGTGACTGAGTTTTAGCCATAAAAATCTCTCAAGCACATTCTTCCTTGCTCTTTTTCTTTCTAGCTGACTAGGGAATCCACGGGTTAAGGATGATGGAGTCACAAGAAGGAATGAACCTGAATACCTAGATCATCACCTGAGTGGGAACTGCCCAGGAGAAAACTCATGAGAGCCCTGGACCGTGAACTCTGCATGAATTGTTATTTGAATAAGAAATAAGATTTCATTGTGGCAAGTCACTAGGTTAGGGGTTTATTTATTCTGGCAGGTAGCTTTATCTTAACCAATATAGAACATTAATATCGTGAAGTAGAGCACTACTGCCTTAGTCCACTTGGGCTGCTATAACACAGTCCCAGAGCCTGGGTGGATTATAAACAGCAAAAACTTATTCCTCACAATTCTTTTTTTTTAATGTTTTATTTATTTTTAATACAGAGAGAGACAGAGCATGAGAGGTGGAGGGGCAGAGAGAGAAGGAGACACAGAACTGGAAGCAGGCTCCAGGCTCTGAGCTAGCTGTTAGCACAGAGCCTGACGCGGGGCTCGAACCCACAAACGTGAGATCTGACCTGAGCTGAAGCCGGAGGCTTAACTGACTGAGCCACCCAGGCGCCCCTTCCTCACAATTCTGAAGGCTGAGAAGTCCAAGATCAAGTCTCTAGCAGATACAATGTCTGCTGAAGGTCTGCTTGCAGGTCCAGAGATGGCCAATTTTTTTTTTGCTGTGTCTTCAAATAGCAGAAGGGACAAGGGATTTCTCTGGGGACTCTTTGTAAGGGGACAAATCGTTTCCTTGAGGGTTCTGCTCTCATGACTTAATCACCTCTCAAGGGCCTGATTTCCAAATACCATCACACTGGAGATTAGATTTCTTTTTTTTTCCCCATAATATTTTATTGTCAAATTGTTTTCCATACAACACCCAGTGCTCTTCCCCTCAAGTGCCCTCCACCATCACCACCACCTGTCTTCCCCCTTCCCCCCTCCCTCCCAACCCTCAGTTCATTCTCAGCATTCAATAGTCTCTCAAGTTCTGCATCCCTCTCTCTCCCCAACTCTCT
>NC_043702.1:128765108-128796113 GCF_006229205.1 Suricata suricatta | reverse complement strand
TAGACCTCCACCGCAGCAATCTCCTACTTGACACATCCTCAAAGGCAAGGGAAATTAAAGCAAAACTGAACCCTTGGGACTTCATCAAGATAAAAAGCTTCTGCAAGGCAAAGGAAACAATCAAGAAAACTAATAGGCAACAGACAGAATGGGAAAAGATAGTTGCAAATGATATCAGATAAAGGGCTAATATCGAAAATGTACAAGGAACTCACCAAACTTCACAATCACAAAACAAATAATCCAGTGAAGAAATGGGCAGAAGATATGAACAGACACTTCTCCAAAGAGGACATCCAAATGGCCTACAGACACATAAAACGATGCTCAACATCACTCATCATCATGGAGATTAGATTTCAATATGTGAATTGTGCGAGGGACACAAATATTCAGTGGATAGCAGCTGCCTAACAAAAACCTGAAATTTGTGACATCAGCTTAGTAGAACAGCAGGAGAAGGTAAGGAAAGAGATCTCCAAACCTAGAGAAATGGAAACACTGACAAAACACTTGATAAGACATCACTTGAAATAACTTAGAAGGATGATTATGTGCCAAGTGCATTTATAGTTCTACAGCAGAGACGTTAAAACTTTTCTTGCTTCTAGGGCACCTGGGTGGCTCAGTCATTAAGCATCCAACTTCGGCTCAGGTTATGATTTCAGGTTCATGGGTTCAAGCCCCATGTCTGAACTGACAGCTCAGAGCCTGGAGCCTCCTTTAGATTCTCTGTCTCCCTTTTTCTGCTCCTCCTCCACTCATGCTCTTTCTGTCTCAATAACAAATAAACACAAAAATATTAAGAAATAAAACTTCTTCCTTCCTTTCTTTCTTTTTTTCTTTTTGGTGCCATGAATCCTTTTGGCTATTTGATGAAGTGTATGGACTCCATTTCAGAGTAATGTGCTTAAATGTATAAAATAAACATATTAGATATAGAAGACTACAAGGGAAACCACTATATCGACAAATACTTAGTGATATGGTTTTTAAATTTTTTTAACATTTATTAATTATTGAGAAACAGAGAGAGACAGAGCATGAGCAGGGGAGGGGCAGAGAGAGAGGGAGACATGGAATATGAAGCAGGCTTCAGGCTCTGAGCTGTCAGCACAGAGCCTGACACAAGGCTCGAACCCATGGACTATGAGATCATGACCTGAGCCACCTAGGTGCCCCGCGATATACTTTTAAAAAGCAAATATATGATACAGGAATATATTTGTATCTTTAATTAAATAATCTAGGGATGTGTGTTAGTTAATTTTATGTGTTAACTTGACTAGGTAACCAGTTGCCCAGATGTTTGGTTAAACATTCTGTGTGAGTCTGCTGGGTGTTTCTGGATGAGGATAGCATTTGAATTGGTAGGCTGAGTGACATAGATTGCCTTCCCCAATGTGGATGGGCCTTATCCAATCTGTCAAAGCCCGAACAGCACAAAAATGATGAGAATTTATGGGGTGCCTGGATGGCTCACTGGGTTAAGCATCCAATGACTTCTCTCTCTCTCTCTTAAAAACAAATAAACATTAAAAAAATTTAAATGATGAGAATTTCTACCTGCCTTTAAGCTGGAACATTAGATCTTCTGATCTGGGACTCAGACCAAGACTGGAACTTTAGGTCATTGGCTCTCTTGGGTCTCAGGCCATCAGACTAAGACTAGAACTATACCATCAGTGCTCCTGGGCCTTCAGTTTGCTGACTACAGACCTTGGGACTATCATAATTTCAAAGTAGTGATGGGGGTATGAGCATAAATATCATCTTGAGATAGGTCACAATATGTGGGCAATGATAATATCATATGAAAATATCTGTGACTGATTTGTTGCCTACACTCAAAACTGAATGAAGTAAATGCAAAATTTCAGCTGGGGGTTAGTAAAAATAAAGATGTAATTCATCCCTCACATTGGTGAACACCGTTGGTAGTCTGCCTGATCCCCTGAGATCCTTTCTAGGGGTTCATGTGCCAATCCTATGGCTTCTATTACCTTTTCTTTACCAGCTCTCACCTGAAACTTACTTCAGAGGACTATCCTTGGGCTATTGTAGCTCTTTGTCTACTGAAGAAAGTTGGAAAAGCATGGGTGTTCATGTCCTCAGAGGACAACTCATAGCCAATGACTGACTGGTGAGCATGTATGAAAACCCAGCTTCTTTGCCTAGGGATGAGGCTGAGCTTAGGGTTTTGCCTAAAATTACATCCTATCTTTATTCTGCTTTTCCCTCATTCTTGGTTACTCCTTAATATATCACTTGCACATGAATCCTCATTTTAGGGTCTTCTTCCAGAAAACTTGACTTAATCCACCCTCTAAGTTATAGAACCATTTCATCAAAAATCCCTGTGCTAGGGGCGCACTGGTGGCTTAGTTGGTTGTGTTATCTGACTCTTGATTTTGGCTCAGGTCATGAGATTGAGCTGGGCTCCATGCTAAGTGTGAAGCATGCTTAGGATTCTCTCTCTCTAAAATTAAAAAAATAAAAAATAGAAAGAATCCCTGTTCTAGAGGAAGTCGTTGAAAAGAGTTTGAGTGCTAGTGTGCTTGAGGTTTAGCTTTCTACTTACAGCAAGTTATTTATTAAGAGAGAGGGAAATGTGAACTACAATTGAGCTGGACTCAATTTAAGCAGAGATTAAAGGGGATGAAGAAAATCCAGAGGTCATGAGCTTTATAGGGCTGGAAAATCCTACACCTTTTAGACTCCAAAATTAAGCAATTAGACAGAAAAGGCCTTGAGTGACAAAGGCTTATTAAGACTTCTAAGTAAACAAAATCACAGCTGTGTGGCAATTAGATTAAGGATATTCCCTTCTCTGCCAAGCCGTAAGGTAACTATCTTTCAGGTGAAAGAGTAAATCATGGGGTCAAGAAGCATAAAGCTAAGACAGTGTTGAGAACCAGAACTAGATATGATTGTCAAATTTAGCAAATAAAAATGTGGAACAGTCAATGTTTTATCTAGTAATCCTAGGTCTAGAAAGTATTTTTTGGGGGGGGGGGGAAGCGCTTGGGTGACTCAAGTCAGTTAAGCATCTTGACTCTCTATCTCGGCTCAGGGCATGATCTTATGGCTCATGAGTTCTGAGCCCCCACATGAGACTCTGAGCTAACAAAGCAGAGCTTGCTTGGGATTCTCTACCTCCCTCTCTCTGTGCCCCTCCCATGATTGTATGATTGCTCTCATGCTCTCTCTCTCTCCATCTCAAAATAAATTTAAAAAAATATATATATTTGGCAGTAGTAACTGGAACTTGAATCTTTCAAAAGAAAACAAATAGGTGACAAGCATCCAAGTTTTTTTGAGAGAATGGCATTGACAAAGAAACCACAAGCCTAGTCTATACAAACTTTTGCATGTCCAAGGAACTTAAAAAACAACAACTGTCAAGCTGTGAAGCTGTGGTGAGCACTGGGTGTTGTACAGAAGAGTCGAATCGCTTTATTACACACCTGAAACTGATATTACACTATATGTTAACTAACTGGAATTTAAATAAAAATTGTATTTTATTTTCTAATGTATATTTGGGAGAGAGAGTGTGAGCAGGGAAGGACCATAGAGAGAGACGGACAGAGGATCTTAATCTGGCTCTGTGCGGGCAGCACAGAACCCCATGTGGGGCTCCAACCCATTAACTGTGAGATCATGACCCGAGTCAAGGTCAGATGCTTAATTAACTGACTGAGCCACGCAGGTGCCCCTTAAGTGAAAGTTAAAAAAAAAAAAAACACCTCAATCCTCAATCCTCCAAATTTGCGTGGGCAGGAAGCACCCTCTGAAAAGTCGCCAAAGAAGACACGCTCTACAAGACTTCGGATGTGGCCTTGAAGAATAATGAAAAAGGAAGAGTCTTTGAGAAGTTGGAGCCAGGGTCTCCAGAGAAAAATGATAACAGGAATTCTTCCCCAAGGGCAGGACAGGATCTAATGAAGGACATTCTTCCATCCAAAGACAGAGGTCTTCACAATGTCTGTCCAGCTGTTTTTCATAATTGCTAAGAACTAGCAACTGCGTATGTATCCTGTTCTTCCTTTTCCTCACAGGGAGTTTTGTTTCATTGTTGAGCATATGTCCTTGCTCTACCATTGTATGTGCAAGAGGGGAGATGGGCAATTTACAAAAAACGTTTTTTCCAAATGTAATAGTGAATAGACCATGAGGAGTTATATCTGGACCTAATGGAGAAAGTCTATGTCTCCCAGAGATCCTAGATGTTGAGCTTGGTGTGATGACTAAAAAAGGCTTCAGGTTGTTTCTTTTGGTAGAGAAAGAATATTGTGTCCTATCTATGGTAACAAGGATGAAATAAGTACCTGATCACCAGATGGACTATGGCAGAGACCAAACCCACGTTCTCTTTTTCCCAGCCACATGGCTGAACAGCATTTTGTAGCCTCCTTTGCCTGAGTAATATAGTGACTTCTAGACCTGGTCCAAAAAACTTCCCAGGAGTAAGCCTTTATCCGTCTCCCCCTTTTGAATGACTAGATGACGGTGATCCCCACAGCCATCTTGGGGACACATTTTGAAGATGGCAGAACCAACATGATGGAAGCTGAGTACTTGAAGCACCACTCAGAGAAGAGCTGCCTGAGAGAAGCAGCAACCACAAACACACACTTTGGACAGTTGGGTGAAAGGCCATTATGCCAAACCATGGAGGTGCTGAGGAGTCATGTAAGACAGTGGTTCTCAAAGTGTGGCCCCAGAACAGCAGCCTCAGTATCACCCTTCAGCTTGTTAGAAATCCAACATTTCAGTCTCCATCCCAGATCAGAACTCTGGGGTTGGGGGCCCAGCAAGCCCTCCAGGTGATCCTGATGCACAGTGAAGTTTGAGAAACACTGACCTAAGGAAACAGCTAGTGTTACCTGAACTAATAAACCAGGTGCGTGGGGAACCCCTAATGTGGACCAGTTTACTATTCCTATTGTTTTTTACTGATACAAGGTGATGCTGTTGACCTTTGGTCTAATTCTACCAACAGAAGATACCAGCAGACTCCTGACCGTGATCTCCACACAGGCCATGGTAGAACCTAGAGGGTGGGAAGGTCTTTTTCACTTAGTGATAAGCTCATGTGAGGTTGCTTTTCAAAGGGGTTCTATTGGTGCCTGGTTTTATCAGATCCATCATCTCAGAGGCAGACACCCCAGGAGCACTGTGTCAGTTGAGATAATCAACTGGTCTCAGTCTATCTGGGACTTTCCTAGTTTTAGCACTGGAAGTCCCTCTTTCTAGTCCTAGGCCAGTCTGAGATGTTTGGTCAACTTGGTATGTGTGGGTTGAAAATGTTCATCGCTTGTGATTTTTTCTCTCACAGGGTAATCCCCAGCTCAGCAGGTTAGGCAACTTTTTATTTTCAACTCCCAAACACATAAGGCCTGATTACACTGTCTTTCCCAGATATTTGATCTACTCACTTTTGAAGCCAGATATCCCAATTGCCTTCTGGTGTCTTCCCTTTTACGGACGTATGATGGAGGGTGACGGAGGTCACTTTTAGGATCAGTGGATAAAAGTGACCAAGGTAACTTTCTAGCACTTACTTCAGTAAAGGAAGGGGAAAGGGCCAGAGGCCCACATTTTCTGGTTAAACATCTACATATTTAAGGCTAGATGAAATGTTACAATAACAGTTCAGGAAAAGAAATGAGAAGGATTTCTTCTTTCCTTAATTTCCTTAGGACTCATTTGGAGCACTGATTTTCAAAGGTGGGCCTGGGGTGCCTATCTAATGTGGGCAAAAAAATTTTTTGAGGTATAAATCTCCCATCGATATATCCTAGGTGCAGGAGGGGTAGTGACGTATATTTTGAAAAAACCTCTCATGTGATATTTAGCCTTTTCTTTTGGAAACCATTGTTTTCAAGCAGGGTTTCTCAGCCTCCGCACTGTTGACATTTCGGGTCCGATAGTTCTGTGCTGTGAGCACTAGTCTGTGTGGTGTAGGATGTTTAACAGCATCCTGGTCACTTCTCACTGGATGCCAATAGCACCACGCCCCCGGCGATGACAGCCAAAAATGTCTCCAGGCATCTTAAAACGTGGAGGTAGGGCTGCCAGAAAAACTACAACATGTAGGATGTGCGCAGTATGTGGGATATACTTCTACTAAAAAAAATCACTATTTACCTGAAATCAAATTGAATTGGACATTCTGAATGTTTATTTGTTAAATCTGGCAACGCTACCTGGAAAGCCGTGTTGGTCTTAGCAAGGACTACCACATTAGAATAAGGCTGGAAATGGATATGAAAGCCACAAGTAAAAACAAAACCAAGTACAATTTAATATCACCTCCCTAGAGACACATTTTTGGACATATGCTTTAAGAAAGACACAATTTCCTTGGGGCACCCGGGTTGCACAGTCGGTTAAGTGTCAGACTCTTGATTTGGGCTCAGGTCATGATCTCATGGCTTATGAGATCGAGCCCCATCTTGGAGTCTGGGCTGACTACATAGAGCCTGTTTGGGATTCTCTCTCTCCCGCTCTCTCTGCCTCTCCCTTTTTTGTGCATGTACTCCTTCTCTCTCTCTCAAAATAAATACACTTTTTTTATGTTTGTTTATTTTTGAGAGAGAGAGAGAGAGAGAGAAATAGAGTACACGCACACACGAGCAGAGGAGGGCCAGAGAGAAAGGGAGACAGGGGATCTGATACAGGCTCCATGTTGACAGCAGTGAGGCCGATGCAGGGCTCAAACTCAATAATGGCGAGATCATGACCTGAGCCGAAGACAGGGACTTAACTGAGTGACCCAGGTACCCCAATAAACTTAAAAAACAAACAAACAAAGATACGTTTTCCATATGCATTCTAAATAAACAATGAGAAAAAAATGGAATGGAATGTTAGAGATTCAGAAATGTAACTAGAGGCCATGAAACAACATAGATTCTGAGAAAACAGGGATATTTGTTTTGTTTGCTGTTATAGCCCCGTTACCTTGAACAGTGCCTGGCATATAATAATCATACAATAAATATTTTTTGAATGCCTGAATGAAAGCATTGGTAGTGTTAAGTATGGAAAGAAAATGTCCATATACTTCTCTGTAAATAATGGATACAGACACCCTTTCTCCCAAGAAGATTATTTTGTGTCATGTTCAGATGTTCTAGGAATAAACCAAAAGGACTATCATCTATTAGAATTGATCTGGTCCTGGAGGGTACCTATCCTCTTTTTCTCTAAAACACAAATAGAGATCAAAGTAATTTATTTTACTGTGATTTTAAGGAAAATAAATGTAACTTTTACTTCGGGGCTTTAGAACATTTTCATCAGCAAGGGAAAGAAATCAGGCAGGTAATTGACAGTTCAACCACCTCGGCCTCATTGCAAGCCCCTGCCTTCCTACTTCTCTGGAGCCCTTTGCCTTAGTGAGCTGCTGTAGAGCCCTGGCTGGGCCTTAGATCCTGCCTGCTTCACACTCATTAAAAAGCCGGGGCTACTTCTCAAATGAGCTTCAGATTTGGGGATCAACTATACTTCAAATAAGAATCTTAATGTCCAGGTTTATATACCGTGATGTAGCATTTTACCAATTTGAGAAAGGAAATTCTAAAAGGCTCTCAAGGGGCACCTGAATGGTTCAGTTGGTTAAGTGTCTGACTCTTGATCTTAGCTCAGGTCTTGATCTCAGGTTTGTGAGTTCAAGCCCCATGTTGGGCTATGTGCTGGGCATGAAGCCTACTTTAAAAAAAAAAAAAAGGCACTCAAATGGATTGGATTTACCCAGTACTTGAAGATTTAGTGACCTCCCGTATCATTTTATTTCTATGTTATGACTTTGTTATTCTAAGCATCCCTTTGCAGGAAAAAAAAAAATCATGCCATTTGAAGATGAGCTCCTCACTTTGTAATGGCCGGGTGAGCATCGTCACAAACTCAGGTCCATGGGCTCCAGAGCCAAAGCAGCTGTGTTCAAGTCCCAGCTCTGCTGCTTACTAGATATAAGGCCTTTGAGCAAGTAATTTAATCTCTCTGTTCCTCCATTTCCTCATCTGTAAAATAGGGATAAACAGAGTACTACCTTGCAGGTTTTTACAAAGATTAAATACATTAATATTTGTAAAAGACTTTCAACACTGCCTGGCCACTGGGAAGCCCTATATAAGTGCTTATTAAATTACAAAACTAAAAATTAAAATCGCCAAAGTGGATTAAATACTCTTTTGTGAGTATTATTAGAAGCAGGATAGAAAATCCTAAGTTCCTAATAATTTGGATGAGAGAGAGCTTGGAGGAGGGGATTGGTACAGGAAGATCAGAAGTCACTCCATTACCTCAGGAGTTCTCTTACGACTCAGGATTCTGTTCCATGACCATCCCACCCTTGTAAAGGCAAAATATTGTTGGGGGCGCCTGGGTGGATCAGTCGCTTGAGCATCGACTCTTGATTTTGGCCCAGGTCATGGTCTCACAGGTTGAGAGTTTGAGCCCTGCATCGGGCTCTGCACTTCCAGTGTGGAGCCTGCTTGGGATTCTCTCTCCTCTCTCTCTGCTCCTCCCCTGCTCATTCTCTCTCTCTCTCTCTCTCTCTCTCTCTCTCTCTCTCTCTCAATAAATCAAAATAAATAAGTAAAATCATAAAAGAAATCAAAACATTTTTTATGTATAATCATTAAGTAGAGGGAGATTGTCAGTAAAAATCATTCTTAAAAACTTCTAATACTTTTGGGGCATATGGGTGGCCCAGTTAATTAAGTATGTTAAATCTAGATTTCGGCTCAGGTCATAATCTCATGGTTCATGAGATCAAGCCCCACATTAGTCTCCATGCTCCCAGCGTGGAGCTGGCTTGGGATTCTCTCTCTCTCTCTCTCTCTCTCTCTCTCTCTCTCTCTGCCCCTCCCCTGTTCACTCTCTATCTCTCTAAAATAAATAAATAAAACTTTAAAAGATTTATAATACTTCCAATTACTAACTACTGGCATATAATGAATATAAAAGAAGAATGTGTGCTTCTTTAGCCTAGAAATGAGGTGAACAAGTAGTGACACCATGTGCCGTGTCACTCCTGTCCTCAGTCTCCTCCTTTCCCCAAGGACCAGGGAGCCTTAAATATAATAGAGCAGATAGAATTCATGAATGCTGAGAGCAACCCAAAAAGAAAAAGTGATATTTAAGGGTGCTTTTTCAAGAGAGATGGGGCAGCATGAAATAATCGTCTGTAGGGTCTCCAGAGCCAGACCTCAGCTCACACCTCAGTGCCAGCCCCGCCCACTTATCTCATCTTGATCCGAGTCACCTTCTGTGTCTCTGGAGCAAGAAATGGTAGCAAGCATGTAACGCATTATTTCACGTCTCCTCACCTTTCCACCTTCTCTTCTTCTGTCCTTGGCTACCCTGGCTTTCCTTCTCCCAGGGAAAACACGGACATTTGATCCTTCCCTTTGACTGCTTTCCAGGGATCCTAGGGTAAAATTAGCGCCATGGAGAGAAATAAAGCAGGGGTGCGGGGATACAGAGATCTTGATCTCTCTGTGTTCAATGTTCTCACCTATTGTGGCCATTACATGATGTAATGGGCACAACCTCCTAGAACAGCACCCAGCACGGGGTAGGAACAGTATGCATTTTTATCCTTATTAAAGATCTGGGAGCCTCTTGTTTCGGTGTTTGCAGATGAGCTGGTCTAGTTGAGGACTCTGCCCTCAGGAAGGTGGGGCTTGACCTGAAGTTGCAAGGAGTGGAGAGTCGACTTTGCTCTAGATGTGTCTGTGGGTCTGTCGGGGGGATTTCATGCATCCCTACACTGGGTCTATTCGTTCCCTGTTGCTGCCGGAACAAATTTCAGAGGCTCTGGGGTAGAATCCGTTCTGGGCTTTTCCATCTTCCAGAGGCTACCCGAGTTCTTTGGCTTGTGGCTCTGCATTTTTCCAACCTCTGCTTCCATCACCACATCTCTGACTCTCCTGCTGCCCCCTTATAAAACCTTTGTGATTATTTTGGGCCCTTTTGGATAATCTAGGAAAATCACCCCATCTCAGTACCCTTTACTTAATCATGTCTGCAAAATCCTTTCTGCCATGTGAGGCAACATAGTCACAGGTTCCAGAGACTATGACACGGCCATCTTTGGAGTGGGGATTATTGCTTACCATGCTGAGCAAGAAGTTTATTCCATTTGTGGCGAACACAGTTTTCTGAATCATACATGGAAATGTAGGCCATTTTCTCACTGATGCTCTTTTTCCGAAAAAAGAATGATGGGAAATCTAAAGTACCTTGCTCTTAAGAGACAGAGGGGAAGGGAGGAGAGGGAAGGAGAAGGAGGGAGAGAGACTCCTGGGGGGAGTCTACCGTCTGTCTTATATGAATGAGGAAGTGGTGATAGGAATGGCCACCTTCCAAGAAGATGTAAGGGCTTCCTAAAATCCTGTAAATGTTAAGGACTTGATGGCATGGAAGTCACAGTGGCAACTCCTGAGACAAATGGAATTTTGGTAAGTGGGGCCCCAGATCCTAGAAGTGAGCTGCATGGCTCCTTTATGCTTTTGCACATGCATATGCACACAGCAGTGACAAATGACCCATGTTGTAGCGGATTACAGAGGCACACGGGTTCTGGAGTTAGAAAAGCCCAGAATCCTGGCTCTGTTGGCTCTATCATTGACTAACCACATGAACTTGGATGACTTGCTTAACTGCCTTAAGCATCAGTGTTCTTCTCTCTAAATTGGGATAATAATAGTTCATAAGTTTGTTAGTAGGATTATCTGAGGTAATGTGTCATAAATGGTTAGCACATGCCTGACACACAATAGTTTTCATCAAGTAACTTTTATTATAATAACTGCAGTAAATCTGAGGCAAGATGTTGAAGTAGAATCACACCACCCGGCATATAACAAAGCACCTCACAATACCATGCACATTCCTCCCCAAAGTCTTTCTCGTCATAGTGCCACCCCTCAAGTTGCTCTTTTCTACCTCTTCAGAAACTCCCACATTTTCTTAGTCCTTTCTCCTTCCCTCCTTCATCACTCCTGACAGTCATCTCCCCTGTGGCTCTCTCTCTTTTTTTTTTTTTAAGATTTTATTTTTAAGTAATCTCTACACCCAACCTGGGCCTTGAACTCATGCCCCACAGACCAGGAGTTGCAAGCTCTTCCAACTGAGCCAGCCAGGAGGCCCTCTCCAATGGCTTCTTATTTAGGCTCATTCTATTCTATTTCTCTACCCATCTAACTGAGGAGTATAACAAAGGCACAATACTGAGCAATAAAAAGGCCCTTTCAAAAAGACGTGGGGGCGCTTCAGTGCCTCAGTCGGATAGGCATCCGACTGCCACTCAGGTCATGCTCTCACCGTTTGTGAGTAGGAGCTCCACATCGGGCTCTGTGCTGGCAGCTCAGAGCCTGGGGCCTGCTTTGGATCCTGTGTCTCCCTCTCTCTCTGCCCTTCCCTGCTCATGCTGTCTCTCTCTCTCTCTCTCTCAAAAATAAACATTAAAAAGGAATGGAAGTAGGGAAAACATGTCTGTCACTACTTAACCTGGTTTATTTTTGCTCTGTCACTTTATTATCCTCACTCTCCCAGTTTGCTACCCAGCTCCAGTGTGCCAAATGTTTGGAGAACCAGATGATGTGAGTTTATTTATGTGCTATTTAGAATTCTGAGACATGTATGCGATTCATTGATCTTCGTTGACTAGAGACCAAGGTATCTCTTCAAACAGTGGCTGCTTCAGAAAAGGCCTCTGTAGCAACCGTCCCCTGTCCAACGAGGACCCCTAGAGGCTACTTGTGATGTGGCAGCCTACCCTGACTGCTTTCCCAATTGTTTTCTTCACAGATCCTATCGTAAATTACAGATCCCTAAGTCCAAATAGAATAAAAGTTAATGTGTGGCTAATCTCTAGGGAGAGGAAACAGACCTACAGAGGTTATGTTTATCTTCTAGGCACAAAAGTACATCATGAGTACAGAACTTTAAAAATGTTTTTTAATGCTTATTCATTTTTGAGACAGAGAGAGAGAGAGAGAGAGAGAGAGAGAGAGAGAGAGAGAGAGAGAACGAACCAGCGGGGTAGGGTCAGAGAGAGAGGGAGACATAGAATCCGAAGCAGGCTCCAGGCTCTGAGCTGTCAGCACAGAGCCCGACGTCGGGCTGGAACCCACAAATGGCGAGATCATGACCTGAGCCAAAGTCAGACGCTTAACCAACTGAACCATCCAGGCGCCCCCAGTACGGGAGAACTTTTAAATGTGATAGGTAGGTGGAACACTTATGAAGGACATTTTGGGAACAGTTGGGGACATTTGAGTAGGGACCAAATTTGTTTGATGTGACTGAGTTCATGTTGATTTTCTTAGGTGTGAAGGCATCGTGCCTGTGGAGGAGACTACTTCTGTTCCGAGGAGACTCAGGCTAACATGTTTCAGGGTGATATACACAGGAGGATGTTTGGGACAAAGAACGACATGAGCCGGGGATTATGTGTGTACACATATGGAGAGAGACAAAGCAGATGTAGTAAGATGTTAGCAGTGGGTGAATCTAGGTGGGGAGGGATTTTTTTTTTCAAAATAAATTAGAATGTGAGAGCATTAAACCAAGTCATGTATAATGTTAACTGAATTCTTGTCTCAACCGTTGTGACGCCTCTTGTGCTGTAACATACGCTGAAATGTAACTTTTTATACTTTATGTTCCGCCATATTGTAATCACTCCCATGAGTATTTGCTGCTCTTTGTGTCTCTCTCAGGGCACACGTCGAACACAAATATTTGCTGATGCTGGGCTTAAAAAAAATGAAAAGGGGGGTGATGGTCATGCAGGAGGGCACTTGTGGGGAAGAGCACTGGGTGTTATATGGAAACCAACTTGACAATAAACTATAAAAAAAAAGTAAAATGTTAAGATACTAAAAAATTAAAAAAAATTTTTTTTTAATGACAGAAAACTTCGTAGCTCCCTATTATGTGCCATGATCTCACTGGGCTTACTCTGGGCCTGAAGGATGTTTCCTTGTGCCCTTTCCCCAACCCCCGGCTTCCCCTGACTGATTCATATTCATCCTCCAGCTTCCCATCCTAGGAGAGGCCTTCCTTGACCTGCCTCTGTGCTCTGAGATCATTTCCCCTTCCTTAACACTTACCACACAGTGTACTACATCTTTTATCTCGATTCAATACCCCATGGGCCTATATAGTTTTCTTGAGAAGGGAGTTTTCTTCGCCTTTTTATAGCTGTAAACTTAGTCCTTGATACAGTCTTTGGCACAGGTAAGAACTTAACAAACACTTAGTGAATGAATGCCCAGTACCAGGGTGACCAACTTTTTTTTTCAACGTTTATTTATTTTTGAGAGAGACAGAGCACAAGCAGGGGAGGGGCAGAGGGAGAGGGAGACACCGAATCCGAAACAGGCTCCAGGCTCGAGCTGTCAGCACAGAGCCCAACATGGGGCTCGAAATCACAAACTGTGAGATCAGGACCTGAGGTGAAGTCAGATGCTTAACAAACTGAGCCACCCAGGTGCCCCAAGGGTGACCAAATTTTTAGAGAGCCAAATTGGAATAATACCTATACCAGATTCACCCTCTCCCCAGATATTTGTGTATATATATATATATATATATATATATATATATAATACATACTTAAAAATTATATGTATACATGATATTAGATATAAAGTATGAAAAATAGGTGTTTATTTTATATCAAAGGATTTTTGGTAGACCAATTGTGGTAAACCAATTTCTTAGAAAGAAGTTATAATTTTGTCATACTCTTTCTCCCCAGGAAGACTTCTCTACGTATTAATCTGTATATTAATCTTTTTATAATTTATCTTTTTATATTACTCTATTATAAAGAATCTTTTATTCTTTATAATCTTTATATTGTTTTCATTTTTTTTAATTAAAGAAAAAAATTTTAAGTAACTCTGTGCCCAATGTGGGGCTTAAACTCATGACTCCAAGATCAAGAGTCACATGCTCTACCGACTGAACCACCAGGCCCCCCTTTATATTTTTAATTAGTTTTCCGCTTATTTCCCACTTCACACATTTCTAATCAACTTATTTCATATACATATATATGTGTGTGTCTGTATATATTCTCTATCTGAAATTCTATTTTGAACGTGTTGTTGCCCCTGTAAAGGCAAGTTGCAAAGTTTGTACACCCTTACTTATATGTAGCCACTTTAACTTGCATCAATTCTAAAACTATTCACAGGACACCTTAGATTTTCTAAGTTTATAATCACAGGTACAAATAATCAGTTTCCCAATATTTACACCATTCCATTTTCCGATTATGTTACCCAGAAGAATGGTCTTCAAATTGGCTTGCCCAAACCCTGGGCGTACACGAGGACTTTGCCAGGAGTGTACAGGCTGTGCAGCTTTATCAGTCTCGAAATCCCCGGCTTATATCGGTTCTTTGTCCTAAAGCTGACGGTCCTGCATTTCCCCTTCTCGTACTCGGAAAGGTACTTTTCGGTATTTATAGTCAGGATTGTAGTTCAACTTTCCAATTGTGTGTATATTCTAGCTATCCGATCCGTTTCATTTTATAGTGCAAGAAACTGAGTCCCAGGGAGGAAATCTGAAAGGTCATATAATTCCGCATCATCTTCTTTTTTATTTGGTGGAAGAATTTATGCATATTTTTTCCAGCTTTACTGAGCTATAATTCACCAAAAAAATATGTATATTTAAGGTATACAACATAATGTTTTGACATATGCATGCATTACAAAATAGTTCCCTCACTCAAGTTAATTAACATGTCAGAAAAACTTTAAATCATTCTAGTTTTAAATCTGTAATCATATCAAGAAAATAAAATGAATTATTAGCATTCAGTAATCTCTTTTTCTTTGCTAACTTACCTACCTTTCTAGGATTATGGCACTGATTTCTTTATCATTGTCTTCATTCTATCGTATGTTTCAATATGAGATTTCCATACATTAACCTAGGTTATTATGCTAATTGTAGTAATTACTTAAGGAAATAATGGTGAAATGGGTGGTCAATTTTCCCTTCCTAAGTTTTGCAGTTGACCTTTCCTGGCTTAACATCTCACAGCGGCATTCCAGGAGGGGTCATCCCAGGTGTTGAGGGTACATGAACAAGGTCCAGGATGCAAGATGTATGATATGGCCTCAGAAAAATCAGAGCGGATTCTGCCACAGCCACTGGTCAAAGCGAACTGCAGAAGGAGATTCAAGGAGAAGGGAAGTGGACTGCACACTCTGAGCACACCGGATATCATCCTAAGTTACACCTCTCTTTCATAGGGAAAATGATTTTTTTTAATTTTTTTTAACATTTATTTTTGAAAGACAGAGAGAGACAGCATGAGCAGGGGAGAGTCAGAGAGAGAGGGAGACATAGAATCAGAAGCAGGTTCCAGGCTCTGAGCTAGCTGTCAGCACAGAGCCTGATGCGGGGTTCGAACCCACGAATTGTGAGATCTTGACTTGAGCTGAAGTCAGACGCTCAACCGGCTGAGCCACCCAGGCACCCCGGGAAAATGATTTTAAAGTACAGAGGTAGTTCTTTTTAATGCTCACTATTTATTGTTGAGAGAGAGTGCACACAGTGGAGGGGCAGAGAGGGAGAGGGAGAGACAGAGAATCTGAAGCAGGCTCTGAACTGTCCTCATAGAGCCTGATGTGGGGCTTGAACTTACAAACCATGAGATCATGACCTGAGCCCAAGTCAGATACACAACCGGCTGAGTCACACAGGCGCCCAGTTTAGAGGTAATTTGAACTTGTAAAATCAAAGTTGGATTCCAAATGGGTTAACAGTTTTAGCAGTGAAGTTGACAGTCTTGTTTAACTTGGCTGTCCTCTGACTTTCATCCTTGTTGTTCTGAAGCAATCTTATTTCCAAAAATGAGGTGTTTTGTTACTGTTGTTGTTGCCACTTACACATAACAGTGAACAACTCAGGATAGTCCATTTATTACCTTTTTTTTCTTAAGGCTCCTTATGGCCTCTTTAAAAATCATCAAAGAGAGGTGCCTGGCTGGCTTAGTTGGTTAAGCTCCACTCTTGACTTCGGTTCAGGTCATGACCTCATGATTATGAGATCAAGCCGTGTGTTAGGGTCCATGCTGATCATGGAACCTGCTTAAGAGTCTCTCTTTCTCTCTTGCCCTTTTTCTCTCTCTCTCTTTCTCTTGTTCTCTCTCTCTCTCTCTCAAAAAAAAATCCTCAAATAGTTTTGGAGAAACAGCATATAAATTTCTGTTTTACTGTAATCCCCGTCTCCATTCTCATCCTTAATACATTCGCAAATTAGAGGAGGACATTTCTCTGGTCCCACACTTTGAAAATACACAATGTTATAAGAAGTAACATCTTTTCTATGGCAGGCAACAATGATAGTCGCCTTTTTTGTTTTGTTTTGTTTTGTTTTGTTTTGTTTTGTTTTGTTTTGTTTTGTTTTGTGAGAGAGCGGTCTGAGCAAGGGAGGGGCAGAAAGACAGAATCCCACGAGGGGCAGAGAGTGAGAAAGAGAGAAGCAGGGCTCACCCAAAGCACGGCTGGAGCTCACGAACCACAAGATCATGACCTGAGTTGAACCACAAGATCATGACCTGAGTTCGATGCTTAACCAACTGAGCCACCCAGTTGCCCCGCAATGATAGTCATCTTAAAGGCATTTGTTCAAGGACACTATCTCTTTACATTTCTAGAAAGCAAATATCTCATTAAGTGCTTCTGCATGTTTTAAAGAAACTTAAAAGTCGCCACTCTTAACAATAAAAGCCTCAATAACACAGGTAAACAAATCACTTTTGTGTGTGTGTTGGGTTTAAGGTATGCGATGAGGGTATTTAGCAGGTGAACTTCTCTCTTCATTTTCTTTGGTAAGAAGTTTATAAACTGGGGCACCTGGGTGGCTCAGTCATTAAGTATGTGACTTCAGCTCTGGTCATGATCTCCCAGTTTGTGAGTTTGAGTCTTACATCTGGTGAGCACAAGCCACGCTTCAGTTGAGCATGAGCCCTACTTTGGGTAAAAAATGAGCCTTGGGTGAGCTCTGCTTCTCTTTCTCTGCCCGTGACTCATTTATGCTTGCTTGCGCTCTCTCTCTCTCTCTCTGTCTCTCTCTCTCCCTCCCTTCCTCCCTCTCCCTCTCTCTCTCCCTCTCTCTCTCTTCCTCTTTCTCTCTCTTAAAAAAAAGTTATAAACTAAATAGAATTTGCCAACATTTACATTGATAGTGTCTGCTGAGCATGCAGACATGTGATCAAAGTGTAGTTTGCATTTAGACGAGACATAAACAATCTTTTATTTTATGTCTTATGCTGCTTCATTAAAATCTTCATCCAAATTGGGACGATCTTTTGAAACTCCTTTTTAAAGTTCAAAATGCCTAGGGGCGCCTGGCTGGCTCGGTCGGAAAAGCATGGGACTCTTGATCTCGGGGTCATCAGTTCAAGCCCCATGTGGTGGGTAGAGATGACTTACGTCAATAAATATTTTAAAAAATCGAAATGCCTAAGAGCTAGGGAGAACATTTTTGTTGCTATGATTTGAGATATCACTTGATACACTGGAGAAAGCATGACTGTTGGGAGGACCCGTCAGGGTCAGCTCTACACTGAAAGACTCAACGTATCTGTCCTCAAAATTTCCCCTTTGGTTTGCAATAAGACATTTTAGTTGCAACCTCTGAATAGGAAATGTAACTTTATTTGGCTTCATAGCAATCAAAGAAACATACAATAACACATGCTAACCCAAGTTTGGTTCACGGAAGCTAATTAAATAGCCACTATTTTACGCTGAATAATGATGTCTTTTGAGGAGATGAAAAACTTTTATTGATTTAGCGATACTTGCCTCGTGAATTTGTGAGATCCTCTGAGTCGTTACTTTCGCTTGCTCTTTGCCAGGTTCAATCCCAAATTCTTTTCTGCAAATTGTGCAGTACGCCCTGATTTGGTTCTTTACCTCCTTAATCATGTTATATGTTATATATGGTCACAGTATTCACAATGTTAAAAATCAAAATAGTGCTATATTGATAGAAAGCACAATAGTTAATCCATAGGCGAAACCAAAAACAGATTGTTACAGGCATTTAGATTTCCTATTTAAATTGAATCACTAGGAGTAAGGCAACAATGGGTGATCTGTTGCTGTGAACAGCTAATCAAGGTTGCCAACACCAGCCTCAGGGAGAAAACAGCAAACAGCGTTCCAGAAAGTGGGTAACTTGTGTCCAAGCCCTTTGACACTAAAAACACTGTTGCTTTCAGCCTCTATGTTTGTGGGCTGCCTCATGGCTTTTGCACCTTTCCTCAAACCCATGCAAGAGTGGGGAACAACTGGACTTTTCATGTCCCAGTGAGGGATTTCTCGTAAAGTGGGATTTTCAGTGCTAGAATCAGGACATTCCCCAGCAAACTAGGAAGGTTGATCACTGTAGCATGGGCAGCAATCCCTAAAATAGCAGAGACATGAGCAGAGATTTGCAATGATAAAGTTTTAGAAATATGTCCCTTGGAGACTGTAATCTCAATGACCAACCAAAAGCTAATTAATAAATTGTTAATACACGTACATGCATTTATACAGTGTATATGTAGTCTTTAGTAACCACTAAAGTCATGATGAGGGATAGAAGCAGAAAAATGTTCACCTTTAGCCCAGAAGCCTTAACTATAGCTTGAGCAGTTTTGATAAGGATCGAATACATACTGGTTGCTACATTCTTAAAGGGCCTCGGGACTGCCTGTATGTCTCACCCATAGTTAATATCGAGTTGAATGATAAGCACCAGAGAAATCTTGCAAAAATAGATTTTTTTATAGACATAGTTTTATTTTTTTGTTGAAAGAGAAAGCGAGAGAACACCAGCAGAGGAGAGAGGCAGAGGGAGAGAGAATCCTAAGTAGGCTCCACACTTAGCATGGAGCCTTATGCATGGCTCAAGGAGGGGTTCGAACCTACCTAGCCACCTAGTCACCCCCCAGCAGACATAGTTTTACCTTTGTTTATTTATTTATTTATTTTAAGGAAACTCTCTTCCCCATGGGGGACTAGAACTCAGGACTCCAAGACCAAGAGTCACATGGTCTACTGATTGAGCCAGTCAGACACCCCACAGAAGTAGTTTTATGAGTAGAAATTTGAAGGAACATTTATGATCACATCATAAATGCACATCCTCCCCCGGAGGATATATATCACCATATAACCACCAGCTTCATACAGCAAAAATGCAGTTCTTTCTACCCATGGGCCCTGTCCCTGTGCTACTTACATAAACTTACTAAGTCTCACCATACGTCTTAAGAATTCTTTCTTGACCATTGCGTTCAACAACCCCAAAACATTTTTGGTGACCTCACATGGGGATTGCAGAGCGAATCTAAGAGCCTTGGTGTCCCTTTTATTTCCTCAGCCTCTATTTCTTACTTATTCTGCTCTGGAGATGTCCTGAATAGTATGATCCTTCAGACGTGTTTTGCCTGAGTGCTCAGGAAAGAACCTTTTGCCCATGGCTACACTATGGGGAGGGATGGATTCCTGCCGCCTGGTTAGACCACTATTACCTTGGCCGTAACAGCATTGGGCTCAGAAATCAGATTCTCCTTCGTTTTCCTGTTCTTTTAATGTGTATACTCTTGTCAGGCATAGCATGGCTACATGTGTCATTAGGACAGCCACCAATCTTAAGACTCCAGGGTAAGGTTTCCTTCTAAAAACCCACTGTGACCCCTCAATGGACATAGAATCTAAGATAGGTCTGACCTTGTGCTTCCTGAAAGGGACTGGTGGGGGTGGGGGAACTATTACCATGTTGGGGCACTTACCCAATGAGGGACTGCTTCCTTGGGACGGGATCATGGATAAAGCTCAGGAGAAAGTTGCCCGGATTAGATAGGAGCTCCATACTTCATTTTTCACGTCTCTCATTTGTCCTTACCCATGTGGGCTATTTGGCATTTTCGGTCTTGCTCTCAGATTGAAAGCACTTCTAGTTTAGATAGATGAGACTTCGGGTGCCTGGGTGGCTCAGCTGGTTGAGTGTCCAACTTCAGCTCAGGTCATGATCTCACAGTTCGTGGGTTTGAACCCTGCGTCGGGCTCTGTGCTGACATCTCGGAGCCTGGAACCTGCTTCGGATTCTGTGTCTCCCTCTCTTTCTGCCCCTCCCCTGCTCATGATCTGTCTCTCTCTGTCTCTCAAAAATAAATAAATGTTTAAAAAAATCAGATATATGAGACTTAATACAATATAAAATAGCTGCCCCTTCTTAACAAAGGCCAGGACCTCTATCCTGCCCATTAATATTAGGAACAGAGGCTTACAAAAGGTTTTATTATTGGTCATCAAGTATATCAACTCCCTCAAAATGTAAAGAGGCAGCCCAATCTCTGTGGTGATTCAGTCCATTCACCAGCTCCTATGGTAGTCTGGAATGCATGAGGGAAGCCAAGGGAGGTCAATGTCCCTGCCCAGGTAGTAGAAAGGTGTCAGAGCAGTTGAGAAGAGCGACATCTCCTGCCATTCTGAGCCCCAGGAAGCGTTGGCAGTATTCCTGATGGGACACCATTCAGAAACTGAAGGGGATTTGGGTAATGGACTGTCAGTTAGTTAATGTTCTCTCCTTATTTTGTAGGAAATAACTACGGGACAACTTCCTCAATCCCAGAGGATTCCCTCTTGGACTCCTAATACACTGAATTAAATTCAGATTTAAAGGAAAAGCACCAAAACCTACATCCCAACCCAAATAATAAATATTCTACCCCCTAGTTAACAACTATCAATAAAAGATAATAACCCAACCCCCAGAGTTTTCCCTCTGCTTGAGCTCACCCACTCTCAGATCTTTGCTTTAGTCAGCTTTCCTGCTTGTTACTCTTCCCCTCTGCTCCCTGTCTTTCCCTGAATTTCTTCTTGGGACAAAAACAAGAACCTTTGGTGTCTCCTTTGGGTCTGACTGGGTAGAGGCTCCAGGGCCCGGGAGCTTCCTGGTTCACTTATCAACATCTTTTTGACAATCACAAAGGAACAAGGTAATAGGTTGAGCGACTCTCTTCATCAGTGAGTCTCCCCAGTTCTTGCTTTCCAAGAGTCAGATGCTCAACCAACTGAACCACCCAGGCACCCACCCCTAGACTTTTTAAATTGACAGTGTTGCCTTAGCTTCAGGTGTACAACATACTGATTCAACACTCTACATTATGCTGTGCTCCCCACAGTGTGGCTTCCATCTGTCACCATGCAGTGTTACTACAATAACACTGACTTTCCTTGTGACTCATTCGTTCCATAACTGGAAGCCTGTACCTCCTGCTCCCCTTCATCCATTGTGTCCATTCTCTCATCCTCTTCTCCTCTGATAACCATAAGTTTGTTCTCTGTATATAAGGGTCTGTTTCTGCTTTTTCTGCTTGTTCGTTTGCTCAATTGTTTTGGTTTTTAGATTCCACAGATAAGTGAAATCGTATGGTATTTGTCTTTGTCTGACTTATTTCATTTAGCATTGTACCCTCCATATTGTGTGGGGGGGGGATGTACACACATATATATCCTGCCACTTTTTTATCCATTCATCTATCAATGGATACTGAAGGTTGCTTCCCTATCTTGGCAATTATTAATAATGCTTAAATAAACACAGGGGTGCATATGTCTCTTTGAATTAGTGTTTTCACCTTCTGTGAGTAAATAGTACTGGAATTACTGCATTGTATGGTATTTCTTTTCTTTTCTTTCTTTCTTTTTTTTTTTTTTTTTTTTAGAGAGATAGCATGCAATCAGAGGAGAGGAGCAGAGGGAAGGAGAAAGAATCCCAAGCACTCTCTTCCTTCTTCTGGGATCTCTTTCCCAATTTTGCAATATTCTGTGGCTTGTTGGTTTTTTTCAATATACTTTGGATCTTCCTAAGCCCTTACACGTATACCTATTTCAACCTCTTCTTTTAAAAAACCAGTGCTTAGCTTTACATTAACTATTTCTATATTGGTGTAAAGTTAGTTTGCTTTCCATTTTTCACTATTAAAAATACTACTGTGACCATATTTGAACATGTATCTTTGTGTACACATAAAAGTAATATGTAGGAATTACTAGGTAAAAGAATGTATGAATTGATAAACCATGTATGTATATTGAATATATATAATAATAGATTCTGCTTAATTGCCCAGCCAAGATGTGTCCCAGTTTACACATGGGCCAGTTTCTTGTTTTTCGCACCAACCTCAGCAACTTTAAACAGATAGCCTCTAAAAACTGGGGTACGGGGGCTCTTGGGTGGCTCAGTCAGTTAAGCATCCAACCCTTGATTTCAGCTCAGGTTATGATCTCATGGTTTGTGGGTTCAAGCCCCGTGTCAGACTCTGCACTGGCAGTGTGGAGCCTGCTTTGGATTCTCTCTCATCTCTCTATTCTCTCTGCCTCTCGCCCAGAATAAATAAATAAACATTGAAAAAAATGTACAGCTACCTACTTAAAAACAACAACAGGAGTGCCTGGGTCGCTCAGTCGGTTAAGCCCCCGACTTCAGCTCAGGTCTTGATCTCACATTCGTGGGTTCGAGCCCTGCGTCAGGCTCTGTGCTGACAGCTAGCTCAGAGCCTGGAGCCTGCTTCCGATTCTGTGCCTACCTCTCTCTCTGCTCCTCCCTGCTCATGCTCTGAATCTCTCTGTCTCAAAAATAAATAAAATATTTAAAAAAATTTTTTTAAACAACAATAACAACAACAACAACAACAAAAACCACCCTGGGGTACATATAAGGGTCATTACCAAACCAGAGCAGGACATCTAATCCAGTATGTCAGGCTTCTTGGAGGAGGTGACTCCTAAGCTCAGTCTTAAAAAAAACCAAATAGGAGTTAGGCAGCAAAAGAAGTATGAAAGGGATTAAAATTTTAAAGGATGGAGGTTAGTGATCACTTGGAGCAACTAAAACTCGTCCACACTACCTGTGGGAGTATAAATTAGTCAAACACTTTGGAATTTTAGATAGTCTCTAGTAAAGCCAAACATCACATACTCTAAGTTCTAGATAATTATCTAACAAAATGCTTATCTATGGTCACCAGAACATACATACTAGGGTATTAGTAACAGCAGTGTTTGTAATAGCCCCAAATAAAATGTTCATCAGCAATAGAATGGATAAATAGAGTACAACATAGCCTCACACAACGGACAACCATACAACAATGAAAAATAATCTACAAGTTGGGTCTCCTGGCTGGTTCAGGAGGAAAAGCATGTGACTCTTAATCTTGGGATCATAAGTTCAAGCACCACTTTGGGCCTAGAACTGATTTAAGAAAAATAACCTATAAGTTTAAACAAAAATATAAATGAATCACACACACATTATTTTGGGTGAAAGACAGCAGACACAAAAGATTACATATTGTATGATTCCATTATGTAAAGTACAAAAACATGCAAATATTAACATATGCTATTAAAAGTCAGAATAGGGGCTCCTGGATGGCTCAGTTGGTTAAGCATCTGGTTTCAGCTCAGGTCATGATCTCCCGGTTCGAGGGTTTGAGCCCCACGTCGGGCTCTGTGCTGACAGCTAGCTCAGAGCCTGGAGCCTGCTTCAGATTCTGTGTCTCCCTCTCTCTGTGACCCTCCCCTGCTCGCGCTGTCTCTCTCTGTCTCTCAAAACATTAAAAAAAATAAAAGAATAGTTGTTTCCTTTGTGGAGTGGGGAGGGTATGGGTAGAGACTGGAAGAGAGCATGAGAGTGCTTTTGGGGTGCTGTTAATGTTATTCCTTTGGACTTGGATGCTGACGACATGGAAGTGTTTTGTTTGTGAAATTCATTAAGCAGTACACACACACATGCTTTCCTATATGAAGATTATTCTTCAATAAAAAGTTGGGAATAAAGGAAGGGGTGATTGGCTTTTAAGACAGAGGTAAGAGGAGCGCCTGGGTGGCTCAGTCGGTTAAGCGTCCGGCTTTGGCTCAGGTCAGATCTCACGGTTTGTGGGTTCGAGCCCTGTGTCGGGCTCTGTGCTGACAGCTAGCTCAGAGCCTGGAGCCCGTTTCAGATTCTGTGTCTCCCTCTCTCTCTGACCCTCCCTTGCTGCAGCTGTCTCTCTCTGTCTCTCAAAAAAAAAAAAAAGCATTAAAAAAAAAAGACAGAGGTAAGAGCATAAGCACAGACTCAGAGGCTTGATGAGTTCATGCAGGAACAAACCACAGAGTGGACAGAGAAGGGGCGCCAGGGAAATGTATGCAGTAGTGGAATAAGACTGGCTTCAGTGCCTTCTGATTCTAAGAATCTATGTTTTTATGATTAGCCCGAGGATATATAGTTAATTATTTAAAAAAAAGGATAAGACCCTGTGGAAGATTGAAAACATGGCTATAATATTTTTTAAGTTCTATTTTTTTGAAAGAGAGGTAGAGAGAGAGAGAGAGAGAGAGAGAGCGAGCAGGGGAGGGGCAGAGAGATTGGTAGAGAAAGAATCCTAAGCAGGCTCCACTCTCAGTGCAGAGTCCAACATGGGGCTCGATCCCATGAAGCATGCAATCATGTCCTGATGGCTATAATATCTTGCTAATTTTCTTATTAAGGCATGGGATCTCTTTCCCTATTCTTTAAGTCTGGGTTGGCTCTGTGATTTGCTTTGATTAACAGAATGTGGTGGAAATGACGGTGTGAGTCTTGGAGCTTAGGCCTTAAGAGATCTTGCCCCTTCTACTCTTGCTATCTTAAAATCTTGAGACCACCATGCCATGAGGAAGTGCAACATTATGGGTTGAATTTGTTTCCCCCGGTCCTTATGTTGAAGTCTTAAATCCCAGTACATCAGAATATGAATTTATTTGGAAACAGGTCTTTAGGGAGGTAATCAGCTTAAAATCAGGTCACTGGGATAGGCACTATCCCAATATGACTCACATCCTTATAAAGGGGGAAGGGGAGTGTAGATGTAGACACACACAGAAAGAACACCACATGAAGATACAGCCAGAACTGGGATGATGCTTCTACGTACCAAGAAACACCAAAAATTACCAGCAAACCATCAGCCTTCAGAAAGATTCAACCCTGCTGACCCTGTGACCTTGGAATTCTAGCCTCAAGAACTGTGAGCAAATGAATTTCTGTTGTGTAAGTCACCCTGGCTATGTATGTTGTTATGGTGGCTCTAGCAAACTAATACACGTCTTACTCCAATAGGTTAGATTGTTTGTGTTAGTTTGCTAGCGTTGCCATAACAAAGTAGGGAGGGCTGGGTTAGTTAAACAACAGATGTTAATTTCCTTAACGTTTGGGAGCCTGGAAATATGAGATCAAGGTATCAGCAAGGTTGGTTCCTTGCAAGACCTCTCCTTGGTTTGTAGATGACTGTCTTCTCCCTACATCTTCACATGATCTTCCCCTGTGTGGTTTGTGTCCAAACTTTCTCTTCTTATAAGGACACTGGTCATATCGGAATAGGGTTCACCCTAATAACCTCGTCTTAACCTAATCATCTCTTTAAAGATCATACCTTTGAATGCAGTCATCAGCTTCCACGTATGAAGTTGGGGAAGGACATAGTTCAGCCCACAATAGGCCATATGGAGAATACAGACACTGACAGACTACAGCACCAACTACCGGATGTGTGAACAAGGCCAGTGTGAAACCCACGTGAGTGAGCCTGGGTGCCATCAGCAGAAACATCCAGCAATGCATAGATTGCAAGAAGTAGTAAATGACAAGTGTTTTAAATAGTAGGTTTGGGGGTGGTATGTTATGCAATTGAAAGACCCCACTACACGTGAATTCTAAACCAGGCTCAATTCTACACAGTAGTTACTGATAGGCTTCATGTTAAGTGGATTGTTTAGTCAGTGATTTCATTATTACCATAGAAAAGGAGTAAGTATTAATATATTAATTTACAACGAGTAGATGTTATTATTGCTTCTCATAACATTTATATAGCACTTTGCTAATTGTTTGAAATAGTCTCTTAATAATTTATAAAGTTTTTTAATCAAAGAAATATTGAATCATAGACCCTTGGGGCTAAAAAAACCCGAGAGGTCATTTAATCCAACTCCTTAACTTCAAAGAGAATGACCTACTCTACCTCATCTAGAGAAGAATCCTCCTCCTCTTCATTGTCATCCAGAAAAACTTTTAAAGTGTGGATCTATAAATGGAACTGTATTTGGCACTCTGTTATAGGCCTTAAAAAATTTAATACAAGAATGAAGCAGAGACAAACCACACATAAACAAATCCAAAGGATTTCATGCACATACAACTTAAAAAGAATGGATAAAATAAGATGTGATACACACACACACACACACACACACACACACACACGAATATTATTCAGCCATGAGAAAAAATAAAATCCTGCCATTTCCAACAACGTAAATTGACCTTGAGGCATTATATTTTTTCCCTTGAGGGCATTGTTAAAGTGAAATGAGTCAGACAGTGAAAGACAAATAGTGTCTGTCACCTAAATATGAAATCTAAAAAAGCCAAACCCATAGAAACAGAGATGAGAGGGGCGTCTGGGAGGATCAGTTGCTTAAGTGCCCTACACTTGGTTTTAGCTCAGATCATGATCTCATGGTTTGTGTGCTGACAGCACAGAACCTGCTAGGGATTCTCTCTCTCTCTCCCCTTCTCTCTCTGCCCCTCCCCTGCTTGTTCTCTGCTTCTCTCAAAATAAATAAATAAACTTAAAAAAAAAAGAGAGAGAGAGAGAGAAATAGTCTGGAATGACGGTTAGCAGGTGCAGAGGTGGAAGAAATGGGGAGATGTTGGCCCAAGGGTACAAATATTTAGCTTGGGGATAAGCTCTGGGTATCTAACATACAGCGTGGTGATTATACCAATAATACTGTGCTATATATTTGAAAGGTATTAAAAGAGTAGATCTTGGGGCGCCTGGGTGGCTCAGTCGGTTAAGCCTCCGGCTTCGGCTCAGGTCAGATCTCACGTTCGTGGGTTCGAGCCCCGTGTCAGGCTCTGTACTAACAGCTAGCTCAGAGCCTGGAGCCTGCTTCCAGTTCTGTGTCTCCTTCTCTCTCTGCCCCTCCCCCTCTCATGCTCTGTCTCTCTCTGCATCAAAAATAAATAAAACATTAAAAAAAAAGAGTAGATCTTAAATGTTTTCACCACAAAAAAGAAATGGTTATTGTGTGACATGATGGAAGCGTTAACTAAATCTATGTTGGTAATCATTTTGCAATATATTTATATCAAATCAACACCTTGTACAACGAAAACTATGTTGTATGTTAATTATATCTCAATAAAGCTGAGGGAGAAAAGGAAAAAATGCTACATATAAAATGACATTTTTTCCTTCCAATTTATTTACATAAACATTTTCAGCCCAGGTAGATAATACTAATAGAGTTAAACATCACTGTACAAGCATATACATGTATACAAATAATAAAAGAAAAGATTTGGGGAAATATGACAGGTCTTAAATATTTGAAGGGCAGTTGTGTAGAAGGAAGATTTACTCTGTTCAGCTACTGCATAGAACTAGGACTGAGGTGAAGCAGGTAGAAGTTCAAGGAGGCATGGGCGGTTTAACTTTCAGATGAACTTTTCAACAATTAGAACTCCTCAAAATAAATGCGTTCCCTCACTAGAGGGAACTGTAGAGGGAATTCCAGATTAGCCTAGGTGACTTCTAAGGTTCTTTACAAACCCCTCTGATGGTGAGCCACATGTCAAAATTAAATGCATTTATCAGCCTGGAAACACACACTGGTAAAGACGGATCAGTGGAGCATTGCAACCCACCTCCCTTCTGATTACCTTAGAAGAAGGTAATTGAAGGTTCTGGGTGAAGAATTGGTACCAATTGTGGTTGTTTTAGGTAGGGACGGAGTAGAGTCCAGGGAAACTGTTACGTCTCTGTGGATGAGTGTGAGATTCTCTTATGAAGGAGGATCTGAGTACAATCCTGAGTACTGTAAGAGGAGTCACTTGGGAGTCATACTGGAGAGAATATGATTATTGCAAAAGTCATAGCTAAGAAAGAAGACACCATGAAATAGGCTAATTGGATAAAACATATATGCCTGCCATAGGAGCAGGGGGGGGGGAGCGTTGAGGAACAACAGATGATACTCATTAAGAAATTATAATCCAGGATGTCCTGGAAAAATAATTTTGAAACATTAGGTGAAAATTTTTAACATTGTACATAATGAAGGGGGGGAGGGGGTGAGAAGCACAGCCCGCCAAGCGATGAGAGGAAGAAATGTTTTTGTTTTAGTGAGTTGCTTGGTGCTGAAGGTGAGGAAGCTAGGGAAGAAAGGCTGATAGGAGAATCCAGCAAAGGTGACCTGAGTCTAAATGAACACTGTGTTCATACAGATATAGAGAAAGAAGTAGATAGGAAAGACAATGTGAGAACGTGGCAATAGCCTGGACATGCAGATTGGCAAAGAAAGGGATCAGTGAAACTTTGCTCATGAGTCTCTTGCTTCTGGAAATATCAGAAATTGCTCCCATTACAGGGAAGGTAAAGATGATAAGCACCTGTCTTCGGTGTGCCTTGGTGATATGTCTGTCTGATCTTTCATCCAGCCCCTGGCTATTGGCTGGTTGAGGTTGTCCCTGAGTTACTATGTACCATCCCTGCTGCTTTTTTTTCACCTGATTTATGCCCCCACCTGGAGTTTCCAGCTGCCCTCAGTTCAATTTGAGATGGTACTACAGTACTACTTGAGATTGTTTTAAATGCTTAAAAATACTTTTTTTTTAATGTTTATTTATTCTTGAGAGAGACAGAGTATGAGCAGGGGAGGCACAGAGAGAGAGGGAGACACAGAATCAGAAGCAGGCTTCAGGCTCTGGGCTGTCAGCACAGAGCCCTATCGATGCAGGGCTTGAACCCACAAACAGTGAGACCAAGACCAGAGCCGAAGTCAGATGCTCAACTGACTGAGCCACCCAGGCCCTCCATAAATGTCTTAAATGTTTAAATGTAACTGTCAGGCAAGTCACTTTACTTTTGTTATATTGAGATGAAATAATTTCCCACACCTAATGAACTAGGTTTCTCCCTAGTTCATTCACCATCCTGCATTCTTAAAGTGCCCATTTCACTTTGAAAATGAAAGAAAGGCAAATATCTACAAAATAAATGCATATATCCTAAGTCTTCACTTATAGGATATTTGCTTTAGTTTAGATAGGATCTTAAGAATCAATTGTAGAGGAATCTGCATCTGCAAAACAAAGGTATTATATAACAGTGCACATGTGCAAGACCACGTAGGAATGACTAATACAGTGATATATGATTCTACATGCTTTAATTGTGTTTTTGTTTTTAGCTGGCAGCAAGTGGTGGTGGTGGTGGGGCTCATCTGGATAAATACTGTAAAATTTGTTTCATAACGTAAGTTATACCACATGAAAAAGTTAGGCTTGGAAAATCTGATGGACTTCTGAAAACATCTATTTTTTTGTATGAATAGTAAATGCTTATATGACACTTAATAAAGGCCAAATACTGTTTTAAGTGCTTTATGTCAAACAATTTCATTTTAATGACATCCCTAAAAGATAGGTATTATTGTTATTGTCACCTCACTGATGAGGAACTGGTGCACAAAAGGTTAAGTATTGCCCAAGATCAAATAATTAATAAGTATCTGAGCCCAGTTTTGAACTCAGTCTGGCTTCAGAGACCCTGCCCTTAACCACTGCACTATACTACACTCATCTATAATGCACTGTGTATGAATTAGCAGAGAAGCCAGACCATTATACTCAAATTAAAATTCTCTCAGGTAACAAAAACCAAACAAACCAAATCCTGGCTCTGGGATAACCTTTATATCCTGTGTCAATGGTTTTTCCCCGAGTAGTTGCAAACAAAAGGAAAAAAAAGTATTTTAAACCCAGGAAAACTTTGATCCAAATGGAAAATTCATATTCTATCCAGTGCTGGAGCATAGTGTTTCTGTTCCCATTTTGGGGAGCAATTTCAGTTATTTCTGTTACACCTTGGATGGTGATGGAATTATCCATAGTGCTCTTACAGTAGTATCAGTGTCTGTGGATGGTCCATTTAAGGTCATCCTGGTTTTCCAGAAGATGCATCCACCTTTCCCTCCAAACCTATCTTCCCGGTGGTTGTTTTATTGCTTCTTTGCAATGCCTCCCATCCTGTCTGCTTTAATTTTAAGCAAATTTTCAGGGTGGTACCTGCAATAACTGGTACTTTTTATCAAGGAAACAAGGAAATGAAAGGAATGGTAAGAAGACGGTTGTCAAGTTCTTCGAGAATTTAAAGAACTGGATCAATATTAAGATGCGAGAATGTGCAGTGGGGGAATGATTAGTGGATATTTATACATATGTATGTATGTGCATGTATAAAAAACACTGTTATTTTTGTGTCACCTTCTTTAGACAATGTAAGTTAATGATGAGTAAGTTCTGACTCAGAAACAGGGCCAGAGAAACATTTTTTTCCCTCTTTGTCATCAAAAGACCTGACCACGTGCACGGTCTATAAAGCATACCAGGGGGAAGATTAGCTTTACTGTCAAGCATTGTAAGGGTAACAGAAACACACATGTGGTTAGACGGTAAAGGAGTTCAAGAGGAATTCATGGTAATATAATATGAGGAGTGGGGCCACAACTGCCTCTCCAGTGAGACTGCAAAGTGCAGACAACGGCAGGCGAGTGCAATTTAACATCATGAAATAGTTTCAAAAAACTACAATAAAATAATAATGTTCCTTTTTAGTTTTTTCACGTAAGTTTTGTACAACCTTAGACTCTAGGCCTGCTGCTGGTAATGGTGTTGAAAGGGAGTCTCCTGGGCGTTTTAGGAGTTTTCACCTGGACGAGAAGCAGCAAATGCCTTTTGCTTTTCTGTCCCAGCTGTGCCTGCTAAAGAGCCATGCACCTGGGGCGCTCAGGGCAACTGATTGATTTGACAGGTGGAGGTGAGCCATGGATGGCTTTAGACCATCCATCCCCAAAAGGCGGT
>NC_043702.1:128640743-128765008 GCF_006229205.1 Suricata suricatta | reverse complement strand
GGCGGGGCCGGGCCGCCGGGAAGCCCTCCCTCCGAGTAGCGGAGGTGACTGGTCGGGCGGGGGGCGGGAGACGCTCTGTCCCACGCTCTCCCTGTGCTCGGTGGTTTAAAGATGGCGGCGGCGTTGGGGGCGCGGAGCCGCGGGAGGAGGAAGGGGAAGGAGAATCTGTGAGTCGCCGAGAGGCAGCGCAGCGGCTGCTGTGAGGAGTCCGCGTGCGGAGCTGCCGGCAGCCCGACCTCCGGGGCCGGAGCCTAGACTGGGACCCGGAGAGGCCGGAGCAGCGCCGGGAGCCTGAGGCCGGAGCCGAGGAGGAATGTGACCTGGGGTCGGCGGGGGCGCGGGAGTACGCGAGCGCAGGGATGGGGCAGCAGGTGGGCCGCGTCGGGGAGGCTCCGGGGCTTCAGCAGCCGCAGCCTCGCGGGATCCGGGGCAGCAGTGCAGCCAGGCCCTCCGGCCGCAGGCGGGACCTGGCGGGGCGCACCACAGAGGCCGGCTTCAATATCTTCACCCAGCATGGTGAGTGTGTCTGGGAGACGGCGTGAGGGCGTGGGGGAGGCCGGGGGTGGATTTGGGGCGGGGTGGGAGGCAGACAGGCAGCTCTAGGGGGTCGAGGGGTGGCGGGGTGCCTGAGAGTGGGGGCGGAATCCGCTGCCATCTGGGCCAGTCACGGGAGGCGAGTCACACCCCTCCCCCCTCCCGTCTCCAGCCTGGCTGGCAGCTCCTGGGGGCGGAGAAGGAAAGAGAAGTGGTCTTAGGGACCGTGGATGGACTGTCCTCTATCTTGGGACACTGTGTGGCTCGGTGAAGACGGTGGATAGTAGCTCTAGGGGAGGGAAGGATGCTGGGAGGTGTGAGCTCAATCCAGTAGGTGTTAGTGTAAATCGGTCGTTAGCGAAGGGAATGGGTTGTGCCTCAAAGGATTTGGAAATAGGAACTGAATCTCAGGAGATAGTGGTGTATAAGGTATATGTACGTATAAGTCTAAGAGCAGTGTCAGAATAGTGAGCAGTGACCTGAAATACTCTTCCCTGACAAAGATAAGGGTAGTATCTCAGTACTTTTGAATTCTCCACCTTCCCCACCCCGGCCCCATACTGGAAATGAAGGGCTTTGCTAGACTGTCCTATGTTGGGCTCTTTTGGGTAGCATACAATTCTGAGAGCTGCCAGGGATTAAAGGTTGGTTGTTATGGTTAGGACTTTGGATGTGAACAGGAGTTTTCTTCCTTGTTCATACCTGCGTGCATATATCCTGTGCCTAGTCTGGAACCTATTACTTTGGTCTCATTATCCAGGTATTTTTAGAATGGCTGTCTCCCAATTCTTTTGATCATACCCTCTTATCAATAAAAGAGCATATACTCCAGGAACTTATGTACTTATTAATTATACATGGACTTGTTCTGCTGTACCAATGTTATGTAACTTATAAATGCAACCAGAAATGGAATGTAAGAAAGGATGAGGTGAAAAGCCAAGTATAATGAGAATTCTAATATTTTCCGCCCCCCCCGCAGCCCAGTGGAGCCTTTTGCATTTCCTCTGAGCTGCCCCCACACCACTTTTGAGACCACTTTTCTAGAGGAAGGAAGAGTGCTGAAGGGGGAAAAACAAAATTCGAGCTTCATGGGGTGACCATGAGCTACCACAAGGCCTTAGGCTGAAGAGGTAGATGTGACATGGATAGATGTGACAAGGACTGCATAGTTGAGATTGGTTTGAGAGGTTGGAGTTTCACTAAGGAGGCATATAGAAAATAATAAAGGATCAAAGAGACAGGGTGTCTAAATGTAGGGAAGAGGAGGAAGAAACGAAGTGGGACTGTTAGTTAGAAATGGATTTTGGAGGAAATAATAGCATGCATAGCAGTATGCAAAGAAGGGCTGAGCCCGGGAGCTGTGGCTGCTTGCTGCGCTGTGTTGCAGAACGTTGGGTTTGGGGTTTGTGAGTACGCTGAGTTTTTTCCTCAGTGAAGGAGATATAAATTATTTTGGTCCATTCAGGTGTTACATGTCTACTGCTAAAAATGTGAGTCAGCTTCTCTTCCAGGTATATGAACGTTTTTATGAAGGCACTATATATGAGTTAGTCTTTATTGAAATCACTTTATAAAACACAGGAGGAAAGAATGGATGAGTAGTTTTCAAGGAAGATCATCCAAGTAGCCTCGTTTTGTGGGAAGTGTTAGTAGGCATTAAACTTGGGCCAGTAGGCAATAGTGATTCCCTTCCTGTGGCATCTTACTGAGGACAGAAACTTTTCAGAGAAGGAGGAATGTCATGAAGAATGGAATGGGAAGAGATTTTGAAGGATGGAGAGGACTTGCATCTATGGATCAAGAAAAGGAGGACAGGTTGGGCAGGAGAAAAGACTTGAGCATGAACAATGGGAATTAACGTAATTTGTTGAGGGGATAGTGAGGAGATATTGGTTTGGAGTGAAGCAAGTCCTCCAGGAGTGACTCTTAGAGCACGAATTCCAAGAATCAGGTTCTGGTCCTGGCTCCACCTGGCTGGCTGTGTGACGTACTCACTTACCATCTTTGGCTTTCTTTATCTGCAAAATGTGGGACTGAATGATTGCTAAGGTACCTTCTGACTCTTAAGAGTTTATGATTGGGGTGCCTGGGTGGCTCAGTTGGCTAAGCGTCCGGCTTCGGCTCACGTCATGATCTCACAGTTCGTGGGTTTGAGCCCCGCGTAGGGCTCTGTCTGACAGCTCAGAGCCTGGAGCTTGCTTCAGATTCTGTGTCTCCCTCTCTCTCTGTGCCTCCCGTGTTCACACTGTGTCTCTCTGTCTCTCAAAAATAAATGTTAAAAAAAAAGTTTATGATTCTGTTGGAAGCAGCGGGAAGAAAGCTTTGAGTATGTTTGATTAGGCCTGGGTAATGGAAATGGTGGCAGAGGAGTTGATACCAGTTTACCCGATTGGCTAATTCATAGACTATATCAATAAGCCCAAATGTGAAATGTTGAATGACTGGCCTTACATGGAGACAGTGGGAAGGAGAGGGGGGTAAGTTGGAGGGATATTTCATTCATTCAATAAACAAAAGTTTTTTTGAGTACCTATTATGTGACTGCGTTCTGGGATGTTTCTGTGAGCATAACAAGAGTCCCTGTCCTTGTAGAACTTAAAGGACTTCATGATTCAGTGTGGAGGATGAAAGAGAAATCACTTTGGAATATTTATAAAGGGCATGAACTCTGGGATCATTCTGCCTGGATTTGAAACCTGGCTCAGCTGCTTCTTATATGTGTGACCCTGGGGAGGTTATTTAATGTTTTTGTGTTTTGGATTCTCCATTTGTAAAATGGGGATAAGATCACCTAGTAATAATAGTATCTAGGTTAAGTTAGTTAATACATGTAGTGCATGATACATGGTAAGAGCTAAATATGTGTTAGCTGCTGCCATTACTACTGTTACTGTAAAAATAGGGGTGAGTCAAAGACTGTAAGGTTTTGAAATTGGCTGAGATGACGATTATTGACAAGTTTGGAAGTTAGAAGCTAATCGAAAGGATGGGAATAGGGTAGATTTGTTGCCAAAATCTAGTATGAAAAGAATGTCATTAGCAAATAATATAGGAAAGAAAGGTGAAGTGAGTACTGTTTCTAGACAGATCAGTGTGTTTTTTTTTTAAATAGTTTATTGTCAAATTGGTTTCCATATAGCACCCAGTGCTCTTCCCCACAAGTGCCCTCCTCCATCACTACCACCTCTTCCCCACCCCCTTCCCCTTCAACCCTCAGTTCATTTTCAGTATTCAGTAGTCTCTCAGGTTTTGCGTCCCTCTCTCTCCCCAACTCTCTTTCCCTCTTCCCCTCTCCCTGGTCCTCCATTAGGTTTCTCCTGTTCTCCTGTTAGACCTGTGAGTTAGATCAGTGTTTATGTAGATCAGAGTTTCTCAGCCTTGGCAGTGTCGACATTTTAGGGTAGATGGTTTTTTGTTGTGGGGGGCAGTCATATGCGTTGTAAGACATTTGGCAGCATCCTGGCCTCTACTTGCTAGATGCCAGTAGCAACCCTGGCACCCAGTTGGGACAACCAGAAATGTTTCCAGAATGTGACACATTCTGAATTGAATCAGTAAACGAATCAGATTCAGAAGCTCTTCAATTTATCATTTGACATTTACACAAAAAATTTGGATCCTGGAACTAATGTACAAATAGCAATCTTGAGTTTCAGTATTGAGATATTAGAGATATTAGCATATAATTTCATATATGAAGGTTAGGTCTGGCAGGCTATTGAGTTTACATGTTGGTTTAAAGGTAGATCAAATGTTGTTTGTAGGTAATCATTAAAAATGTACAGACATAGAAATGGCTTATCAGAGTCCATGATTTTTTTTTTGTACAAAGAAATATTTTGTTTAAAATGAGAATGGTATTTTTGTTGTTTTTTTCTTTATTGTTAATGTATGGGTAAGTGGTTTTAATAATTTACCTTGCCAAAAGTGATTTTTATGAAAATAATTTAGAAGGAATAAAAATAATAAGACTGTTTTTGTGTGAAAGGTGTGAATGATATATGACCTTTGAACTCTTGGACCTTTTTGGTGAGCTGATGTTTTGTGACTAGTAATGTGGGGTTGAATACTTGTCTTTTTAATATCTGACACACCTTGCAACAGTTGAGTGATTTCATTTCAGCTTTACTTTTCTCATTTGCATAAAATACTATTAAAATTAATAAAAAAATTTAAAAATTTAAAATAAAATAAATTATCAAAACTTAAATTGTGAAGTTTTGAATAATACAATTTTTTTCTTAAATCAAACTCATTATTTTAAGTGAATTGATTTATTTATTGGACCTGTACTTCCTGTTTTAATCTTTGCAGAATGAAAGATGTAGGCACCCCAGGTTGAAAATGATACTGTAGAAAGAATAGGAGGGCTGTTAAAAAGGAATTGTAATTGCGGTGGCTTAGTCACTGATTTCTTTTGGGGGGGGGGGTACTGGTGCCTTTTTTTTTTTTTTTTTTTTTTTTTAAAGAAATCTCAATACCCTTCATGGGGCTTAAAGTCATGACCCTCAGATAAAGAGTTGCATGCTCCAGGGTACCTAGATGGCTCAGTTGGTTAAGCATCAGACTCTTGATTTTGGCTCTGTTCATGATCTCGCTGTTCCTGAGATTGAACCTAGCCTTTGGGATTCTTTTTCTGCCTCACCCCGACTTACACGCTCTCTCTCAAAATAAATAAATAAACATAAAAAAACAAAACAGTTGCATGCTCTTCTGACTCAGCCAGCCAGGTGCCCACTGTAGTCACTGATTCTTGAGGGAACCAACCTTTTCAAAAGAAATAAACTGTTAAATTTTTATTAATCTCCAAATCTGTGGAAGTTACAGATCCATAACTGTGACTGTGCTTATAGCAAAGTGACAAAATAAGTTGTGATACAAATTCTGTTCTCATAGCCCAATTGACAGTAAGGTCCCAGGTAAATTATGAAGTCTGAAGTTACTTCCTATTTTATTTTTTTAAGTTTATTTATTTTTGAAAGAGAGAGGACACAAGCAGGGCTGGTGGAGAGGGAGAGAGAGAGAGAGAGAGAGAGAGAGAGAGAGAGAGAGAGAGAGATGCAGAGATGCAGAATCTGAAGCAGGCTCCAGGCTCTGAGCTGTCAGCACAGAGCCTGACAAGGGACTTGAACTCAGAAACCGCAAGTTCATGACTTGAGCCAAAGTCAAACACTTAACTGAGTGAGCCACCAAACACTCCAGTCTGAAGTTCCTTCTTAAACGTCTTCAGCATGCTTAAAAAGAAAGCAGAAGCCAAACAAAAGAAAAACCAGCATCTTGCCCCCTCCAACTCCCTTTTAATGTTGTTTTCCCCCCTCCTGTTCATTCTTTATCTAATCGGAAATGATGATAATTATCTTTGTGTAGTTTTAGAGTTTATGAAGACATCTTTATCTCATTTGATCTTTACAGCTACTCTGAAATAGGTGGGAGCAGGTATTGATCTTCCCATTTTACACATGATGAAGAGTTAAAAGAATTAAATGACTTCCTAAGGTCACAGAGCTGTTAAGTTATGTGACTGAACCTCAAGCCTTTGCCTCCAAATCTTTGTTCTAGTGTAGAGATTTAGAGAACGTGGGTTTTAGAATTAGAATTGGATTCGAGTCTTATGTCTGACGTTATTAGTAAAGTGTTTACAGATCCCAGCCTTCTAAAATTATGTGCTAAGTACTCAATAAGTAACGGTGTTGTTATTTACCTCCAGATGGTTGTGGAGATTATATGAGTTGTATGTGAAGATGTTTTGTAAACTATGTAAAACATTGCTCTTGTCTTTTTTTTTTCTCTTGTTATCTTGAGGGTATGCTAAAGTGATTTTAAGTCGCTGTTTTCTTTCTGCAAGGTCTTTTTCCACCCCACCCCCTAGTGACTCTTGATTATTAAAGAACTTTCAGGAAGCATCAAAAACAGGGAAATTTTGGGGACCTGAAATCACATTAGGCCTTCCTTTCTCTGAAAGTAAATATTATCCTCTTCCCCTCCACTCCCTCTCATTTGAATATAGTTCACACACAGCTTTGCTAACTTTGAAAACTAATTTTCAGGTGTACAACATAGTGATTCAACAGTTTTAAACGTGATGCTATGCTCACCACAAGTAAAGCTCCCATCTGTCACCATATAGTACCATTAGAATACCAGTGAATATATTCCCTATGCTGTGTTTTTTATTCCTGTGACTTACTGCATGACTGGAACCTGGGTCTCCCACTGTCCTTCACCAGGAAATCTCTCCTCCTAGTTCTCTTTAAAGGTGTGATTCTACTTTTTGTTTGTTCATTTGTTTTTTAGATTCCACATATAAGTGAAATCATGTGGTATTTGTTTTTCTTTGACTTCTTTCATTTAGCATAATACCCACTAGGCCTGTCCATGTTGTCGCAAATGACAAGCTCTTTTCTTTAAAGGCTGAATAATGTTCTGTTGTGTGTGTATGTGTGTGTAATATATATATATGTGTACATATGTATATACACTCCCCCCACGTATTTATCCATTTATCTATTGATAGACACTTAGGTTGCTTCTGTTTCTTGGCTATTATAAATAATGCTGCCGTAAATATCGGGGTATGTATGTATTTTTGAATTACTGTTTTAAATGTTATCCTCTTAGGATGATTTGTCTTAGGGGCTGGTTCTCAGAGAACGCACAGTCCATGGTTCTTTTTCACTCACTATTTTCTTAGGGATGTTTTTTCTTCAGAGAAATTGAACCAGAAACACAGGCCAATGCAAATGTAATGTTTAGGTAGACCTCTCCAAAACTGGCACATTTGTTTGCTGGTTAATATTTAATGACTTAGCATAATGTAACCTCTTTCATCTGATATCCTTTGAGACTTTTTTGTGCCTCCCTGTATTATTTTTACCTTTGGTTACAAAGTTTCTTATTAAAAGCATGTTTTAGTAGGACTTTTATATTGATTTTGTGAGTCAGATGGGCTTTTTGTCATATAATATACATGAAATTTCAAAATACTTAAGAATGTCAACCTTATTAATATTAACAGATTGCTTCTGGAATAGGTAAATTTGGAATTTCACTGTAGAACAGATGTTCTCAAACTTTAGTTTGTGGAGTTTGATAAAACACAGGTTGCTGGGTCCTGTCCCCAGTGGTTCCGATTCAGGTCTGAGGTGGGGTTTAAGAATTTGCATTTCTGACTAATTTCTCGATGTTGCTGATGCTACCTGTTGAGGGCCACACTTTAGGAACTGTGAGAACACTTTGGGTCATGTGAGATTAAGCATAGTAATGGATCAAGGTTATTTATTCAAAGATTGTCAGGTGAGTCAGAAAACGTCGTGTATTGACTCTGCTTTACTTAAAACTGGTTCAAAAGTCCATTTGTTCCAAGTTGAGTGTCCATATGCAAGCGTCCACTGTCTTTTGCCATTTTTGGTGGCAGGGGGACAGGTCTTTCTGCTTTGGCCTCAACTTTTTTTAACTTCTCTGCGTTCATAGGTTAGAGGACTATTAAGAGATGCACATTTGAAAGAACCTAGAGTATGAGGGAAAAGAGAGGTAGGGCACAAGGTTCTGCTGACAGATTGAGGGTAAGCCTCCGTTACTGGAAGAAGTGGTGAAGAGTTTCTATACTTCTTGAGTGTGGTGTGCCAGGCATGTTCTAAGTACTTAATATTGGTTTTTTTCATTTAAACCCATAAAACCCTGCTTGCCCAGTTGAAAAAGTTTAGAGACCAAGAGATTGTGTGTGTGTGTGTGTGTGTGTGTGTGTGTGTGTGTGTGCGCGCGCGCGCTTGGGTGCAGAGATTTTTAGGCTTTTTAAATCTCTCTCTTGAGACCAGTGGTGAGGTTTTCAGAATGTTAGGCCAGAGTTAGATCTGTATACTCTGTGGCTACGGATTGAGACTTGGATATTATAGTCTAACAAAGGGAGCAATAGGCACTCATGCTATTTGGAATCTCATGATAATGTTAAACTATGATTCTAACTTCTAGACTTAGTGTTATTAATATTTCATACTTAACTTATACGTTAAATTATGTAAAATATAAAAATTTATATTAAATACATGTCATATATGTGTTTAATTTTATACTTTCCCCCTCTGATTACAACTCTCTTCTCTTGGCTTTTTAGAAATTAAGAAGATTTAACAGTATCAGTGATAGCATATTGGAGGAATGCAGTAAGCCATGTTTCTCTATGAATGTGGAAAAGAGTATAAAATATTGGTCATATATAAGTTCTAATATTTATAGCAGATTTATTAAACCATACTGGAAGTTCTTTAAAAAACTACTGGCTGACAATATTGTGTGCCAATTGCATAAATACTTGTGTAAATGACTCTTAAGTTCTAAGATACTAGGTTGTAAGAATTCTTTGTATACTTCACACACAGTACCTGCCACATTGTAGATGTTCTTGAATAATTGTGGAACAATTTTTCTTTACTTATTCTACATTCTTTTATATATTTTTATAATAGTCATTGTCAGTGAAAAACATTTTAAGTGACAGTATATCTAATTAGTAATACTTTTGCTGATAAAACTATGTAGGTAACTATTTTTTCTCTGTATCCACATACACTCCTACATATATAGAGTATCTATATGTAAGAGCTAATATGCTAGGGTGTTGGAGTCTAAACAAATAATTTTAGGAGTGTATTATCTTACAGAATGTTAATGTTATAAATGAAGTACTCCAGTGTTCTGGTACTGGAATCTGTATAGCCACTTAAAGTCATATCAAAAAAATTTTTTTAATGTGTTTTATTTATTTTTGAGAGAGAGAGAGAGAGAGAGAGAGAGAGAGAGACAGAGCATGAGCAGGGACCGAGCAGAGAGAGAGGGAGACACAGAATCTGAAGCAGCTCCAGGCTCCAAACTTGTCAGCATAGAGCCTGATGCAGGACTCCAACTCATGGACTACAACAACATGACTAGAGCTAAAGTCGAATGCTCAACCGACTGAGCCACTCAGGCTCCCCTAAAGTCATATATTTAGTTTATAGTTAGAATATGCAATTTATAAGGAGACTTTTTTTCCCCCTTTGTAGGTAATATGTCAGAATTAAGAAAAAAATTTTAATTTAATCCTCCAGAGTACTTTAAAGTTTCTTTATTCAATTTGTGGTTATTATACTAATTAGAACAATTTCTCAGTATTGTTTGTGCTTGAATTTCCACTCAAATACATAGGTTGCTACACATTAAATATTAATACCATGCCAACTTTAATATTGGTTGCTAAAAACCTAGGAAACTATACTCAGTTCTCCCCCACCCCTTTGCTTCACGTGAATGTGCGGAGTCTGTGGTAGGGGGACTGCCGGCTTCTCCACAGTGGACTCTGCCAGGATTGGTTTTTGATCCAGCAGAACACAAAGCTCAGCAGGCCCAGGCGATTTATATTCCCTGCTTTGCTTTCCAAGGAGAGGGAGGGTTTAGAAATCTTTCCCTTGAGGTGGTCAAGGTCAAAGAAAATGATCTGTGGCTTAATATATTATACAGTATGTATGCATACAATTTGTTAACATGTTCCTCTCTCTATGCTAATTCCAGCAAATTAAAATAACAATATTGAGTTAGGACTAAAGATTGCTACTTAGCATTTTGTGGTTCTAGATAATTACTAAGGAAACATTTTGCTAAAACTAGTGGTGCTAACAGGCAGAGTTAGTATCACCCATCTGTTTCTTACAGGAAAGAAAGGATACATGAAGGCTTTTGTTACAGTAGCTTTCTTTTATTAATTTTGAAATTTGTATATTTTAATTGTATAAAAATTTGTGAAGAGATAGCTCAGTGTAAAAAACCCAAATCCATTCAGAAGCATAGGGACAAGACATGAAAGTCACCTTTGATATTCGTGCCCGTGTCCTATATCCCCTTGTTGGAGGTCACCAATGTTTGGTGTGATATGTATTTTCCCAGAACTTCCTATATATTTACATATATGAATATATATAAATAGTTCGCTTGCCATTTTATAAATTGCATTGTACTATGTGAATTTTTTTTGCCCAAATTTGCTTTTTGTACTTAATTTCTCTGGAAGACCCTTCTATACCATATATGTAGATTTTTCATTCTTTTCTGTTTTTTTAAGTGCTTTAAAAAATTTAAAGTTTATTTATTTTTGAGAGAGAGAGAGAGTAAGCAGAGGAGGGGCAGAGAGAGAGGGATAGAGAATCTCAGGCAGGCTCTGTGTTGTCGGTGCGGAATCCAAGTGGGGCTCGAACTCACGAACTGTGAGCTGATGGCCTGAGCAGAAATCAAGAGTTGGGCACTTAACCAACTGACCCACCCAGGCATCACTTCCTCATTCTTCTCAACAGCTCTATAGTGTTCCATACTTTAGATATATCTCTTAGCATTTTATTTGGATACTTATCATTTAAAAAAATTATTTTACATTTATTTATTTTTGAGAGATAGAGTGAGACAGAGCGTGAGTGGGGAGGGGGCAGAGAGAAGAGGAGACACAGAATCTGAAACGGGCTGCAGGCTCTGAGTAAACATTCAGCACAGAGCCCAACGTGGGCTCTGTTGAACCCAGGTTGAACCCAGGAACTGTGAGATCGTGACCTGAACTGAAGTCGAACACTTAACCGACTGAGCCACCCAGGTGCCCCAACTAATCATTATTTTATAGGGGAATATTTGTTGACAAGATTATTAAAGATTTCTTTATTTTTCTTTTGGTATTTTTTCTCCTTCTGTTACCAATTTTGAATCTATGTGAAATATTCATTCATTCATTCATTGATGGTTGTTGGAACCAATAGTTTTCCATTCTACTTATACTAACAAGTGAATAGTTCATTGATTCCCACTGCTTTGAAGAGTCATATTTCTCATATTTTAGATTCTCAAACATACACAGATCTTTGAGAAATTCTCTCCATGATTTCACTCATATTCCTGCCCCTTGTTTTATATATTATTTTAATTATAATAATTTGATTTTAAGCTTAAAGTTTATATGTTTATCTGGGTAGCTCCCCATTATTGTGTTCGTTTTCAAAACTTATTTGGATGTTATTGCATATTATGTCCTTCAAAGATCATTAGGATTAAATTGTTAAGATTTAGAGTTCTCAATGGGATTTTGATAAGGATTGTATTAATGGTTAATTTGCAGGCAAACTGACATTGTTGCATTATTGTGTATTTAATTCCAAGAACAGTGTCCTATTGTCTTTAAGTAAAAAATGTCTTTAAAATTTTTTTATTTTCTTAATGTTTTTGGACATTTCTTGTTAGGCTTATTTGTAGGCCTTTTATAATTTTTGTTGTAATTGTAAGTGTAATTTTTCTGCATAACATTTCCTAATTGTTTATTACTAGTAACTAGGAAGACTAGTGATTTTTGTTTAAAAAAATTTTTTTTAACATTTATTTATTTTTGAGAGACAGAGACAGAGCATGAAACAGGGTAGAGGCAGAGAAAGAGAGAGACACAGAATCGGAAGCAGGCTCCAGGCTCTAAGCTGTCAGCACTGAGGCTGACACGGGGCTCGAACCCATGAACTGTAAGATCATGACCTGAGCCAAAGTCGGATGCTCAACCGACTGAGCCACCCAGGTGCCCCAAGACTAGTGATTTTTGTATGTTAATCTTGGGTCTGGTTGCCTTACTATAGTTACAGTACATTGAGTAACTTTTTTTTTTTTAATGTTATTTTAGAGAGTATGTGAGCTGGACAGAGGGGTAGAGGGATGGCGGGGGGGGGGGGGGGGGGAGAGAAAGAGAATCCCAAGCAGGCTTTGCACTGTCAGTGCACAGGTGTCCCTTAAAGTTTATTTATTTATTTAAATTTTAATGTTTGTTTATTTTTCAGAGAGAAAAAAGAGAGAGACAGACAGCACGAGCAGGGGAGGGGCAGAGAGAGAGAGGGAGACACAGAATAAAGCAGGCTTCTGGCACTGAGCTGTCTGCACAGAGCCCAATGCAGGGCTCAGACTCACCGACTATGAGATCATGATTTGAGCTGAAGTTGGATGCTTAACCGACCAAGCCACCCAGGTGCCCCAAAATTTATTTATTTTGAGGAGGGGGGTAGGGAGAGGGAGAGACAAAATCCCAAGTAGGCTTCGTGCTGTCAGCACAGCGCCCAGTGTGGGACTTAAACTCCCTAACTATGAGATCATGACCCAAGCTGAAATCAGGAGTCAGATGCTTAACTGTTCCAGCCACGCAGGTGCCCCATGCCCATTTTTAATAGAATTTTTTGTGCTATTGGGTTGTATAAAATTCTTCCTTTTAAAGCTAAAGAGCTTGATAGGTAGATCTTTGAGAAGTCTGTCTTAAAGCATTATTTCTGAATTTTTATATAATATACTACTTATATCTTTAGATTTTAGTTTTCTTGCTAGTTTAGGAAGTTTTGACTATTTTTCTGGTTTTCACATTATTTGTTTTCTCTATTTCCTCTGAGGTCCTTATATTTATATACTAGTATTCATTAATCTTTTTTCTATGTATACCTGACCATTGGTTTTTATTATTATAACATTTCACTGAATTTCTAATTTACTTATTTACTAATTTATTAGTGTTGAACTAATTAGTGTTGAACTTGTTGAATTGTTTAGTTAGCAGTTTTCTGTGAGTGATATGTGTGAGTGGGACTCTTGGTTAAAAGTAATTAGAGCCTCCAGATTATATAATCTATAGAAAATTTATATGGGGATAGTGGAGGCTCAAGGTCAGGAATGCAGCTAGGCTGGCCTAGACAAAGGACGTGGAAGGTTGCTAGAAATTCTGGAAATATTTATTTTCTGTCTTTTGTTTTAGCTATTTGCTCACTTGATTTTCATTCATTTCATATCGCACTTCCCATTATTTTTAATGTCTTTTCTGATCAAGAAGATGGTTGATAGTAAACTTTCATTTCTTAGTCTCAGTTTCAAATTCTTATGTCAGTCATTGTGATTGGTGCTCAGATCACCTTTAACAGGGTTTCTCAGGCTCCATAATACTGACATTTAGGCTGGCTGTTTTTTGTTGTTGTGGGGCTGGCTTGTGCCTTGTAGGATGTTTAGCAGTATCTCTGGTTCCTACTAAATGTCAGTAGCACTCACCTTCTAATTTTGATAACCAAAAAATGTCTGTAGATACTGCCAGTATTTTCTTGGGGGCAAAATTGCCCCTGGTTGAGAACCACTGACCTAGAATGTATTTGGCTATTGTGGGCATACCACTGTGTGAGAAGGACTTTCCAGGAGAGGCATTGTGAGCTAGATAGGTACTCAAGAGGCCTGATAAATATTTTTAGTTTTTTTGTAGCAACTATAAATTTAGTGTTGTTTTCCATTATTGTTAGGCATTCCTTTTAAAAGTACTTTTAAAGTATTTAGTATTAACATGTTTCTTATTAAAATCTTCAACTGGGGAACACCTGGATGGCTCAGTGGGTTAAGTGTCAGACTCTTGGTTTTGGCTCAGGTCATGATCTCACAGTGTGTAACTTTGAGCCTTGAGGCAGTCTCTGTGCTGACAGTGCAGAGCCTGCTTGGGATTCTCTCTCCTTCTCTCTTTGTGTCCCTACCCTGCTCATGATCTCTCTCTTTCTCACCCTCTCTCTCAGGAAAATAAATGAAAAAGTAAATCTTCACGTGGAATTGTAGAGCTTGCCATTTTTGGTCATTTCTCTGACTTTCAATTTCTCAATTTCCTGGTGATTTTTCTTTTCCCTGAGAGTGTGGGTATATGTATGAGGGTGTTGGTATAAGATAAAATTTATGATTTTGGTAGCCAGACAGATGTAGGTATGAAAATTTAGAACTGGCAGAGACCTTAGAAATCCTGTATTCTAATACACTTGATTTACAGATGGGTAAAAATCAAGAGATGAGGCAAATTGATTGTGGACAGATAGTTTAGCAGTAGAGCACAGAAAGTTTTAAGTCTAACTTATTTTTCTAGGTATTTTTTGTTGGCATTTATTTTTTGCTTTTGGTATTGTTATTCGCATAATATTTAGCATTTGTATGCCAAACTCTGATGCAAGAATCTTTAATTTAACCTTAATCCAGTAAATGATGAAAATGGGTCTCAAAATAAATGGCATGTCTAACCCAAAAATTATGCTCTTAAGCGTTTTGCTTTAATAGTAGCATAGTAGCATTGGGATAGAATTGGGTGCTTATGTGCCAAATGGTTTATTCTACTATCTCATTTAATCCTCAAAACAACCCCAAGAAAAGTAAATAAGCCAATTAAAAATGGGCAGAAGACATGAACAGAAATTTCTCCAAAGAGGACATCCAGATGGCCAACAAACACATGAAAAGATGCTCAACATCACTTACCATCAGGGAAATGCAAGTGAAGACCACAACACCTGTCAGAATGGCTAAAATCAAAAACACAAGAAACAGGTATTGGTGAGGATGTGGAGGAAAAAATCCTCATGCACTATTGGTGGGAATACAAACTGCTGCAGCTACTGTGGAAAACCATATGAAAGTTCCTCAGAAAGGTAAAAATAGAACTACCCAGTGATCCAGTAATTGGACTACTGGGTGTTTACCCGAAGAATACAAAAACACTAATTCAAAGGAATACATATACCCCTATGCTTATTGAAGCATTATTTACAATAGCCAAATCATGGAAGCAGCCCAAGTGTCCATCGATAGATGAATGGATGAAGAAGTTTATACACACACACACACACACACACACACACACATTGGAATATTATTCAGTCATAAAAAATAATGAAGTCTTGCCTTTTGCAACCACATGGATGGAGTTAGGGAGTATTATGCTAAGTGAAATAAGTCAGAGTAAGACAAATAGCATATGATTTCATGCATAAGTGTACTTTAGGAAACAAGACAAATGAACAGAGGAAAAAAATCAAATTAAGGAACAGTCTATAAATATAGACAACAAACTGGTGGTTACCAGAAGGACATGGGTAGGGGGGATGGTGAAATGAGTGATGGGAATTAAAGAGTACACTATCATGATGAGCCCTTAGTAATGTACAGAATCGTGGAGTCACTATAAGTGCATCTGAAACTAATATAACTAACACTGTATGTTAGCTGGAATTATATATACTGGAATTGAAAAACAAAAAGTATATAATACATGAAAAATAAACCCTGAAAGCTATACATACTTAATAGTTTTAACTATGATGAAGATGATATTTAGTTGAGTTAGTGAGATTAAGTCTCCTTTAAGATCACAGAGCTCATAGGAAGCAGAGCTTGGGTTAAGTTTTGTGGTTTTCCCAATTCTCTTGCACCTAGTGGGAGATATCGTGTACTCCTGCTCTACTGTCTTCCTAAAGCCCTCATGGTAATGTAATGGAAGGAAAAAGAAAATATAATATGTATAATTCACTTAATAACAGTGAATATTACCATTTTGTTCATTTTGAGACTAACCTTTATATACTGTTTTTCTCAGATATTTTTTAGAATTGATTTTGGAAGAAATATTAACAAAAGAAAGCTAGATAATTACTATTAGCAGGAAAATATTTCTTTAAAAAACTTATATTTAAAGGGTATCTTGCTCTCAGTTGGAAGAGCAGGAGACTCTTGGTCTCAGAGTCATGAGTTTGAGCCCCACATTGGGTGTAGAGATTACTTAAAATGAATAAATTAAAGTTTAATATATACATTATGAGATTCTCTCTCTCTCTATATATATACACACATATATATGTGTGTACTCTGATCTCTTGCTTTCTGATCTTGAGTTAAACAGATTTTTTACACTTGGAATTCTTTTTTTAAAATATAATTTATTGTCAAATTGGTTTCCATACAACACCCAGTGCTCATCCCAACATGTGCCCTCCTCAGTGCCCATCACTCACTTTCCCCTCTCCTCCATCCCCTATCAACCCTCAGTTCTCATTATTTGAGGGCCTCTTATGGGTTGCTTCCCTCCCTCTCTGTAACTTTTTTCCCCCCTTCGCCTCCCCCATGGTCTTCTGTTAAGTTTCTTAAGATCCACATATGAGTGAAAACATATGGTATCTGTCTTTCTCTGACTTATTTCACTTAGCTCAATACCCTCCAGTTCCTTCCACGTTGCTACAAATGGCCAGATTTCATTATTTCTCATTGCTATGTAGTATTCCATTGTATATATAAACCACATCTTCTTGATCCATTTGTCAGTTGATGGACATTTAGGCTCTTTCCATGATTTGGCTGTTGTTGACAGTGCTGCTATGAACATTGGGGTACATGTGCCCCTATGAATCAGCACTTCTGTATCCCTTGGGTAAATTCCTAGCAGTACTATTGCTGGGTCATAGGAGAGTTCTATTTTAAATTTTTTGAGGAATCTCCACACGGTTTTCCAGCACGGTTGTACCAGTTTGCATTCCCACCAACATACACTTGAAATTCTTGAAGCATTTGGGTTTTCTAGTTGAGTGCTTTCATTTTTAAACATCTGTCAGAGCTGCAACCATTTATAAGTTAATATAAATGCAGTTTATAGCATAGGATTCTGGTGTTAAACTATGTGGGTTTAGAGCCTAGATTAAATTTGTGATTTTGGTATCTAACATAGATATGAGAAATTTACAACTGAAAGAAACCTTAGAAATTAAGTATTTCTGGGCCAGTTACTTATTTTCTGTGTGTTTCTTCATCTGTGAGATAGTCATATTAATAGTACGTACCTTACAGAGTTGTTGTGAAAATTATTACATGTAAAATTCCCAGAGAGTGCATAGTAGATGATAAAAGTGCTCAAAGTGATTGAAAAGCCACAAAGTGATAGAAAAGCAGCTTAAAAATATGTAACATTTTTATTGGTTAATAGATTTGAGTTTCCAAAGTTCTAAATATATTTAGTGTTTAAACATATAGTATTTAGGCTTGTTCTGTGCCTAGCTTTAATTACCAGATTTCAGTGCTTCTGGATATATAGAGAAGCATAATGTGTAGTTTTATTCTGTTTTGATAAAATTATTACATTATAATTGGATTTTTTTTCTGATTGGATATTTCTAGCACTTAGGTAAATCATAATCTTTCCTCTTTCACAAAGGGCACTTGGAAACCATCTTAAAGTACTTTTTTTATATTATATAGATAGAAAAGCTAGGCGAAGGTGCTGTAAGAGAAAAAGGAATGGCGAACTGATGGAGCTAACTCCATAAGGCGGTGGAAGGGAGTGTTGTGTGTGTGTGTGTGTGTGTGTGTGTGTGTGTGTGTGTGTGTGTGTACGCTGGCGATCATGACACTCCCTAGATAGGATTCATTAGCTGGGCCTCATGGAAACTGGAGCTGGTGAGCAATTAGAAATTAAGACTGCATACTCCATCTTTCCCCTTCAGAAGCTGCAAGGTTTTGGCATCTTTTTTTTTTTTGCTGTGTACATCTGTTCGGGTTTCCTTTCTTCCAGCTGGCTTTCTCAGGTTTAGCTTGTATATGGAGTGTAATGGCTGTTTGGCTTCTCTTTATTGTGAAAAGTCTCAATATATTCTTTTGGCATATATCCCTGCTGCTAAATGACTCAAGTCTTTCTCTTTTAAAATTTAAATCATTTGTCTATTTATTGAATGGTCAGTACCTTTACATCTTTTAAAATTCATTTGGTACAGAAGTATTTCTGCCACTTCCTTTCCCATGGCCACCCAGATTTTGGCAGCCCATTCACCCGTTTCTTGTGTATACTTCCAGAGATGTAGAGAGTGTGGGTGTGCACATGCACACACACGCCTATATATCTCCCCCGTCCTTGTTTTTTCTTTAAGATCCATTGAAGCATATTATATGCACTGTTCTGCATCTTGCCTTTTTCACTTAATGTATCTTAGAAATTTGTCATGTTAGCAAATAAATAAGAACTTGCTTTTTTTTTTTTAATGCATAGCATTTCATTGTGGGAATGAATTTTATATTTAGGTTGTTTTCAAACAGTGAAAAACCTTATGTTTCATTTCAAACGTTAATGTAGCATAGAATAAATGCCTTGAAATGCTGACAAGGAAGGATATGGAGATTTCAAAATAATTAGTGAATAAACTATCTTTTATGCACCTTTTTGTATAGTAAAATGCTGTGTATAGGTAATTCTATTTCTGAATTTTCTGTTCTGCTGATTTGCCTAAATATGCACTGATATCATGTTGTTTTAATTTTGGTACTTTGTAAAAATTTTTTTAATTAAAAAATTTTTACATTTATGTATTATTGAGAGACAAAGAGAGACAGAGCACAAATGGGCGAGAGGCAGAGAGAGAAGGAAACACAGATTCCAAAGCAGGCTCCAGGCTCTGAGCAAGCTGTCAGCACAGAGCCCGACAAGGGGCCTGAACCCATGAACCATGAGATCATGACCTGAGCTGTAGTCAGATGCTCAACCAACTGAGCCACCCAGCCACCCCTAATTTTGGTACTTTTTATAATGTGCAGGATAGCATGGTGGCTAAGAATATGGACTTGTACTAAACTGCCTTGCTTTGAAATCTTGTCTTTACCACTTCCTCAGCCTTATGACCTTTGCCCAGTTGCTTAAAATCTGTAATTTAATGTCCTTATTTGTAAATTGGAGATGATGATAATACCTATCAAATAAGGGTGTTAGGAAGATTCAGTGTGTTTGTTTATATAAAGTGCTTAGTGTTGACGTATAATCCTCATTATTTTTTATTTTCAGAATATTCGTGGCTATTCTTGCTTGCCTGTTTTTTTACATTAACTTTACAATCATTTGGTCTGTCTGGTTAGGATAGACTAGGTTATGGGTTGGTGACAATAGCCCCCTCCCCATGTCAGTGGAATAACACATTAAAGGTCTGGCACTCACATTACATGTTCAGAGTGTATTTGTGTGTATGTTGGAGGGGCTTGGCAGGAGGTGTGAGAAGAGCTATGCCCATCTTTTGTCATCAGAAACCCAGACTGATAGTCTTCCACTATCATTCTGGAATGCTGGCAGATGCCATTTCAGGGGGAAAGGGAATGGGAAATCAAGTACTAGTGGAAACTTTAAAAGTTGGAAGAAACATACATCACTTCTGCGTATGTTTTTTTGGCCGAACAAGTTGTATGCCTAAAGTCATGTCAAGGGGATGGGAAAGGTGCAGTTTTGCCATTCACCTAGAAAGGCAGCTAGAAATACTTGATGGAGAGCAGTAATGACTACCATAGTTTGCTTTATGGCTTGCTATATATATATTAACTCTGCGTAACACGCTAATCCCCCCATGCCCGCCCTTAGCCCAAATTCCTATCTAGTAACTGTGTTGAGTTCAAATTCTAGAATCTCTGAGTGACGTTCAGAGTCTGTTAGATTCAGAGGTGATTCATCTTGGTCCAGACAGGTGTCAGGGAAACAGGTCAGTTAGCTGGTCTATTAAAAAAGCATCCTATTAGTATTTTCTCAGGCTCCTTGGTAGGTGGTAGGAGTAGAAATGTAAAGGGAACTTCTACTTTAACTCCATCTACTATCCGTATTATTTGACTTTCTCTTTTACAGTGAGTGAGTATTTCATAAAGAGAGATGTTAACACAACCTACCATAAAAATATTCTCTTATTTTGTATTCATAATGATTAAAACATGTATAATAAGTGGTGTGGCCCGAGCTGAAATGTAACATAAGACTCTAACCCACTGTGCTTTCTAGTATACCAAGATGCTCCTTTTTTTTTTTGTTAAAAAACATTTATTTTTTTCTTTTATAATTTATTGTCAAGTTGGTTTCCATATAACACCCAGTGCTTATCCCAACAAGTGCCCTCCTCCATGCCCATCACTCCTTTTCCCCCTCCCTCACCCCATCAACTTTGCTGTTTTTAAAAAATATAATTTATTGTCAAATTCGTTTCCATACAACAGCCCGTGCTTATCCCAACCAGGATGCTTCTTTTAGTGCATAGGCTTCTGTATATAGCTTTCTAAAAACAATGTAAGTGTAGTTTTTGTTGTTTGCAATGAACATTGAAGAAAAAAAAGCTGTATATTTTGAAGAGTATGATTTTTGGAAAAATAACTCAAGTGAAGAATGATCTAAGAAAGTTGCCTTGAGGACCTCAGTGAGAGAGCGTGCAGTTTCTACTAATGGGATAATAGTGTGAGAAAACTGGTTTCTCACCTAAAGATCTCTCCTGGAGGATTTAGCTTTATTTATTTTTCACTGAGTTTTAAGGGACAGCTTCCAAAGCCACCAGAAGACTGACCAAGTGTAATATGTTTGTATCTTATTATTTGTCCAAGTGTAGCATATTTATTAAGTATAAATCCCTTCCTTCATCTTTTAAACTAGAAAAAAAGAAAAAAGCCATTTATTTACTGTTTATTTCTTTAAAGGGAAAGGAAAAATAATTTTTTGTTATTACAAAAGCATATATTTTATTACATGAGAAAAAGTACATAAAAAAAAGTAAAAACAAAACAAACCCCAAAAGCCTCATTCCTATTTGGAGGTAACAATCATTAAAGTTTTGGTATGTATCCTTTTCAATCCTCTTTTATGCATATAATTTGTATTCTTTTTAAAAAAATTTTTAATGTTTATTTATTCTTGAAAGAAAGAGAGAGAATAAGGGGAAGGGCAGAGAGAGAGAGGGAGACAGAGAACCAGGAGCAGGCTCCAGGCTTCAGGCTCCAGGGTCTAGGCAGTCAGCACAGAGCCTGATGCAGGGCTCGAACTCACAAACCATGAGATCATGACCCAAGCTGAAGTCAGACTCTTGACTGACTGAGCCACCCAGGCGCCCCATATAATTTGTATTCTTAACCAAAATTCATACATGCAATTTTTGTTACTTTTTTCACTTTACACTTGACCCTTGAATAATGTGGGGGTTAGGGGTACCAATTGCCCTGCAGTTGAAAATCCATGTATAACTTTGACTTCCCCCAAAATTAACTACTAATAGCCTACTGTTGACCAGAAGCGTTACTGATTTGAGATAACATTGATGGACCTAGAGGGTGTTATGCTAAGTGAAATAAGTCACACTGAGAAAGATAAATCATATTATTTTACTCAATGTGGAGTGTAAAAACCAAAAGAAATGAACAAACAAGAAGCAGAATCAGACTTATAAACACAGAGAACAATCTGATGGTTGCCAGAATGGAGGGGAGAAGGGAGCACGGTCAAAATGGGTGAAGGGGAGTGGAAGGTACTACTCCCAGTTATGGAATAAATAATTACTGGAATAAAAGGCACAGCATAGAGAATATAGTCAACGATAATGTAATAGTGTTACATGGTGACAAGTAGTAGCTATGCTTGTGAGCGCAGCATAATGTATAGACTTGTAAAATCACTGTGTTGTGCACCTGAGACTAACATTGTGCTCTAACTATACTCCAAAATTGAAATAAGGAAAATATATTTACAGTACTGTGCTATATTTATTGAAAAGAATCCATATATGAGTGCATCTATGCAGTTCAATCCCGTGTGGTTCAAGGGGGTCAACAGTATATATTTTGAACCTTATAAATCTTAAAGAAGAAAGAGTTTTTTGGGGGCTGCTTTAGGACTTTTGTATTTACTTCTCACACTATTTAACATTCACACTTTTGTCTTAACAATTTTTATTGTTATCCCTGTTTCCTCAGTTAAGTTCCTTGGAGGCTTCTGTATCCTTCATTCTGCTGAGCTCATATTTTTATTTAAGGACAGGACTTATATTAATGGAAGAGATTGTAGGGAAACAAGTAGAAGACGTTTCAGCAATTATTGCAGGGTACAGATCAATCACTAATTCACTTATAGTCCAGCATTGTTCAATTTGCTGACATAACCAAATAAGTACAGATTTGTCAGCATATATTTTAAATCCTTTCCTCTTTTTTGAGCCAGAGTAGAATATTCCTGTGATTATAAATTTTTACATGACCCTTTGAACAGAACACATTTAGTCTGAGGCATTAACTCTTTTGAAAATGAAATGTGGAGGAGGACAGCAAGGTTATATTCCATTTCTTTTAAATGTCATGAGTTTAATTTAAGAAGAAGGAAGCGTGGGTTTACTGTCTAGTTTTTAGGTGGTGATTTATAAAGAATATCACCCCCACAATGTTAACAGCTAATTTATAAATGTGCATATTAACTGGTAATATGTAGAAATCTTAGGGGACTGAGGCCTACTTAAAAATTTTTTAAGGATATTAACAGTTATTCTGTCACAGTATAGATGATCAATAATACATATTAAATTGCATCAAATGATGTATATCCCAGTGTGCAAAGGATTATTTATTTAAATCTTTAAAGGACTCTTTCCCCTCCCCCAGATAGAGAATTTAAGCATACCATAGTGTGTGGCTTTTATTTTATTTTATTTTTTACATAGTATATGATTTTATTTATATGCAATATACATTCTGACAAATACAGAGAAATAGAAAGCAGATTTGTGGTTGTCAGGGGCTAGGTTGGGGACAAAAGAATTGGAAAGTAATGGATAGACGGTTTCTTTTAGGGGTGATAAAAATGTTTGGAGCTAGATAGAGGTGATGGTTTTACAACATTGTGAATATACAGTAAATGCTACATTTACATTTAAAAGTGGTTAAAATGGTAAATTTTATGTATATTTTAGCACAACAAACATATTTGTCCCAGAATTGCTATTTAATGCAACTACAATTAAAAATTCAAAATATTGAACTCCTTACATTTTCTGGAATTATCTACCAGTTATAGATAGTTCACATGACTTACTTGACTAAAATCAACTTTAAGGAAACTTCAGTCTGTTGAAATCTGTGCCTATATCAATGAAAATATGCCAAAATCATTCATTATTTTAGTCCAAATGATTCATTGTTATCCATAGTTCACCTGTCTCTTTCTCTGCCATTATAATAACTAAACTGATGGCCTTCTTCTTTAAGAAGGGCAGTTTTTTATTAGATACTGAAAATCTAAATATTTGATAAAGTTAAATTTTTCTTTTTTTTGTCTTTTGCCATATTTCACTTTTTATTTTATTTTATTTTTTTAGTAGTTTATTGTCAAATTAGTTTCCATACAACACCCAGTGCTCTTCCCCACAAGTGCCTTCCTCCATCACCACCACTTCTTTTCCCCCCTCCGCCTTCAACCCTCAGTTTGTTTTCAGTATTCAACAGTCTCTCAAGTTTTGTGTCCCTCTCTCTCCCCAACTCTCTATCCCTCTTCCCCTCCCCCTGGTCCTCCATTAGGTTTCTCCTGTTCTCCTGTTAGACCTATGAGTGCAAACATATGGTATCTGTCCTTCTCTGCCTGACTTATTTCGCTTAGCATGACACCCTCGAGGTCCATCCACTTTCCTACAAATGGCCAGATTTCTTTCTCATTGCCATGTAATACTCCATTGTATATGTATACCACATCTTCTTCATCCACTCATCAGGTGATGGACACTTAGGCTCTTTCCATGTTTTGGCTATTGTTGAAAGTGCTGCTATGAACATTGGGGTACATGTGCCCCTGTGCGTCAGCACTTCTGTATCCCTTGGGTAAATCCCTAGCAGGGCTATTGCTGGGTCATAAGAGAGTTCTATGGATAGTTTTTTGAGGAACCTCCGCACTGTTTTCCAGAGTGGCTGCACCAGTTTAAATTCTCACCAGCAGTGTAGGAGGGTGCCCGTCTCTCCACACCCTCGCCAGCATCTATAGACTCTTGATTTGTTCATTTTAGCCACTCTGACTGGTGTGAGGTGGTATCTCAGTGTGGTTTTGATTTGTGTTTCCCCGATGATGAGTGATGTTGAGCATCATTTCATGTGCCTGTAGGCCATCTGGATGTCCTCTTTGGAGAAGTGTCTGTTTATGTCTTCTGTCCATTTCTTCACTGGGTTATTTGTTTTGTGGGTATGGAGTTTGGTGAGTTCCTTGTAGATTTTGGATACTAGCCCTTTATCTGATATGTCATTTGCAACTATCTTTTCCCATTCTGTTGGTTGCCTATTCATTTTCTTGATTGTTTTCTTTGCAGTGCAGAAGCTTTTTATCTTGGTGAGGTCCCAAGAGTAGTTTTGCTTTCATTTCCCTTGCCTTTGGGGATGTGTCGAGTATCTTGGGCAGAAGTGGCTGATAAGTTAGAAAAAGAACCATAAAATCTCAGAAAAGGAAATCTTGGTTAAAATGACGAGAAATGGGGACCCATTTTGTATAGCAAATACAGATTGCCAAAAACAAAACAAAAAAACCAAAATGTTTTATTTCTAAAGGGAACATCTCAGTTGTGCAGAAAAAGAGTTACCTAGTAGGCCTGATACTCATATCCTTAGAACTGCCTGCTTACAAGGTTAACTCTTGGCTGATGTTTGGGAACCTGGATCTTAGGAGGGTTCCATCATTCCCATAACAGTGGCTCACTGGGCCTAAACTGATTATACAACGTGGTTTATGTGAAACACCTGATTTCCATCGAGGCATCTGGAATTTTGGTACATGGTAGGCAAAGGATGCAAGCCTGACCAGCCTCCAAGAAAAATCTTGCCAAATCTCTGATGACCTTACCTTGTACACAACATTTTATGCGTGTTGTTTTAATTCAATGCTGGAGGAATTAAGTGTGTTTTGTGTGACTGCCTTGGGAAAAGACCTTGTGTCTCATTTCCTCTAGACTTTGTCCCATCTGCCTTTTCTCTTTGCTGCTTTTGCTTTATATCCTTTTGCTTTAATAATGTAGAGAGTCCTCTGAATCTGCCTAATGAATCATTGCAACTGGAGGTGGAATGGGACCACCCCTCCTCGACACAACAGTGGATTGAGTAAATTTATAGCTGGAGTCACCATGCTCATATAAAGCCAGTAGACACAGAAGTATCCAATAGGTAGATGACTTTTCTTTTGATTTAAGTTGTGTTTAAAATGGGTAGTAGATTGAATAAGTGAAACTAAAAGTAAGTTTGGGATCTGTAGGAAAGAGAAAAAATCTCTTAATTTGTGACTGAGAAACTTCTCTCTAAGGTTCTGTTTTTGTGAAACTGGATATTGGGGTTGGGCTGCCTGCTAGGTTTCTGAACTGTATGGAACTATGTTATTCTGAACAGAGAACTGAAAATGGCAGATGGAACTCCAGAACACACTGTTGATGGAGAAGGACATAGTTTTGGAATGAGGCAGATTTGGGTTAGAATCCCAGTGTAGGGGCCCCTGGGTGGCCCAGTGGGTTAAGCATCTGACTTGGGCTCGATCATGATCTCACAGTTCGTGAGTTCGAGCCTTGTGTCAGGCTCTGTGCTGACTTCTCAGAGCCTGGAGCCTGCTTCAGATTCTGTCTCCCTCTCTTTCTGCCCCTCTTCTGCTTGCACTCTCTCTCTCTCTCTCAAAAATAAATATGGGCGCCTGGGTGGCTCAGTCGGATGAGTGTCCGACTTTAGCTCAGGTCATGTTCTTGCAATTCCTGGGTTTGAGCTCCGCATCGGGCTCTGTGCTGACAGCTCAGAGCCTGGAGCCTGCTTCAGATTCTGTGTCTCCCTCTTTCTATGCCCCTCCCCGCTCATGCTCTCTCTTTCTTTCTTAAAATAAATAAACATTAAATAATTAATAAATTAAGAAAAAAAGAATTCTGATTTAACTGTGATTGAGCTTATTTTATTTCCTTATTATAAAATGAGGATAATACCTGCTGTCTAGGGTGGTTTGAGAATTATATAAGATAATGTATATAAAGTTCCTACCATTGTGTCTTATACTTAATGACTAAAAAATTGTTAGTATTTATTTTTCTGATCTTCATGATATAAAGAGATTGGAAAAGTTTAAAGGGGAAAAAGAGAAGGTGAAGTTTGTTTCTCTTTTTATTGGTTTGATGTGAGGTTGTGTAGGAAGGTTCGGAAAGAAGAGGAAGTTTTAGACACTTAGAAGTTTAAAGCTTAGAGCATTAAGTTTTAGAAAATGGAACTTTTCTTGATTTAATTTAAGAGCTATGAATATTTTAAGAACTAAGAATATTGAGTGGGCACCAGGTGATGTATCTAACTTTTAAAATACTGTATTATACACATGAAACTATAGTAGAACGCTGTATGTTAACTAAGTGGAATTAAAATAAAAACTTAAAAAAAAAAACCCCTAAGAATATTGTAAGAACAAAATCAAGAAGAGGGTGGGGAGCATACAAAGTTTATGTATGTTTTCCATACCTTCTGGTGAAGTTGTCGTGAATTAGCTGGTGGTTTTGCGTTAGTATGTTTTAGTAACTGAACACATCTAACATCTATTCTCTTATCATGAATAGTTCCAGGTAATGGACGACTTGAATTAATTTATGGGCATATTATCATATTAGAATTTTTAGAATCAGTGTTTGGAAGGATAGTGGATTTTATTTTTATTTTTAAGGTTTACTTATTTTGAGAGAGAGCATTTCTCTCTCTCTATCTCTCTCCCTCTCTCACTCACAAACCCCCCCCCCCAACATGTACGTACTAAGAGCAGGGGAGGGGCAGAGAAAGAATCCGAAGCAGGCTCTGTGCTGACGCAGGGCTTGATCCCATGAACCTTGAGTCAGTATCAGGAGTTGGACACTTAACTGAGCCATCCAGACAGATCAAGATAATGGCATTTTAAAACAGGATTGTGTAATTCTATTGTGTGTGTTTTTTAAAAAATAACTTTTAGAGGTGCCTGGCTAGCTCAGTTGGTAGAACATGTGACTCTTGATATCCGGGTCATGAGTTCAAGCCTTACATTGGTGGATATAGCTTACTTTAAAAGTAATTTAAAAATAGGGGTACATGGGAGGCTCAGTAGGTAAAGCATCAGGTCTTTCTTTTGGCTCAGGTCTGAATCTCATGGTTTTGTGAGTTTGAGCCCCACATCGGGCTCTCTGCTGACATCCCCACTGTGGCTTGGGATTCTCTCTCCCTCTCTCTGCCTCTCTCTGCCCTTCGCCTGCTCACACTGTCTCTTTCTCTCTCAAAATAAATAAATAAACTTAAAAAAATTTTTAAATAAAATAAAAAATCTTTTATTTTGAAAGTTTCAAGATTATAGAAGAGTTGCAAGAAAAACATTAAGAATTCTCCTTTACTCTTTGCCCAAATTCCCTAATTGTTAATATTTTGACTCATTTGTTTTATTATATTTCCTTACTCTCTTTTTCTTCCTCAACCTCTGCTTAACCAGGAGTGTGCATCAAAATCATCTCAAGAATAGTTAAAAAAAAAAAAAAGTTTCTACTGAACTAAGCAGGTGTATTCTGAAGAAAAAACAATTCCCTTGTGATTTGGATATGCACATCAGGTGAAAAATTACAGATGGTCCTGACTTTTGATGGTTTGGTTTACAATATTGCAGCTTCACCATGGTGCAAAAGTGATATCATTCAGAAGAAACCATACTGTGAATTTTGAATTCGCTATGCAATATGATACTTTTGTGATACTGGGCACTAGCAGTGACCACAGAGTCCCATTAGCGATGTGTTCACAAGGGTAAGCAGTTGATATACACACAACCTTTCTGTATCCATAAAACCCATCTGTTTTTCACTTTCAGTATGTTATTCAATGAATTACATGAGTTTTTCAACACTTTATTATAAAATAGGCTTTGTGTTTCATGATTTTTTCTAACTGTAAGCTAAAGTAAGTGTTCTGAGTATGTTTAAGGTAGAGTGGGCCAAATTGTGATGGTCAGTAGGTTAAGTGTATTAAGTGTATTTTCATTTTACAGTATTTTTACTTAACGTATGGATTTATTGGGACGTAACCCCATTGAAGTTGAGGAAGGGCTGTAGTTCATTACAATGAGAGTTTATTCTCTTTTTGTGGGAGCATAGGGGCCTCAAAGTCATAGTAGGCTAAATTGCACACCTGTAAAGTCTGATTTAGTGTTCAGCCTTTTCAATACATTTATTATCCTCTGGGTTCCATTATTTCTATTGAGAAGTTAGTTGTCACTGTAGTTATCCTTCCTGGAGATTTCTATGTAGTGGTTTTACCAGTCTTTTTGTCTTTAGTATTCTGCATTTTCACTACAAAGTAACTAGGAATAGATTTCTTACTGTTTATGCAGTAGTGATTATTTGTACTTCCTGAAACTTCAGTTATGGAAAAGTCTCAGCAATTACATCTTCAATTATTGCCTCTCTTCCATTTTCTCTACTCTTTTCTTGAACATTGTTTAGATGTATGTCTGACATTTTGTTCTGTCCTCACGTTGTTTAACTGCTGTCCTGTGTTTTCATTTGTTGTAGGACTGTGCTATATTTTGTGTGTTTCTTTAGTGTTGTCTTTACCTGGTCTAATCTGCTATTTAATCTATCAGTTTAATTTATAATTTCTGTTGCTGTGTTTTTCATTTCTGCAAGTTGTATTTGATTCTCTTTAAAGGTCTGGTCTTTAAAAAAAATTGTGGTTGGGGTGCCTGGGTGGCTCAGTCGATTAAGTGTCTGAGTTCGGCTCAGGTCATGATCTCGTGATTCATGAATTTAAGCCCCACGACATGTTCTATGCTGACAGCTCAGAGCCTGGAGCCTGTTTCGGATTCTGTGTCTCCCTCTCTCTCTGCCCCTCTCCCGCTTGGTCTCTGTCTCTCTCCATCTCAAAAATAAATAAACTATATAAAAGAATTTTTAAAAATTGTGGTAAAATATGCAGTATATAAAATTTACCATTTTAACCTTTTAAAAATACACAGTTGAGGGGCGCCTGGGTGGCTCAATTAAGTGTCCCGACTTTGGCTCAGGTCATGATCTCTTGGTGTGTGAGTTCAAGCCCCGCATCGGGCTCTGTGATGAAAGCTCAGAGCATGGAACCTACTTTGGATTCTGTGTGTCTCTCTTTCTCTCTACCTTTATCCCACTTATACTGCTTCTCTTTCTCTCAAAAATAAATAAACATTTTTTAATTAAAACAATTTTTTTAACATTTTTTATTTTATTTTTGAGAGACAGAGAGAGACAGTACAAGCAAGGGAGGGGCAGGTTGAGAGGGAAGCACAGAATCTGAAGCAGGCTCCAGGCTCTGAGCTGTCAGCACAGAGCCTGACGCAGGGCTTGAACCCACAAACCATGAGATCATGACCTGAGCTGAAGCCAGACACTTAACTGACTGAGCCACGCAGGCGCCCCCCAAAATAAATAAACATTAAAAAAAAGAAGTAAAAATATATAGTTGAGTGGTTTTAGTGTATTCACATTGTATAACCATCACCACCATCCATCCCCAGAACTCTGTTCATCTTGTAAAACTGAAACCCTATACCTATTAAACAAAATAGCTCCCCATTTCCCCTTCCCCCTCCCCTGGGAACCACTATTCTACTTTCTGTCTCTATGAAAATGACTACACTAAGTACCTCATATAAGTGGAATTTTACAATATTTGTCTATTTGTGATTGGCTTATTCCATTTAACTTGAAGGCCTCATGTTGTAGCTTATGACAGAATATCCTTCCTCTTTAAGGCTTAATGATATTTCATTGTATGTGTGTACCACAGTTTATTTACTCATCTGCAGTGGACATATGGGTTACTTCCACGTTTTGACTCTTATGAATAATGCTGCTATGAACTTAAGGTATACAGATGTCTCATTGACCTCTGCTTTAGTTTCTTTGGGATATATAACCAGAAGTGGAATTGTTGGATCATGTGATATAATTCTATTTTAATCTTTCAGGGAACTGCCATACTTTCTTCTGTACCATTTTACATTCCTACCAGTAGTGCACAAGGATTCCAATTTTACCACACCCTCATTATCACTTATTTTTTTTTTTTATGGTGGGTGGGAGGTGGTATCTTATTGTGGAATTGATGTGCATTTCCCTGATGACTGACGATGTTGAGCATCTCTGCATGTGCTTGTTGGCTGTTTGTACATCCAGTTTGGAGAAATGTCTTCAAATACCTTGCCCATTTTTGAATTGGATTTACTGTTTTGTTTGTGGTAGTCTTCTTTTGTAGTGTCTGTTTGTTTCATTTACTATCGTTATTCCTTTTTTCTTTTTTTTAGAGTTTATTTTGAGAGAGAGAGAGAGAATGAGAATGAGCAGGGGAGGGACAGAGAGAGGGAATCATAGACTCTGCACTGTCATTGGGGCTCAAACCCACAAACTGTGAGACCATAACCTGAGCTAAAATCAAGAGTCAGGTGCTAACCGACTCAGCCACCCAGGTGCCCCTCTTTTTTTTCTTTAAACGTATTAAACACAATATATATATTGCTAAAGTTACCAGTTACCTGGAGGTTTAGCAGCTTAAAACCACCAGTATTCGTAATCTCACATGATTTTTCAGTGTTAAGGAATCTGGAAGTTCGGGGTGCCTGGATGGCTCGGTTAAGTGTTTGACTAATTTTACATAGGTCATGATCTCATAGTCTGTGAGTTTGAGCTCCACATTGGGCTTTGCGCTGGCAGTACAGAGTCTGCTTGAGATTGATATTCTCTCTCTCTCTCTCTCTCTCTCTCTGCGCCCTTCTTCCATGTGCTCGTGCTTGCTCGCTCTTGCTCTTGCTCTCGCTCTCGCTCTCTCTCTCTCAAATAAACATTAAAAAAGATGAAATCTGGAAGTTTCTTATCTCAGGGATTGTGGCTCAGGGTGTCTTGGGAGGTCCCATTGAACCTGCCAGCTGGAGCTGCAGTCATCTGAAGGCTGGATGGGGATGGAAGATCTGTTTTCAGGATGGCTTCACTCCCATGGTTGCCAGCGGGAGGCCCCATTTCCTTGTCACATGGACCCCTCTGATAGGACTGTGAGTACCCTCACAATATGGCATGTGGCTTCCCCTAGAGCAAGTAATTCTGGAGAGTGAACCAGTACCTTTTAGGACCTAATCCCTAAGTCACACAAATTTTCTTTCCTCTTAGCCTTTTTGTTAGAAGCAAGTCCCTAATTCTACTCAAAGGGAAGAGAATCAAGCTCTGCCTCTTGGAGGAATATCAAACAATTTGACAAGGAATAAACTAGAACTACTCTAGTACTGTGTTAATGCTGATAATAAAGTGATTTTTAACAATGAAACAAAACTCCAAAGAATAATCTTAGATGGCAGAAGCACATTTTATCTCGGACCAGTTTAATGGGGCCAGCACTGATAGTGTTTACATGGTGCCGGCATTATTAAAAGATGGTTTACACAGGTATCACTTATTTGCCACAACAACCCTGTAAGAGAATAGAACTCTCTAAATAACCCAGTAATAAAATGAGCAGATATTTCTTAAATAAATCAGTGAAAGTTGAGGTGCATAATGCCATTAGAATCAGTAAGAGTAGAATTGAACCTAGTCAAGGAGGTTAGTGTTGATTTAGTCGAAATTTGAAGGATGGGTAGGAATTCAATAGGTCAGTGGAGTAGTAGGAAGAGTGTTTTAGAAAGGGGGAACAGAAGGTGTTCTATTTAGACGGTGTAGATGGAAGAAACAGGGTAACATTGTTTTCATTGTGTACAGGTATGATTGAAAAGATTTCGTATACTTTGTATTCTTCAGTTGATTTTCCTTGATTGCTTGCAAGACATGAAAGTTATTATTTTGTTTTTATTGTGTATAGGGTGTTGTTTTGTGTTGAATTGTTTTTCAGTCCTTCATATTCCACATGTTATCAAAAATTAGGTAATTTGGGGCACCTGGTTGGCTCAGTTAGTTAAGTGTCCAACTACTGGTTTTGGCTCAGACCATGATCTCACGGTTGGTGGGTTCAGGCCTCCTGTTGCGCTCTGGGGTGACACTGTGGGACCTGCTTGGGATTCTCCCTCCCTCTTTCTGCCTCCCCTCTGCTTGTGCGTGCATGCTCTCACTTTCTAAATAAATAAACTGAAAAAAACCAAAACCAGAATTGAAATAACATGATATGTGCAAGAATCTTTTTCAGGCCCTTTTCATAGTTTCTCAAGTTCATTTTTGGTAACTGCTGGCTCTTTAGGAAGCACTCTACTTACTATTTCTAATTTATTGTTGACATTTAAATCAGTGACATAGTTTGAGTAATTTTCATAATAACTTCCCGTATTTTAAATTATATTATCAGGATATTATTAAAGAAGATTGGAAAAATGCGTACTTTTCTGGTTGGTGTTGTTAGTGAATCTGTTAAAATTAGAGACTTAACGAAGTTCAGCTTAATCAGCGAAAAAAACCTGTTCCTTACCAGTCCACTAGGGGATACTCCAGTACTTAGAAAATCCATGTGCCACTCTACATAGTTTTAAAATTATCTCCCACTTAACAAAATTATTACTCCTACTTGCTTACATGAAAAAAAGACTTTTAGGTCTTATTTGGTGTATTAATTTGATAATACTAGTCGCATGTGGAAGAATCGACAGCATTTTTTCCAGCTTTTTAAAGGTATAGTTGACAAATTGGAATTGTATACATTTGATTAGAACATCAGGTTGTATGTTTATATTTTGATGTATGCTGACGGATTCCTGATGTTTTGATATATATATATATATATATATGCGACATAATGGTTTGATATATGTACACATTGTGAAGTGAATATAATCAAACTCATCACTATTTTCTTTCTTTTTGGTATGGAAAGAGATCTTAAGATCTACTCTCAGCAGATTTCAAGTACACAACACATTATTAACTGTAGTCACCATGCTGTTCATTAGCTCTCCAGAATTAATTCATCTTACATAACTGAAACTGTACAATTTGACCAGCATCTCTCATTCCCTCTCCCTTCCCAGCACAACCACCATTCTACTCTCTCGGAGTTTGACTACTTTAGACTCCACAAATAAAGGAGATCATGGATTTGCTGCATTTTTAAAGAGTGGAAATTCACAGTGTGATTTGTTGGCCAGTTTTTTGATGGTAGTGCCTTAAGCTTTTTTTTTTTTGAGCATGTTAGAAAAAAAAGTGGTTATTTTTGTTTTTTAGTATGGGAAAGTAAGGATTCTCACTTATTTTCTCAGTAGCGTTTTTGCTTGGAAAGTCAGAGAAGCTGATACTTGGTTTGAGTTTGTTAAAATTTTCTCCATTGTATCATGGTTTTTTTTTAATGTTTTATTTATTTTTGAGAGATAGAGAGACAGTGTGAGCCAGGGGAGGGTCAGAGAGAGAGGGAGACACAGAATCTGAAGACAGGCTCCAGGCTCTGAGCTAGCTGTCAGCACAGAGTCCAACGCAGGGCTTGAACCTACGAACCGCAGGATCATGACCTGAGCCGAAGCTCAACGGACTGAGCCACCCAGGGGCCCCTCATGTGTGTTCTTTTAAACATTTAATTTAGAAATATGAACTACGATCTTACATACACATAATAGGATCATTCATGCTGCTACTAAAGGTATTCAAGAGTTTAATATTATGTTGATTTCTTCCTGGTAGTTTAAGTAGACAAAGTGCCATAAAGTAATGCTTTAAAGAAAAATGTATTAAAAATTGAGTTCTATTTTTAAAATAGCCAAGTTCCAAGAAACTTAGTCTCAAGAAAAAATTTAGTCTCTTGTCTTGTTATCAGACTTAATGTCTCAGAAAATACTTCTGTTGACCAAAAATTTATTTTTTATTCTAGATAAGTTTATTCCTCACTAAACGTTTTTTGTCTATATGAATGTATGAGTTTTCTGCATAGCATATAATTTCTCTCTGCACATAGGTGCTTATAGATTAAGTGACTTATCAGATTTAACTCCTCAATTCACCTGTTTTCTGCTATTTATATATAGAACAAATGGCTGAAACCATGTGCCGTCGTGACAACATAATTTGGAAAACGGACAGTCAGGCAGTCTGGGATAAGACTGGGATATTTTTATTGTCCACTGAAAATAAAGGTGGCATAGGAGTTATTCACAGTTTGTTTTAATTAGCATTTAGGTGATAGCTTTACAGGATATTATAGAGATAACCATGTTGGGTGGAAGGATTCCACTTGACATTCTGATACTACTTTTTTTGTTTTATCTCTGTCTCTCTAGCAAAATGGGGAAAGCGTAGAGTGTGTTGTGATAATTAGCTTTTTGGTTGTGCGTCTGGATTGCTGGACTGGCACGACCAGAATGCTAGCTGTACACACCTGTGGTATAGTGAGAGCCAGAATAGTCCTCTCAGCCATTTTTCATAACTAGTTCTGTAACTACTGAGTCTGGTTACGTTCCTGTGTGTGTGCAATGCAATGACTAAATCAGTAAATGAATGATGACTAGTTTGTGTTTTGTTATATTTGGATGATAGAGGAAAGGCAGAATGTCCACAGTTATCACAGTTGCTCTTTTGTTTTTATACTTTTTTTTGTTTGTAGTAAATTATTTTTTCTTTTAAAGAAAGGAAACAAAAGACCATTTATAGTGCTTTTGTTTAGGTCCAAACTTAATTTTATTTACTTATTAAAAGTATAGTTGAGCTTAGTTTTTATATGATGGATTCCAATTGATTGTCATTTTTTTTTTCTAATTTCAGTTTAGGGAGTAATTAATTATAATTTTGGGGGAGAAGTCCCTGTGTGTGTGTTTGTGTGTGTGTGTGTTTTCATGTGTTTTCCTGTATTTTCAGTAGGCACCATGCCTGGTGTGAGGCTCTAACTCATAACCCTGAGATCAAGAGTTGCATGCTCTACTGACTGAGCCAGGCAGGTGCCCCTGTGTTTTTTTAATCGCAGTGCTAGCAGAGATTATTTAAATGATGGGGGGAATATGTGTATATGGTTAAAGTGATTTCACACTGAAAGATTAAGCTGGTGTAATATTTTTAAGATATAAAAGTTGGAAAAGTATGCAGCATTATCTGAATTTGAAAAGAAGTACAGTAGTCTATTAGTCTTTCAAGTTGGTTTTATAGTTGTCATCCTTTGTAATATAATACTAGTATAAAATACGAGGAATGCCTTTAAGTCTACTATTGGTTCATGAAGGAGTTCATTACTATCATACTGGTTCTCCCCCTCTCCTTTTTTAAGTAGGCTTTATGCCCAATGTGGGGCTTGAACCCTGCCCCTGGTATCTAAAGGAATCGCATGCTGTATGGACTGAGCCAGCCAGGCGCCCCTCGGTTTCCTCTTTTGAAAGAGACCTTCATCATGTGTCCTTCATGCCCTGTTGAGAGGAGCACTGTTTTCCAGAGAACTGGGAGTGACTTCCTGGCTAACTAGGGGAGCATCTGTGATAAGGGATAATGGGAAGTGACTGAATAGCTACTTCTACTTTTCCTTTTCCAGTGCTCTTCCCACCCATTCCCATTACCAGGGCTAGAACCTTAAGTTCTGGATGTAGTAGATAGAGTCTGTCCTGGAATATTCTTTGTTAATGCTGTCTTTAGTTACAAAGTTTCTGAAAGCTCTATCTTTGGCCCACAACTCTGTAATTAGTTAAAGGCATTATCATACTGTTTGGCTCTTTTATCTTAAATGAAATGTATTGAATGTAGCTAACTTCCTAGTGACAAGGTGATTGCTCTTTAATATAAGACTAAGGGAGCATTACAGAAGGAACATGTAACTTCTGAGAAATTCCTGAAGAATCTTATTAAAACATCCCACAACAACAAAAAGAATATCATATTTTTGCTATTAGTGTTCTGTATCTTGAAAATGCAGAATTGAACTGGAACATTTATGTTAAGTCGAGCAACAATATTACTATTAAATTTTAAATTTTTATTAAAATTAAGAAAAAAATCCCATTAGTACAGTTTAAGATTTGAGTTAGCACATTAACACAATTAATGAAGTTAGCACATTAATATAGTGTTAACACATTACTATCACTCAAGATTTAAGAGGTATGTATTTAATTGCCCTACACCTCTCCCCCTTCAGCCACCTACTTCTCTTCCTTAGAGGCAAGCAATGTTCCCAGTTTAAATGACACTTTTAACATATATTATTTAAAGGATTTCTTTAGTATGTATGAATAATTAAAGTTGACAGCATGGCTTCTTTTGAATTTTCATTTACTTGACAATTAATGAGCACCTACCAGCCACTTTCTTAGCACTGGGAATATGTTAGTGAGCAAATGAAACTCCCTGCCTTCGTGGAGATTACATTGTAGTGGGTGGAGACAGGCACTCAATATTTATTTATTTACTACATCATGTGGTTAGGACTTTTTTTAATTAATAAATTTATTTTTTAATATGTATTCAAATTAGCATATAGTGCAACAATGATTTCAGGAGTAGATTCCAGTGATTCATCCCCTATACACCCAATCCTCATCCCAACAGGTGTCCTCCTTAATGCCCCTCACACATTTAGCCCATCCCCCCTCCTACAACCTCTCCAGCAACCCTGTTTGTTCTCTGTATTTAAGCGTCTCTTATGTTTTGTCCCCCTCCCTGTTTTTATTATTATTATTTTATTATTTTAGGTTTATTTTATTATTTTTATTATATGTTTAATAATATATATTATTATTTTATGATTTTGCTTTCCTTCCCTTATGTTCATTGGTTTTGTATCTTAAATCCCTCATATGGGTGAAGTCATATGATATTTGTCTTTTTCTTACTAATTTTGCTTAGCATAATACCCTCTAGTTCCATCCACATAGTTGCAAATGGTGATGGCTTCTAGGAGAAAAATAAAGCTGGGTGAAAGTATAGACCAATAGCGGAGGTGCTGTTTTAGATACAGTGGTCAAAGAAATTCTCTGTAGGGTGACATTTCAGCAGAGAATTGATTGATCTGAAGGAATGAGACTTAGGGCTTTCAGAACAGCATTCTAGGGACAGGATCATCAAGAACAAAGTTTCGGAGAATATTTTCAAGGTAGAGGTATCCTTCTGGAGTGACAGAAGAGGTTAGACTGGCTAGAGAGGACTGACCTGGAGGGAGAGTGTTGGGAGATAATATATAGGAGGCGAAGGAAGGTAAAAGTTGCATGGAGGACCAGGGAGACCGCTGAGGGCCAGTTTATGGAAGGTTTACACACCATTTTAGGGAATTAGGACTTTATTCTGAGTAGGATAGGAATCTTGGGCTGTAGAGGTTATATTTAAAAGGTCCAGTCTGGCTGCTTTGTGGAGAATAAACTCTTGGGGACAAGGATGGAAGCAGAGGACAAGTTATGAGTCTAAAATAGCCATAGAATATGTAGCACTCTATTAGACACTGAGTTTTTATCAAATCTAGTTAGGAATCATTTCTTTCTGGGATTTGACTCCTACCATTGAAGAAAGAGAAAAATAAAAGTGAGTTAATAGAGTATTTATATTTTTATTTACAAATTTTTTAAGATTTTATTTTTTTTTATTAATCTCTGTACTCAACATGGGGCTCAAACTCATGACCCCGAGATTAAGAATTGCATGCTCTTCCTACTTAGCCAGACACTTCCCAAGTATTTATATTTTTAAATGGTAACTTTAGGGGGACACTTGAATGGCTCATTCAGTTAAGTGTCCCACTCTTGACTTTGGTTCAGGTCATGAGCTCATGGTTTGTGGTGAGTTCAAGCCCCACATCAGGCTCTCTGTGCTGACAGCACAGAAGCTTGCTTGGGATTAATATTCATTCTCTGTCTCTCTCTTTCTGTCTCCCTCCACCTCCATGCACATGTGTTCTCTCCTCTCTCTCTCAAAATAAATAAATAAACTTAAAAAAATGGTAACTTTAGGAATTCTAGTTAAACTCTGTAATCATTTTAATTTGTTTGTATAGATCCTGTTAAGTATCACTTGCATCTTAAAGAAATGTGGTAGGATCCCCAAAAAAGACTTTAATACCCTTTATGCTTAAAGCATGCAATGAGTTTTTTTTCTTAGGCGTACCAAAAAAGATTGAGTGGCAGAGTTTTGACAAATTAAATATTGAGTGCTATTTTTCCTTTCCATTTTTATTAGGTGACATTTTGAATTTGAAACTGCTTTGGTTTCTTCAACATGTATCAATATATGCTAAAAAGTATTTAAAAGTCAATATTCTTAAACGTCAAGCAAGCAAGGTGGTTGAAAACATGGAATGTAAAAATGTCAACATGTAAAATTTAAACTTTTGAATGAATGATATGTCTGAATTTGCTAGCAAACCTCTTATATCTCTGTTAGTGTGGAAATGAGTTCCATCACAGGAAATCTGAGATCTGGGGATCTCAGAAGTCTTAATATCTAATTAGGTGAATAGAAGCACTTTTTTTTTTTTTTTTACTAAAGGCACTTTGATACAAAAATAAAATCATGGATAGGGAAGGCATAAAAAGCAGACATGGTAAAGGTGTAGGAAATAGATAAGCAAAATGATCACTTTAAAAGCATACTAAAATATAAGTAGTGTTGGAAGGACAAGTGGAATAGAAAATGAAAGACAAAAGGAAAGCCTAGCACATTGCTGGATCCAGTCAGGTTTAGGGAGTGCATTAAAATGACTAATATACACACTTGAAAAGGACTCTAAAAATTAGTTCTTAAAGCTATATTAGTAGTTATATACTAGAAGGGCATTGATAATTTACTCTTAATTTCTGTTAATTTGATCTGCTTGTCTGGAGTTCCTAAAATATGAAAACAAAATATGATATACCTCACTTATGATTCATGGACTCATAAGACTTTTGAGCTGAAAATAACCTTAGAGCAATCTCTTCCCCTGCCTCTTAATTTTACAGGTTGGACAAATGGGAGCACCATTGTAAATTCTCATATTAAATTATGATGGAGGAAAGATGAGAACTTACATCTTCTGACTTTGAGTGCTCTTCCACAGTGTTTTGACCTTACGTTTGTTTTATGTTGTAGTTTTATTTTACTATTTCAATTGTATATTAACAAAGACAGAGTTTTTGTTGTTGAATTGCCGCTCTGTGATTAATCAACTTGAGTGAGTGCTTTACACATTTATGTGAAGATGCTCTTCTCTTTACCTTGAGAAGGCCAATGACAAGGAGTCACGGACAGGAAGATAAAGTCCCTGGAGGAAATCTGTTCTCTCTGTCCATCAGGGAATCTGAGATCATTCACTTTTTCCTGGAGACATCTCTCAAGGATGAGGTTTTGAAGATCATGCCTGTGCAGAACAGACCCCGCTGGCTAGTGGACCAGCTTCAAGGCATTTGTTGCCATCAGAGATTACAGTGAGCGTGTTGGTCTGGGTGTTAAATGCTCCAAGGAGGTAGCCACTGCCATCATGGAGCCATTATTCCTGGCTAAGCATTCCATCATACCAGTGCAGCTAGGCTACCAGGAGAGCAAGATGGGCAAGGCCCACACTGTCCACACAGCTGCTGTGGCTCTGTGCTTGTGTGCCTCATTCCTGCCCCCAGAGGCACCGGCATCGTCTCAGCCTCTGTGCCCAAGAAGCTACTGCTGATGATTGCCAGTATCAATGTGCTGTGCCTAGGGCAGAGACTTACTGCCACCCCGAAGAGCTTTGCCATGGCCCGCTTCCCCCCTCTCTCCCCAAGGCCACTTTCGATGCCAGTTCTAAGACCTACAGCTATCTCACCCTGGACCTCTGGAAAGAAACTTTTCACCAAGTCTCCTTATTGGCGATTTATGGTCTTGTAAGGACCCACCCACACCAGCGTCTCCGTGCAGATGACCCAGGCTCTAGCTGTGGCCACCATATATTTTTATATAAGAAAAGTAAATTAAAGCCTAGGAAAAAAACAAAAAGCAAGAAGGTAGACTTTCTGAGTTGTTAATCTCAATTCTGCCACTTATTTAATTGTATGACCTTATAAAGGTTACGTAACCCGTCTTAGCTTCCTTTGTTCCATCTTCTGAGTCTTCCATAAAGGAAGCCTATGTTTGCAGCAGAATCTTTTTTTTTTTTTGGTCTGTTTCCTGCTCAGAGATGTGGGGATCCAAAGGGCAGTTTTCATTTTGTTTTGTGTCTGTCTTTTTAGTTCATCCTGGCAGTATTTCTGCTAGTACAGTTTTTGTGATAGGAGTTACAGCATTTTTATATGTATTTCATATGCTCAGGAAGTGATGTAGTAGAGACGGGGTAGAGGGAAGGAAAGAAACTGATGGTATGGCAGAGAGGAGGAAAATTGCTGGGGCTGATATCATTGAGTTGGTGGTAGGGACTGGAGCTTGTGCACGAGGGAGGGGATTGGATAGAGAAAAGAACAGATAGTTCATTTATTATAACAAGAAGGAAGGCAGAGCACATAGGCGCAGATAGATTCTGATACTGTTGGTGGATGTGATGATAGTTCCTGGAAATCCTCTTCTGATGGCTTTAATTTTCTAAGCAAGTCATGAGAGTGAGAAAGGGCATGGAAGAAGGCATTAGAAGTTTGAGAAGAGAGGAGAGAACATGTCATTGTTAAGAGAAGTGGGAGAATGAATGGGCTTGGGAAATAGAGAATATGATTACCATGCCAAATTCAGGGCTCATTTGAAGTTAGAGGTCGTGAGTTAAAAGTGAGGCCAGTCAGCTTGGTTGTGTGTGTTTTTGCTCCAGCCTTCTCCTTTAGTAGTAGGAGAATAGACAGAGAATTGAATTTAAGCAGGATTGTGGTTTTGCAAAGTGAGTATCTCTAAGTGAGAGAGGAGAAAGGGATCATAATGATGGATCATGGAACTTAAACTGGGTAAGGAGAGACGACAGGACTTCCAGGGGTGAGGGAGAGTGAAAAGATTGTTAGGTTAGTAGATTTAAGGTTCTGATGGGATCAACTGTGATGGCAGAAGTTCATGTATGAGAAGGAATGAGCTAGTAGGATAGGTAGAACATATATTCAAAAGTGGTCACATAAAATTGAGATTATTAAGAAGGTTCATTGCAGTGTGTGGCTGAGGTAGGGTTACATTTAGTTCTTTGATCTTCACAGCAACTGAATGCTGTAAATAGTGTAAGCATCATTATTCATGTTTTATGGATGAAAAAAATGGAAGCTCAGAGAGGTTGGACAGTTGTCCCAATGTCACAGAGCTAGGACTCAGACTCTCTAATTCTTAATATTCACTTCCTATACCATACTATATCAATTTTCTGAAAGTTGGTGACTTTGTTAGCCTCTCTTTGAAACTAAAGAGCAACCTCAAATCAAGACTTTAAAGAAATGTACATGAACAAAACTGTTTCGCTCTTCAGGAATCTTTGGAAACTTTGGCATAAGGGTGATGTTGAGGAGTTCATTGATTCTATTTAACTGAGTGTATTAAACACACACGCATGCGTGCACGCATGCACACGCACACACAAACACACAAACACTAGAGGCTTAACTATGAGCATTTTGTTTAAAATCCCTTTTGTAAGGAGACTTAAGGTGGTGGGGGCCAGAGCAAGCAGGAATGCACTGTTCCTTCAGCAGTGTGCCTGGACAGCCAGCTGTGTTGTCCAGTGAGTCTGCTCAAATCCATGTACATTCTTCATGGTGGCAGTTCGCACCACTGCAGGTCCTAGGAGAGCATAGTTGGGATATGATTGTCTTCTTTCCCCCAGTAAGAAACTAATTATGCTTTTTCTTTGTGTTTTTATACATTTGGCTTTGTATTTGGGGGTAGACTTTGAAGAGTTCTTCAAATGTGAAGGAAGAATGAAAGAATTACAATCAAATATAATATTAACTTATATTTACCATTTTAAGTGTTTGCCAGAGTACAAAAATAGGATGTCTAAATTTCATATTTTTCTTTTATTTACTTATTTATTTTTGTTTAAATTTACATTCAAGTTAGTTAGCATATAGTGCAACAGTGGTTTCAGGAGTAGATTCCAGTGATTTATCCCCTATGTATAACACCCAGTTGTACACCCAGTCATCCCAACAAGTGTCTTCCTTAATGCCCTTTACCCACTTAGCCCATCCCCCCATGTACAACCCCTCCAGCAATCCTCTGTTTGTTCTCTGTATCTGAGCCCTACTCTCTGTTTTTATATTATTTTTGCTTCCCTTCTGTTATGTTTACCTGTTTTTATCTTAAATTCCTCATATGAGTGAAGTCATATGATACTTGTCTTTCTCTAATTTCACTTGGCATAACGCCTTCTAGATTCATCCATGTAGTTGCAAATGGCAAGATTTTTTGATTGCTGAGTAATAGTCCATTGTGTGTGTGTGTATAATATGTATATACACACCACATCTTCTTTATCCATTCATCTGTTGATGGACATTTGGGCTCTTTCCACACTTTGGCTCTTGTCGATAAGTGTTGCTTTGAACATTGGGGTGCATGTGCCTCTTTGAATCAGCATTTTTGTGTCTTTTGGATAAATACCTAGTAGTACAGTTGCTGGGCCATAGGGTAGTTCTATTTCTAATTTTTTGAGGTACCTCTGTACTCTTTCCCAGAGTGGCTGTACCAGTTTGCATTCCCAGATTGTTTTCATGCTCTCTGTTCTTAAGTTTTTTAAAAGTTGTTTTTAATTGTGATAAAATATACACAGCATCAAACCCCTCATTTTCTCAGATATAATGTTTTAATATACTCAGATATATTTTGTTCATATAATATTCTGTTTAAAGTAGGAGTAGTTTCCAATGGATGACCCTTAACGCACTTTGGCCAGTGGAACTTCCCTTTCCTATCTGTTACCACTCTTTTATCTCCTACCTGCTCTTGGTACTGAAACCTTTTACCCCAGTAGGATGGAATCTCATGACAGAACAGGAGAGGAGGGTAGAGAAGTGGTAGACCTGGCAGCTGATGCTCCCTCCTACAACATCTATGAAATGTGGGTCGTATCTGCTCCTTTCTTCCTTGCGCTCTAGAGAGAACTTGCCAGCTCCTCAGAGAGAATGTGTAGGAGAGCCTCAGCCTGAGCGATACAGCTCTGACTCTTAACTTCTTTAAAGAGCTTTTGTTCCTTTCTTACCATCTTCAGGTGAGGTTTAAACTCTTAGAGCATCATCCAAGGTTTTCGTGATCTAATGCCTGCCTAGTCTCATACATGTTCTCTAGGTTCCAGCCATACTAAATAAAACACATACAGTTCCCTAAGTACAGTTTGTGCCTGGCACATAGTAGATAGTCCAGAAATAATTTCTGTAGAGAGAGAGAGAGAGAATGTGTGTATCGAATTGTACTCTTTTACATGCTAACTTTATTCCACAGCTACCTCTTTAAGACTCGGGCCAAGAATCCTATATCAAGAGGCCTCTGCTTTTGTCTATACTAGTAAGCACTCCTGCTCTGTGATAGCAAAGCATTCAGGCCCCATCTCTGTATATATAGCCGATTGACTTCTTGGTTTCTCTTGTTAGCATGTGAGATGCTTGAGGGCCAGGGACTGTGTGTTATTTACCTTAGTACCCTGTAACTCTTGTACTCTTCATAGAATTTCATATTCATATTCTTCATTTTCTATTACTAAAAGTCTTTGAGTTAGCTGTTGCTCTTGTTTTCTGATATTTTTATATAATGTTATATATTCAGTATTCCTGCCCATTTTATTTCATTTCTTTGCCTTCCCCAGTGAAAATTACATGGACACTTACCTTGTGAAATAATCAGTATTTTATTTATTTTTTAAGAATCAGTATTTTAATGAGTGTATATCATATATCATAATTAGCATAATATTGCTTATTATGGGATTGGGCAGTTGGGTGGGAAAATTAGAATTGCATACTTCATTTCCTGCAGAGGAATTATTTGAGCGCTCTCTAAATAGTTGGATAAGATTATATAAGCCTTACCCTTCTAGATCAATACATTTGAGTTTGCACATTTTAAATTGGTGACTTATTAAATTGTTGTTACTTAAGATGTAACTATTGTTAATACATTCTGTTTCCTAATTTCTACTCTTTTATAAGTGTTGCTCTTCTTAATCTTGATGTCAAAAGTTATGCCATTTGGGTAGTCCTTAGAATTAATGACTTAGTCAGTGGGTGACACATTATTTGTTTATAGGAGAAGGCTTTATTTTAGATGTTCTTCCTTTTTAGAGTCTAGAATGTTAATCATTTTACCAGAAGTTTTACACTCTCTGTTCCTAATTTTAGTGTGAAATCATTTGGGTGAAGTAGTAGTTAAGGAGACTGTAAGCATACTAAATATGGATTGGATTTTTTTTTTGGCATGAACCTAATAAGTACAATTAAGATTTATCACAGAGGGGCACATGGGCAGCTCAGTCAGTTAAGCATCCAAGTCTTGATTTTGGTTTTCAGGTCATGTTCTCCCAATTTGTGAGATCGAGCCCCATGTCAGGCTTTTTGCTGACAGCATGGAGCCTGCTTGGGATTCTCTTTCTTTCTCTCTCAAAATAAAGAAATAAACTTAAAAATTATTATATAAACACTGATTGTGTTAAACCCCAAATTTATTAAATTTTTTTTAAGTAGGCAGGCCTTATGCCCATTGTGGAGCTTGAACTCACAACCCTGAAATCAAGACTTGAGCTGAGATCAAGAGTTGGATGCTTAACCAGCTGACCCCCTAGGGGCCCCATTTTATTTAGTTGCATTTAAATAATTTTGTAATGAGTTTTTTAAATACTTATTTTTGAGAGATAGAGCGTGAGCACACGTGCGTGCAAGGGAGGGGCAGAGAGTGGGGCAGATGCAGAATCTGAAACAGGCTCCAGGCTTGGAGTGTTTAATGCAGAGCATTGATGTGGGGCTAGAACTCATCGTGAGATCATGACCTGAGCTGAAGTCAGATGCTCAACCAACTGAGCCACCCCGGCACCTCTTAAATATTTTTTTAAAAATAAAATTAGGGTGACACTTGGGGGGCTCAGTCACTTAAGTGTCTGACTTTAACCTAGGTCATGGTCTCACAGTTTGTTGGTTTGAGCCCTGTGTGGTTTGGTACTGACAGCGCTGAGTCTGCTCAGAATCCTGGCTTCTTCTCTCTCTGCCCCTCCCCCACTCATGCTGTCTCTCCCCAAAATAAATAACTAAATTAAAAAAAATTAAAATTAGGATGTGGTATTGAAGACCTTTCCTTTTCTTTTTTTTTTTTTTTTTAATATTTATTTAATATTGAGAGAAAGAGACACGCACACAGAGCAAGAGTGGGGAAGGGGCAGAGAGAGGAAGACGCAGAATCTGAAGCAGGGTCCGGGCTCTGAACTGTCATCACAGAGCCTGACATGGGGCTCGAACTCTCAAACTATAAGATAATGACCTGAGCCGAAGTTGGATGCTCAACCAACTGAGCCACCCAGGTGCCCCAAGACCTTCCTTTCTTTTTTTTTTTTTTTACTTTTGAAATTTTTATTTATTTCTTTAAAATATTTATTATTTTTGAGAGAGAGAAAGAGATAGAGAGTGTGAGTGAGTGTGTGTGTGTGTGTGTGTGTGTGTGTGTAGGGGAGGGGCAAAGAGAGAGGGAGACACAGAATCTTAAGTAGGATCAAGGCTCTGAGCTGTCAGCACAGCAGGGCTCGAACTCACAGACCCCAGAAATCATGACCTGAGCTGAAGACGGCCACTTAACTGAGCCACCCAGGTGTCCCAAAAGATAGAATATTTTTTTAAAAATCGAGACCAGTTCCATCAGGATGTTTTCAAAATCTGAAAAAAAAAATCTCAAATGGGGGAAGGAATAAGAGAATTACAAGATCTAAGGGAAAACATTACACATCATGTCTTTACATTGAGCAAATAACCTCCATCACCTCTAAAAGCCTATGTCTTAAGAACCGAACTTGGCCCTGGGCGCCTCTTCTGACAGTAAACGCTACCTTCTTGCTTTGGGGTAAATTGTGTCTATGGCTTTTGCTAACCGGTCTGTTGTGGCTTGCCCTGTAGGATTGAGGGTCCCCCCCCCCGTAAATATGGGGGACTGGCTTTCCAAGGTTGCTTAAAATTGGTGGAAACAGAGGGTTTAATCTTTCCAGGGTCAGTTAAGGTTTGACTTGGGGGAAACTACTTGGAGAGTCTTCAGAATCCAGCCAGTCAGAGCTCTGGACCTTAACTTCCCCATCTGTAAAATGGAGCAGGCGATTGCCACTCAGAGAGAGGAAGAATCACAAGGATCACAATTCATGGCTCAGCTAATGTGAAAGCAGCTCTGCAGTTAGGGCAAGAAGTAGGCGGCGTGCAGAGAGCAGCGAGTCAGGGCTGCCCTGAGACCTTTCTAATAATAAATTTTTTTCCTGTTGTAGGCCGACTTTTCCATGGCAGACCTACCTACCTGCCTACAGCAGATAAGGTTTTATGGGAATCACTCTTTTAAAACATTATATATCGTTTTAACATATATGTAACATAAAATTTGCCGTTTTAATCATTTTTAAGTGTACAATTTAGTAGCAGTAAGTGCATTTACAGTGTAATGCAACTATCACTACTATCTATTTGCAAACCTTTTTTTAACAACCCAAACAAAGTGTGTCCCCGTTCCTCTCTCCTCAGTTTTTGGTTACCTCTAATCTATTTTCCTTCTCTAAGAATTTGTCACTTCTAGATATTTCACCTAAGCGTTTTTAGTTTATTCCACTAACACAGTGTTTTCACATATATCAGACCTTTATTCCTTTTTTTTTTTAATTTAAAGTTTTATTTATTTAAGTAATCTCTGCATTCAACTAGGGGCTTAAACTCACGACCTGGGTGAAATGAGCCAGCCAGGTGCCCCAGAACTTCATTCTTTTTTATGGCTGAATAATATTGTGTGTATAACAACCATTTGTTTGTTTATTTCTTGGTGGATACTTGGGTTGTTTTCACCTTTTATCTATTGGGAATAGTGCTGCAGTGAACATTAGCATGCAAGTTTATGTTTGAATTCCTATTCTCTGTTCTTTTGAGTATATACCTGGGAGTGGAATTGCTGGGTCATATGATAACTATGTTTAGTTTTTTTAGAGACTACCCAGTGGTTTTCCACAGGGGCTGTACCATTTTACATACCCACCTGCATTGTCCTGGGATTCATTCTTGGGAGATAATTCTAACTACATTGTCTTTAACTAGTTACGTATTACCTTGCATAAGTCTCTTAACTTCTCTTTGTATTTCAGTTACCTTATTCTTAAAACTGAAGCTTGAATTAGGTAATCAAAAAAGCGTCTCCCGGAGCACCTGGATGGCTGAGTTGGTTAAGCATCTGACTCTTGATTTCGGCTCAGGTCATGATTGCAGGATTTATGGGTTTGAGCCTTGTGTCGGGCTCTGTGCTGCCAGCACAGAGCCTGCTTGGACTTCTCTGTCTTCGTCTCTCTCTGCTCCTCCCCTGCTCTCTCTCTCTCTCTCAAAAATAAATATAGTGGTTTTTTTTTTTTTAAAGTCTCTTATCTCTAAAATTCTATGATTGACATTACAGTGAATTGCCATGATTTGCAGTCCCTCTTCTTTTTTTTAATGAACAATTTGACTATATAATGGGAGGAAGAACCATTATATGCCTGGTGATGAGCGTATTCAAGTCTCCTAATACTTTCTAATTTTTATTACTTTATATATGAGCTACTTTACAAATGTTAGGTTGTTCAAGAATTTCTCAGGTACATTTATTGAAACATAATAAGCTTTTATTAATTTGTGCTCTATGGATCTAAAAACCATAACTTGGGAAAAGATTTATTTTTTGCACAATATATGTCACAAAAAGTTTAGCCAATTAGTGATACATATAAAATATATATTGCATTTATATATAACTATATGATATAATTTATGTGTAATTATATATAGTTTGTATATGTAAATACATATACTATAGATGTTATATATTTAGAATGGTATGATAAAATAATTATAAGATAGGCTATTTTTAAGAGTGTAACATTTGCATAAAGATAATTATCTCTAGATGCTTAATGAAAGCTTGAAGTAAAGGGGAGAGAGGAATCAAGGATAATTGCAAATTTAAAACTGAAAGAGTAGTTCTCATAATAAAAAAGGAAATTTTGAAATAGAAGTATATTTAGTTGACATATAAGTAAAAACTTAAGTCCGTATAAGCTTGTTAATACGGTTGTTGCTTTCAGTAGAATTTTGGCATGTTGGAACTTGAAACTTTTATTGCCAAAATTTTATTCCATTCTGTGTAATTATATGATGATGATGCACACATACGAGTAAGTATATTGGCATAGCACCTGAATCACATACGAGAACATATAATATACAATGAGTAGGGAGGCCAGAAGTCTAGGATCTTGTGTTATGGGCATCTTATCTGAAGGTTGTGATGTGCCAATAGGTCCTAATGGGTTATGGAAAAGAAGTTTTAGTAATTTTTTTCCCTTGAACAGGGAGAACACTACGAGTAGTACTTTTAAGCTGGTTGTGTAACCTGTTAATTTTATAACCGTCTGCCCCAACTTTGCAATGACAGGACCACCTTTAAATATAAGTATTTTAAAAGTTGATTTTAGTACTTATTATTTTCCAGTTAGCCCCTGAAAATAAGATTTGTCAAAGAGGTAACAGTTTTAGCTTATTCTCACCATCACCAATGAATTACATGAAGTAATTGCTATTAAATAAAATGAATTAATTGCTATTAAATATAAGCTTCCTTTATTAAGCTTATTTGGGTTTCAGTGGATGATATACCTCCCAAGACCGACAGTCTCCCTGAGGATACTTAGTTGGAAGGGGATGGTATGTCATGACTATTCCTGGAACTTGACTTGGCTGTTAACTGTGTGTCTCTGGCAGAAGCCAGAAGGGTTGGGTTGGATCTCAGGGCATCTTTGGAATAATCAAGATGCTTAGTGTAGCAGCATGGCTTACAACCAGGGTTCAGTTCTCTTACAGTGTTACTGTTTGTTTGATTGATTTTTAATCTCTAAGTGTTTTTAATCATTTTCTTCTTGTCAGGAACAGAAATCTCCTTTATCTCTTCTCCTGGGCTAGGCTAGGGTATGAAATTAAAGCTTTTTTCTGTTGGCATACTGACTCCTAAGCTTTGCTTATCAAAATCAGAGTTTTACTTCTAAAAAATGCTCACCTGCTTGTATTTTTCTTAGGACAGGAAAATGTAACAACACTAAAAATTAAAATTTGTTGATATTAATAGCAGCCTTATTACTTTTATTTTCTTCAATAGTGCTTGACCCAGATACTTGCCCTGATCTCCCAAGTGGAACACCCTCAGAATTTTAAAAACTCTTTTATGCATATTATTAAAAAGGAGTGATAATTGACCTTGATTAATTTGTTATAACTTCTTTTGATTTGTCGAGACTGTGGTTGGAATTTGTGTAGCCGGGGGTCTCCTTTGTTAACTTGCTTCATCATTCCCTTTCATCAGCATGTGTGTGTTACTACTGTCTGGGGCATGAGCTCACATTGCCGTTTACTGCACTTACAAGACAGCGGCATTCCAGACAGTAGTAAAACTTCCTAGGATGTCTGTCTGCTAAGAGACTAAAATTAAGAGCTAGATGTTTATTCCTTTAGGGCATCCATTTAAGGAGAATAGTTCTTCCCCTTCTAGCCCACTCTTCAAATAGCTAATTCTTTTAGGTAGCTTCACACTTGTCTGTTTTAATATTCTAAATACACCACCAAATATTTATTAAGCTTCTGCTATTGTGAAACAGTCTTAGCAATGGAGGTCTGGTTTCTACCAGCTTCAAGTGACTGGTGATGGCTTTCCTTTTTCTGAGATAGACAGGGGACAGAAGGCCAATTCAGGGGGTCCAGGAAATAGAGTCAGGGAGCTAGCTGAACATCTGCAGCCGGACCAACATCCAGTCCCTCTTTATTTTCTCTCTCTGGCTTTAATATTCTTCACTTCCTTGCTGTTGTGGCCACATAGGTTTTTGACTTTGCCAATCTGTGTCAAAAGCAAACAAACCAACATAAATCCATCTCCTTTTTTCCTCTTCCTGAGATAAAATGTGCTCTAAGAAATTTCATAGGGAGTAACAAAAGGTACAGGCACTAAGATGATGGGATAATCTAAGAAGGTTCTAAGCCTTCTTTCTCCTTTTTGCTTAGAACCAGTAGAAGGTTGAGGGGTATGAAGTTGTAGAAAGTTTTAAGACTACACCATGGGCTGAAATGACACGGTTTTCATATATCAAAGTATTTCAGATTAATTTTCAAGTGTACATATCAATGTGGATATTTTGGTGGGCAATATCAAAGAGGAACTCTAGTATTAGAAAGAAAGGCTTTGCATTCCATCTGTCTGTAAGTAGAGTGGTAGGATAAACTTTTTCCTGACCCAAGGGGAGGAGGTGGGAGAAGGGGAAGTCCTCTGTTGCCAGGGCATGCAGGGGACAGAGAGGGAAAAGTCGAGGGAAACAGAGGAAGATAAACCGTTAGGGTTGAAGGGAGGCTCTGCGGCTGCTTTTATGGCATTTACATAGGTCAGCCTAGAAAATATGTGAATTTTTTTCTTCACATAAAATTTGATATGAACATACACATACACACAGTAAGGGAAACTATAATAAAAATGCTTGTTTACCAGTACATGGAAATTTTTCTTAAACTCAAACTTTTCTTTATAATTTATGATTTTTAATAGTTTCTAAATGTCCAGATGGGGCTTGTTATATCCATATTTCATGCTACAAATTTCCTCATAATATTATGGGTAGACATTTGTTTACCCTTTAATTTAGTATCTTCAATGGAGATTTGCTTGCTATGTGGCCAGAGCTAAAACAGGTAGCGTGGCACCTGGGTGACTTAGTTGGCTTCAGCTCAGGTCATGATCTCCATGGTTCGTGAGTTCAAGCCCCGTGTCGAACTCTGTGCTAACGGCTTCAGAGTCTGGAGCCTGCTTTGAATTCTGAGTCTCCCTCTCTCTCTCTCTGCTTCATCCCCACTTGTTCTCTCTCTCTTTCTCTCTCAAAGATAAATAAACATTAAATAAATAAAATAAAACAGAGCTAACCTATATGTCTAATACCAATGGAATAAGCTCTGTGGCATAATTAGAAGAAAACCAGCAGTGTCTCTCTGCCTGCTTGTTAATGCCTAAAATTTTTTCTTTGGGGAAATTTATTTTTAACTGTGTAACTTATACAATGCAGATATTACTATAGTGGCTTTGTGGGGAGTGGGATTCAGTGCCATTATTCTTTGTAAATGTTACTTATCAGGCTATCTTTAAATTTCATAGATTGTCTTTAAATTCTAAGGCTCTAGAGCACAATTGTTCGGCAGACCTTGCTTAGAGGAGTAAACACCTTTAGCTCTTTATTTATTGAAATAAGTGGAATCCAGTCTCTTCCTCCTATAACTACCTTCCAATCAAAGATAAACTAACTTCAGCTCTTTAGTTAGAAGACTGACTTGGGACAGTATGTGCATTCGTGTATATGTGCATACAGAGTACTTATATCATGAGGGGTTAAAGTCCTTGGCCGATGGGAAGAGAGGTCAGGAAAGGATGGTATCTGCCTTTCAAGGGCTACTTCACCATCTTCTCTAGAATAAGAACTGATTAAGGAGTTAACCTTATCTCTAAGTGTAGCCTGTACCAGTTTTTAATTCTAATCCGCTCTTTGAAAATGTTGATTACCTATTATTATTTTCAAGTTGAATTAATTTGTTTTTCACTTTGCCATGAATCTTTTAAGTTTTAACTCTGTGATCAGTTTTAGTGAGGAGAAAAGTATTTGTGGTGTCTGTCGGGATTTTTTTCTTGGAAATACTTGGAAATAACATAACAATAAGGGGCATTTGTGACCTTTGGTACTTAGGTTTGATAATTTTATTGTTCCTTTTTTTTTTTAGAAATGAGAAAATAAAGTATGAAGGACTTTTCTGGGCACATGAAAACATGAACATGAAAAGTCATTCTTTGAAGTTTCACTGAGTTCCTTCCAGAATTTTATTTCTGTTTCACTATAGTCAGATGTAGCGTAATTAAAAGTACATGTACTTTGCTTCATAACTGTGAAGTGAACTCAGTCTGTATCATCCTCCATGAGTGTTGTGGAGAAACTTAAGTCTTGATTGCAGCGGACTATGAGTCAGTGAGTTTATTAACCAACTCAAGACTGATGGACTTGAATATATCATTTGGCCCACAGAGTAAATTTTACTGTTGCTTATTGGATATTTGGGGGCATTATTAGTATTACTAAATGAATGTGAGTTTGGCTAAAAATTTGAAGCCTCCATAACTGGGGTAGTAAGTCATGCTAGTTGTGTCATAGCGGTTTTCTTCGAACTTTTTTGTTCACGTATTTCTTAAAAGGACTTATATGACCATGAAGGGGTAGCGTGAGGGAGATGACTGTTCTGTATCGTGTGTGTGTGTGTGTTCTGTATCTTATACAAATAGATGTTGATTCCATGAATTTGTGTATGTATTAAGATTCATAGATCTGTAGAGCAAGTAGCTGTCTGCTCTCTTGCACATGTTTTGGGCGACATCAGAAACCATTTTCATCATAAATTTAAATAATTGCAAATTATATAATTTTGGGTATTTATAAATAGTGACATTTTAAAATAAAATCTCATTCTTATTTATTTACTTATGTTTCAGAGAGAGAGAGAGAGAGAGAGAGAGAGAGAGTGTGTGTGTGTGTGTGTGTGTGTGTGTGTGTGTGAGCACGTGCATGGGAGAGGAGTAAAGGGAGGGAGAGAGAGAATCCCAAACAGGTTCCATGCTCAGTGCAGAGTCTGAGGGGGGGCTCTGTGGGGGACCAGCCCACGCACCCCAGTCGAAAGGTCCCGAGTAGGGGTTGGTGTTGGCGCAATATCTATAAGAAAGAAGACAGACAACGACAGACAAGACAGACAATGGGCTGGAAAAGCCACACTTTACTTAGATGGCCAGGGTCTTATATACCATGGGTGATTACATCATTTCTTTAATGGTTACATAGTTCAAGGTCTTTGAAGTGAAGACATGCTCAGAAAGGGTCATGTTTAACAGGACAGGTGTAAATATCAGGAATTATCAAGTCATTGCAAGAGAGGGATTCCCTAATAATAGTCTGGCTCTAAGCAGAAGATGAGCCTGAAGAATTCTATGAGGATATTTACATTTCTTAAGACCCCTCATCAGTTATGCATGGGCAAGATGCTTATCCTTTAATAGGCAAATCTTTTGGCAGAGGTTTGCGGTTTACACCCAACAGCAGACAAAGAGCTAGAAAGAAAAGTAAGGGGAGGGCTGGCACCACTGACCAAGTCAGGTTGATTCAAAGCCTAAAAGTATATGTCTCTTTACAAAGCAATGAGAAAATCACAGACAGGATGAATAGAAGCCACATGTGCGGCCCAGGAGGCCAAATATTGTTTGAGGGTATTTTTCCTACTGGGCCCCAACAGGGCTCGATCCCACAACTCTGGGATTATGATTGGAACTAAAACTAAGAGTCACTTGATCAACCAACTGAGCCACCTAGGTGCCTCTAAAGTAAAACAGCATTTTTAAAAATGTAGCAGGAATCTAAATACTGTAGTGATTCATCATTACCATAATCCATTATTACAATTATTTTATGAAGTACATAAACAGCCTCTTTTTTAACAGCTGAAAGTTGTAAATTATTCCTGTTTTTCTTTAGATTTATGTTTCTATTCCACTTCCCTCATAGAAGTTTATCCTAATGAATTTGGCTAGCCAAATGCCATGTTATAGTTCTCTGCACCTAAGACATTCAATACATAAACTGAAATTATTTTCTTTTTAGTTTCTCTGTTTAAAACTTTTTATGATTGATCTAGGGTTTTAACCTACTGGTACATAACTAAAAAATAATATAAGTCTATATTTTGATAATTAAAAGTAAAATTTTGTTGGAGACACATTATATCAGCCATTGCTGCAAAAATGTTATATAATAAATAATCTGAACCTCAGTAGCTTAAAATGACATTTCTTTTTTGTCGTTTTCTTTCTCTTCAGTCTGGGTGAGCTGGGGTTTGGTTGACCCCAGCTGAGCTTGCCTAGGCTCAGCTAGATTTGGCTCCATGCCCACAGGTCTGCTCTGCATGTCTCACAGTCATCTAGTGCAGATAGCGGGAACCCAAGAAGGGTGAGAAATAAACACACACGAGGGCTTTTAAAGTCCCAGTTCAAAATTGGCATACTGCCCACACTGTTGGGCAGAGAAGGTCACTTGACCAAGCCCAACCTCAGCGGGGAAGGGAAATCTACTTTGCCTATTCCAGTGGTAGGTAACCGGAAAATCTTTTGGGGAAGGATATGCATTATAATTCTGTAACAGTGAGGAACTGAAAAATTTGGAACTTCTTTTGTGCATTTTTTAATGGGATGTTTTTTTCTTGTGTCTGTGTATATTATTTACTGGAACGAGACACTTGATTGAGATCTGAAGCAGTTGGAGGTAGCCAGGCAAAGTGGGAGTTGGGACAATGGTTAGAAAATACTTGGGGCCGAAGGAATGGTATTTGCCAAAGTAAGAGAGAATTTGTGAAACTGGAATTAAGTATGTCCAAAGCATTGTGTGAGAGGCCAGGTGTTTATCAAAAAGAGAATGTGCAGGAGAGTTAAGACCCCAGTGACTGTGAAAGAAGCCTTTTATGCCATGTGAGGGAGATGAGGCTTTAATCTGAATGCAGTGGAGAAATCCTTGGAATGTTTTAAACAGAGTATGTTGTGATCAGATTTTCTTGTGCTCAAGAAAAAAAAATCATCTTGGCTGTTTTTGCATATTAGAATAATGTCAGAGAAGTCCGTAGGCTGAGAGACCAGCGAGGAAACCATTGCAAAAACCTAGGTGAAAAATGAAGATGGCCTAAGTGAAAGGAGTGGAGTTAGGGCTGGAAAGATGTTAAGCCACAGAGAACTAATTTGAAGTATTTTCAGCCAGTGAGTACATTGGTCGCATTCTCTCATATATAATTTGAATGTTAGAAAAATGGCAGTTTTTCAATTAACATATGTCATCAGTCTTTATTTTATGAAATGGTGCATGTTGGCAGTGTATGTTTAAAATAATGTGTAGAGGTGCCTGGTGGCTCAGTCAGTGAAGTGTCTGATTCTTGATTTCTGCTCAGGTGATGATCTCACAGTTGTGAGATCGAGTCTCATATTGGGCATAGGGCTCCACACTGGGCATCAGACTTAGCCTGGGCATGGAGCCTGCTTAAGATTCTCTCTCCTTTTTCCTCTGCCCCTCCCCTGCTCTCTCTCAAAAAAAAATTAATAAATAAAATTTAAAATGATTTATGTAAGAGTCACCTTAAGGTGGCGACCGAGCGGCCATTTCTCTGGGGGCTGGAGGAGAACACGTGCACAGACGACCCCGCCCTTCACCTGCAGACCTGGATGTCCTGCCCCATTTGGAAGCAGCCAATCATGAAGCTCCAGCTTCCCATTACCCTGACAGACGAGGTGACCTATTCCATCCCGCCACATCCCTGAAAGGCCCTTATTTGATAATCTGCCCTCCCAAGATCAAACCCAGAACCTTTCACCCATAAAACCGCCTGCCCCCCCCATCGTCTATCAGGCGCGACCTCCCTGACTCCTGACTCCCGACTCCCCGGGCCATGGGACCTTGCCCGGAATCGCAGATCCCAATAAAGGCTTTCTTGGCTCCATAAAGTCGTCTCTTTCCTCCCATCTCTGCCTCCATCTATTAAATCTTACAATTTGTAAATAGTAAAGTTACAAATCCCAGTCATTAATATGATGCAGGATATTCTTTGAACTCTTTGGGAAGAGAGTTAATAAGTCATTATTTTGAGGGGTTTTTTTAGGTCTATTTCTTTTGGGGGGAGGGGCTGAGAGAATATATATCTCTGTATGTTTTGTTTTTTTTTTTTTAATTTCCTTGGTTTAACTATTTTCCCTCTTCCCCATAATCCAGAAAGCTTAAAACACCTATTTGTCTTAAAAGAAAAACTCGGGAAATTGTTACTGCTCTTCACTGGCTTCTAATTGCCAGCAAGATAAATCTGAATTTTTTGGCATGGCATTCAAGTTTTTCCAAGATCTGGTCCTTACTTACCTCTCCTACTTTCATTTTCTTAGTACTTCATTTCTTGCACATGCCCCCTCCATCCAAAAAAAACAAACAAACCCTTGGGCCATACTCCATTTATTTCAGTTTGTAGAATATACAGTGCAGCTTATTATCATTAATCACACTTTACTTGGAATGTCTTCATCTTATTCACTTTACCTGCTTCAGACAGCTGGTTGACATAAAAGTGACTTGCCTTTAAACTGGCGGTGATCATGAGCACCAGTCTTCATCTTTCCACTTTATGGATCTATTCCTGGTGCTTGTTACTAGTACTTGGTACAAAGTGGATGTTCAACAAATATTTCAGTAGTAATTCATCAGTGTATTAATTATTCAGAGTTAGGCATATCAGAATTTCCTGTGGATTGTGTTATTTTGTTCCTTTCTGGGTACACAGACACATTCATAAACATTCCATGCACAGAAAAGTGTGTGTGTGTTTGTAAGCAGTTGTTGCATACTTCCATAGTCTCCAACAGCTGACTGCTTGGATTACAGAGGATTGTATTGTAGATCTTTAGGAATGATCTGGGTTTATTTGTGAGTCCCTCCCTAGGAATGTCAGCTCTGAGCTTGCATTGAAGTCATTGTACCAGGTGCTAGCTACATTGACTTTGGGAATTCCACGAGGGAAAGAGGATTGGCACATTCCTTTCATCCCTTAGATATTTCATTATCTTTTGCCCTAACAACATAGGCAATGATGTGTTTCTGCTAAGATGCAAAGATATTGAAATTCTAAATTCCACAAATTTTATGTGTTTAGGAAGGCTCTTTCCTCTAAACTTTTGTCACAATTCTGAACAAAGGGGAATTTATATCTAAAAACAAGTGGGGAAATTTTGAATTCTCAAGCTGTAAATTCTCCTTTGTAGGTATTGCTTAATTTTAGTGTTCTGTGTGTGTGATATATGTGGCATGGTTTTGAGTATTTTTGTTTAACTGGTGTGAAATGTGCATTAACCTATGTTTTGCCCTTTTTTTCTTTATTTTTAAAATTACCATGCAGTAAAATTGGCTTTTTTTGTTTGTACAGTTCTGTGGATTTTAACTCCTGTGGATTTGTGTAACACCGCAATCCGCAGAGCAATTACATTATCCCGGAAAACTTTGTTGTGCATTCCCTCTGTATTCTCATCTTCTCCCCACCTTTTTAAAAATAATTTATTTAGGGGTGCCTGGGTGGCTCAGTCAGTTAAGGGTCTGACTTTGGCTCAGGTCATGATCTCATGTTTCGTGAGTTCAGGCCCCACATCGGGCTCTGTGCTGACAGCTCAGAGCCTGGAGCCTGCTTAGGATTCTGTGTCTCCTTCTCTCTCTCTCCCCACCCACTCACACTCTTTCTCTCAAAAATAAAACATAAATTTTTAAAAAATTATTTATTTTGAGAGTGCGTGCGCACATGCATGTTTAAGCGGCCGGGAGTGGGGGTGGGGGGGCAGAGAGAGAGGAAAAGAGAATCCCAAGCAGATTCCACGCTCAGCACAGAGCCTGATGCGAGGCTCAAGCCCGTGGTCCTGGGGTCGTGGCCTGAGCTGAAATCAGCTCACTCAACCAACCGAACTACCCAGGTGCCCCTGAAGTATATAACTTCTTGAGACTAGCTTCTATTGGAAACTAAGCATATAATATCTTTGAGACTTACCCGAGTTGTTGTATATATTAATAGTTCATTTTTTATTTCTGCTTGTGTTCCATTGTGTGGATGTACTATAGTTTGTTTATTTACTCACATATTGAAGAACATTTAGGTTGTTTGCAGTTTGGGGCAGTTATAAATAGACCTGCCATAAACATTTCTATATAGGTTTTTGTGACTATAAATTTTCATTTCTCCAGTATAAATACCCACTATTTCTGGGTCACATGGTAAGTATATGTTTTATTTTATAAGAAACTGCCAAACTGTTTTCCAGAGTGGCTGTATCATTTTGCGTTCTGCCTAGCAAAGTATGGGAGCTCCAGTTGGTCAATATCCTTGTAGCGTTGTTTATATTAGCCATTCTAATAGGCATGTAGTGGTATCTTGTGGTTTTAATTTGTATTTTCTTAATGGTTGCTGTCATTGAGCATCTTTTCATGTGCATGGGCTCAAACCTTTGAAACGCAAGATCATGTCCTGAGCTAAAGTCGGATGCTCAACCGACTGAGTGACCCTGGCGCCCCTCTTTATCCCCATTTCTAAGAAGGTTCTGAGAAATGGTTTGAAAGTTTGATTCATAGACCATTAGCATCAATATCACTTCTGAGTGATATTGGAAATGTATATTCTTGCCCCCCCCCCCCCAACTGAATCAGAAACTCAAGAGTTATGTCCTATAATCTGTGTTTTCTAGGGGCACCTGGGTGGCTCAGTCGGTTAAGTGACCGACTTCGGCTCAGGTCATGATCTCACATTCATGAGTTCAAGCCCCGTATCAGGCTCTGTGCTGACAGCTCAGAGCCTGGAGCCTGCTTCGGATTCTGTGCCTCATTCTTTCTCTGCCCCTCCCCTACTTGTGGTCTGTCTCTCTCTGTCTCTCAAAAATAAATAAATGTAAAAAAAATTTATAATCTCTGTTTTCCAGCAGATCCTTCAGGTGATTCTTATGTATGCTTAAGTTGTAGAACCCACTCTAGGGAATCATTCAGTTTCGGTTTTTGTGGCAGAGTAACAAAATCTGAGAAGAAAAGATGCATATCATCTTGATGGGACTTGGATTACCTAGAGCACTTTATTTTACTATCTCTTAATGTTGAAAAACTTTTAAAACACATTAGAACACTAATATAGCAGCCTGGCTCATTTTATTGTGTTGGATAGTTTTCCATTTGTAGATGTGAAATCAATTCACTGGGAAACCACCAGCAGTTGAGAAGGTAGACAGGGAAGAGAAACAGAATATAAAAATGTATCACCTGTAGTAAAAATGTTTTATGACTCTATTTCACTTGTACATGTTTGTATGCAAGCTCACACTATCACTTATTTTCTTAAATGTAGATTATGGGTAGGTGGATTTTCTTTACTGTGGAAGGAGAAGCAGATGTGGTATAAAGGAAGGTACACTGGCTTCAAAGACTGAAAACTTGGGTTTGTATACCACTGTTACTACTTTTGTCAAAGTTTGTATGATACAAACTTGTGTAAAGATAAAATCAATGGTTCTCAACTTGCCTTTCATGAGACTTTTGATAACCTGATAACAAAAACAGTTTTGGTTGTCACCGGTGAGGATAGAGTAGTACTGATGTTTCGTAAGTACAGGCCAGGGATGCTGCTAAACATTCTACAGTGCACAGGGCAGCTCCCCAAAACAAAGAAGTAGCTGGCCCAGGTTGTCAGTAGTGCCATGGTTGCGTAACCCTGGATTAAATGATTACATTTAAAAAATTATAAATTGTCGTATAAGGTACCCAATACTTCTAGTAAGAGAACATTTAACTATTTTTAAAGACCTGTATCTTAGTATTATCTTTCAAAGATGAATTTTTATAATGAAATATAGCATTCAGGGAAGATGAAGGAAATTGGAGTAAATCTGTATAATCTTGGTGCTTTACCTGATAGGATTATTATGAGAATTTGATAACCAGATATTTATCAATTAGATGCACATTAATATGATAATTAGATATATACTGATACATGTTTCAAAGCCTCATAACTGATTTTTAAAATTTAATTAAATTTAATTTCATATTTGACTTAAGTAATGTTTAAATATATAGGAGTGGTGCAGAAGGTAGAGAGTATTTGTATAAGAAATGATTTTGTATCAATACATGCAACGTTAGTGAAGACTGCATTTAAGCATATTACATCAATTCAATCTAGATAATTTGAGAGATTAATATATCTGTGTTATTTTATGTTAGCCAAGTATTAAAAAGTGTAATTGTCTGTGGCTTTTAATCAGATTTCCAGGAAGGCTGCAAGTTAATGATACGAAAACAACCAAAACCAGCAAATTTTGAAGGGATAGACATCGTGCCTGCTGTATTTTCTAGCACTTTCTAAAAACAGATTAGTCTCTTAAATTCATGGTCAGAAAATCAAGATATCACCTGAACCAGAAATTCCATTATAAACAGTTCTACTAATTTATGAAACGTCAGTCAGTATATTTGAGCCACTGTCTTTCTGGGAGTACCTAGCACTCCTTCACCAGTAAGATGTGATAATCTTCAGGTGCTCTGTCACTATTTTACCATTTAGGAAAGGATTGGTATAGAGCCTGTCTATGAATTGGAAAGTTAATTGATCTTGGAAATCAGGTTCTAATGATTGCAGATTGAAGAGACTGTCTGTACTTAGAGTGTGCATATTATCTGCATTAAATTGAAACGAGGTTTCATCCAAGCATCCCATGCAGTCTGTTAGAAAAGCCAGAAACTTCATTGTTAAGGTTTGAAGGTAGGGCTTGGTGTACATTCCTTCTATTTGGCCTTTTTGTCTTCATCAACTAAATAACTAGTATTTTATATAGCTCGTTATATCAAACACTGTTTTAAGGTCTTTACATTCAATCAACATTCAATTCTTACATCATTTCTAGAGGAGTAGATACTATTATACTCTTTTTGGATTAAGAAACTGAAGTGCAGAGTAGTAGAACTAGGGTTCAAACCTAGGGAATCTGGCTCTGGAGTCTGTGCTCTTAACTACCATGTCCTGCCTGTATATACTCCTGTAACAGCTACCTGGCTGGGTGGTTGTAATTAAATCAGATTTCATGTATTGAACACTTGATGTGTGTTAGGTACTCAATAATTAAGAGTTGACATTATTATATTTTCCTATTAAACACACCTAGGAAGACTATTGCAAAGCATCACTTTTAAACATCTCTTTAAAAAAACCCACAAATTACATATCTAAATCAGGAATGCATAGTTAAAATTTTTTTTCCCACAAAATGAGTTATATTGAGATGATCATAAGCATTTTTCCCCTTTGTTAACTTGGTATATTACATTGATTTTCGTGTGTTGAACCAACCTTGCATTCCTGGGATATATCCCACATGATACAGTGAATAGCCTTTTTTTTTTTAAATGTTTATTAGAGAGAGAGAGAGAGAGAAAGAAAATGAGAACATGAGTGGGGGAGGGGCAGAGAGAGAGGAAGACAAAAAATCCAAGAAGCAAGCTCCAGGCTCTAAGTTGTTCAGCCCAGAGGCTCACACGGGGCTCAAATTCACAAACTCTGAGATCATGACCTGAGCCACCCAGGTGCCCTGAATAGTCCTTTGAATATTCTCCTTGATTTTGTTTGCTAGTAATTTATTGAAGATTTTTGCATCAATGTGTATAAGAGATACTGATCTATATTTTTCTTTTCTTGTGATATCTTTGTCTGGCTTTATTTCTTAAAGTCATTCTCCACCCTCTGTGCCCTCATCATGGAAAAGGCCTTACGTTACTCATCCATTTCTAGCCTTAGGTCAGAGGTCAGTTTCACTACATAAATGCAGAAAGCCAAATAATCAAGGCAATTATGGGGGCCCTTAAAACATTCTGGCTATGGTGATCTAGGGGAAGTGATCCCTGGCACAGAAGGGTATTTAATAAGGCACATATGCTTTTATGACACTATTACAGTTCTGTTGTGCCTTGCTGATAATAGAATGGCTTTGTTTTTAGGGTTATTAATTACCCACAGTTTCAAGGCTTAAAAGTGCCGGAGGCAGAATTTCACATATTACTCCAAAATTGTTTGTCTGCATTATAGCACATGGCTGTTCATCTGAGAAATGGGATAATAGTTTCTTTTTTCTTAAAATTTTTTTAATAAATTTTTTAAATGTTTTATTTATTTTTGATACAGAGAGAGTCAGAGCATGAGAGGGGGAGGGGCAGAGAGAGAAGGAGACACAGAACCAGAAGCAGGCTCCAGGCCCTGAGCTAGCTGTCAGCACAGAGCCTGACGTGAGGCTGGAACCCATGAATGTGAGACCTGACCTGAGCCGAAGTCGGAGGCTTAACTGACTGAGCCACCCAGGCGCCCCTTAAAATTTTTTAATGTTTGTTTATTTCAAGAGAGCAGAGAGAGAGGGAGACACAAAATCTGAAGCAGGTTCCAGGCTCTGAGCTGTCAGCATAAAGCCCAACGTGGGGCTCAAACCCATGAACCAGGAGGTCATGACCTGAGATGAAGTTGGACTCTTAACCGACTGAGCCACCCAGGTGCCCCATAATAGTTTCTTTCTGTCATTGTTAAGATGAGAGTTTGTGATAATATATGTAAATTCCCTGGTTTATAGAGAAGCACGTACTCAACAGTTGTTAGATATTAATTTTGGATCTCTGTCTTCTATTCTCTACCAGATGGTATGGTGCTCAAAAGTCCAGACTTTTAAGTTTTGCCTATGGGGTTAGTATAACATTGCTTTTTCCCCACCTGACTTTTATTTATTCATTTCTGTCTCTTACTCCTTTTCCTCACAATCTCACTATTCAGGAAGACTTTTGCATGCTAGATTCTGGCATGATCTATACAAATTATCTAGAACTCCTCCCTGAGTTATCGTGCATTAATTCTAGAAAAATCTGATTATTCTGCTGGGAATAAATGGCAAAATTTTCCAGCTTTCTGTGATGGAAAGGATTAGGTTGGTAAGCACATGTATATTGCATTCTAATTAGTCTAGTCAAGGTTTGACCCTTAAATGTCATTTTATATATGGACAGAAGAATCAAAGTCATTTCACTTGGGGAGTCTGACTGTTTTGAAATTCTTTTCCAGAAGGTAAAAGGACGATTTTTTGTATCACTTTCTATTGAATGAATGAGGCATCCTGAAATTGTGAAAGGAACATGGGCTTTGAAGTTAGATGACAACTAGAGGTTGGTATAGTGGCTTTACCAGCTCTGGAACTTGCATAAGTTACCAGACATTCCTGAGCACTCGTTGGTGATAATAATGCCTGTCTTTCAGAGCTGTAGGTAATGATGTTACAAATGATAATGCACCAGAGTCTGTAAAGTGCCTAGTACATATGTGTTCCATAAATGGTAACTTCATTACAGTCCTGTAGAGAGGGTTAGAATTGCTTTGAGTCCTTTTTAGTTTGCCTGGAAACTTCATGCTGGTAGAAATTTGTGCACATTAATTTAAAAATAATTGAGGGCCTACTATGTACAGGATTGTCACGGCAATCTGAAAAGAGACCCGAGGCAAGGGAATGAGGAAGAAAGAGGAGACAGAGAGTCAGGGGACGGGAGGGACACTCAGAGCCATTGCACCAAAAGTGTCATCCTTTATTAGCAGTTTGCAGCTTTTATACAATAACCACAGGAGCCACTGTCGACTAAGCAAAGCATAAAAATAGGCCAAGTTCCTTATTTTCCAGACTGTTCCCCTTGTGACCCTACTTGCTAAAGCATACTTCCCTATGGCCTCACGAAAGGGTGAGAACTCTCAAGGGATAAGGTGGAGGAATTGTGGTGGACCCTTATTTTTAAAGGTCAGGGGCTGACCGGACTTTGGCATTTAAACACATCAGGGGCCCGTGTGCAGGGCGCATGGAAGAGTCCCGAGAGCTGTTGCTCTACTTGTGGGAGGGCGCTTCCCCTTGACAAGAAGGGGAACTTCCCTCTAAGGAGCTATAGCTCGACCGGTCCTTCTTCTTGTGCTGCCGCTTCCCACACAAGATATAGGGACTAATACAGAGGAAAATTGTGATCATATTGTTGAATGCAAAGCTGTTTACAGAGTCTGACAATGGCCAGGTGACTCTTTCCCAAATGCATGTATCTTGGTATTATCTCAAAACCTCTATATCTTCAAGGGTGCCTGGGTGGCTTAATCAGGTAAGCTCCGGACCCCCGGTTTCAGCTCGGGTTGTGATCTCATGGTATGGGGGATTGAGCCCCACAGTGAGCTCCGTACTGACACTGTGGAGCTTGCTTGGGATTCTCTCTCCCTCTCTCTGCACCTCCCCAGTTTGTACCTCTCTTTTTCTCTCTCACAGTAAATTAAAAGAAAAAAAAAAGGACAACTTACACCTCCAAAAAGAGGGCAAATGATAATGCAGTAAATAATGAGAAGCAGGTGCTATTAAGGGGATGATATTAATGAGGTGCCCTTAGAACACAAGAATTCTTGAGTCCTACATTATATCGCTCCCTTCATACAAGATCCTCTTTCAGGAATTACATCTGCACATGGAACTAGGCAAGGCAGGATAACACTTTGTTAGCAAGAGTTTGGGCTTCAGACTCCATTGAAGAAATACAATTATCTAGGACCAAATTATAGATCTTACCTCTAGGTGCGTGAAAAGACCATGCCTTCTAATAAGAAACAGGAAAATACAGAAGGCAAGGGAAAGATGTGTCTCATTTGTGTCTTTGAATATAATACATTATAACAAGTCCTTCATTTCATTAAGAGTGGAGTTGAAGGCCAAACCTCTGATTCAACTTTGTGAGGAAATGAAGATCTGGGAAGGGAGTGGGGAGATTTCAATTTGTCTTATAAAGACCAGCACATGATTAAGCATGCCATTTAAAAATAAAATTATGAGCCCATTAGAATAAATTTATGAAACACTTTGAAATCTTTGCAATTTGATTTTGGCAACATGTGAGGACTGTTTATACTTTTGGGCAGTTGGGTATTTTGGCCATAAAATGGGTAAAATACTTCAGGAATGGATCACAGTGTGTGTTTTAAATTTTGTTCATCCTTGAAAATTAAAACTGTTTTAAAAATTATTAAAACTAATTACCTGGGGATAAAGTTTGCTTTGAAATTTCTTAAAAACATATCACTTCTGCAGATCTTGGATCTTAGAGATCTGAATATCTAGAATAGGAATCTAAATGAAATAAATCACATTTGCACATTTCCCAAACAAATTTATGGACTAAATTCCTTCTGTTGCCAAATTCCAAATCTTAAATTACAGGAATTGGTAAGTTATATTTTAATTTTAGCCTCGAGGCTAAAAATTGCTATAAATGTATGAAAGAAAATCTTTTTTTCTTTTTAAGATTTTTTTAAAGTTTATTTTATTTATTTTGAGGGAGAGAGTGTGTGCATGAGGGAGGGACAGAGTGGGGTGGGGGTGTGGCTAGAGAGAATCCCACACTGTCAGTGCAGAGTCTGACATAGGGCTCACACTCACAGTCAAACACATGAGCTGAGCTGAAATCAAGAGTCAGATGCTTAACTGACTGAGCCACTTAGGCACTCCAGTGTTAGCATCATTAAGAACAAGATAAGAGAGGCGCCTGGGTGGCTCAGTCGGCTAAGCCTCCGACTTCGGCTTACGTTCGTGGGTTCGAACCCCACATCTGGAGCCTGCTTCCTATTCTGTGTCTCCCTCTCTCTCTGCCCCTCCCCTGCTCATGCTCTGTCTCTCTCTGTCTCAAAAATAAATAAGAACATTAAAATATATATATGTATATATATAAAGAACAAGATAAAAAAAACTGTGTAAAAATGTTTGAAAAATATGCCAGTTATTATTTCTGGATGATGGGATCATAACTGCTTTAAATTGTCTTCATTACTGTGTCTTTTAGTGTCTAGAAAGTGAGCAAGTATTGTTTCTATAATTAAGGGAAAAAATGATGTATCAATGAATATTTGTTGAATACATGTTCTAGGAAAATAGATACAAATAAGACATAATCTCTGCCCTTAAGTGGGGTGAGGCCAGAGGCACACATTGTAAACAATAGTACTTTGTATTTTTCTGTATGAGGCAGTATTTCTCCCCTGCAAATAACTACTAACAACAAAAATCTGTGTGATTATAACTTAGTGTAGAGTTACAAACTTTATTTTAGGTGAGAGAGAAAATACTTTTGAGAACATTAACAGAAGAGGTATGAATTGTGTCAAATGTGTTCACTAGGTACCTGGAAGGGAAGAATACTGTAGGAGGAGAGAATTAGCATGTACAAAGTCTGAGCAAAGTGGAGTGTTCAGAGGCCTGGGAGAGCTATAGCAGGTGACACATAAGATACAGGGAAGATGGGGAGAAGAGAGGCTGGGTGCCAGGTCATGCAGATCTTTCTCACACTACGCTGAGGAATTTGTCCTGTGCAGTAGAGAGCCCAAACCCTTAAAGGTTTTAAGTAGGAACCTAACTTGAGGTGGTCTTGCCCCTTCAGAATTCTAGTTTAGAGGCAATGTGGATATTAGATTGGAGCAGAGAGAAACTGAAGTCGGGAAGATCAGATAGATAAATGTAGCAGCTCAGGCAAGGAAAGAAAGAGGGGATAAAGGACAGTGGTAAGGGAGTGCAATGCATAGAGTTGAGAGAGGTTTGGGAGCCGGAATCTGTAGGTTAATGGTGATAGAGGGAATCAGGAAAGAAAAAAGTTTCTAGAGTGATGATGAGGTTTCTGGGTTGGATGCCTGCATGAATGGGCATGCTGTAACAGCAATAGGAGTGCACACATGTACACACACTCATGCACATGCACACGAAACTGAAAAATAAATTGAGAGCAGAAGTAGGAACAGACGTGGGTTTTTGGTTCTTTCAGGATGTATAGGAGCCAGCTGGTCAGGAGAGTGAGTAGGGGTTGGTAGGATTTGGGAGCTTGTGGTAGGCTGAAAAGTGTTCCTTCTGAAGATACTCATGCCCTAATCTCCGGAAACTATAAATGTTTCATGGCAAAAAAAGCAGGGAGGGGAGAGTCTTTATAGATGTGATGGGGAGATTATCTTGGATCGTCATTGTCCATTCCATGACCATGCCCTTAACCTCCCTGCTTAGCAGACTTGTAGTTATTCCCTTTAACTGCAGGAGGGTTCCTCAGGAGCATTGGAGACCAGTCTTCTTTAAATACCACAATCAATGTGTTACTACTTCTTACAGATCTAGAATGATTACCTGTTGTATCCCACTACAGTCTGAATTCTTTTGTCTGGATGTCAAGGTTGTCTGTTGTTGGGCCCACAAATATCTCACATTACTTGACTAAGACACACATACATTTCCAGGCTTCTCTCACTTCTAATCAGGCCAAGTTTCTCATGCAGCAAAATCTCTGAGCTGAATTAAGGAATGGGCCAGCCGGGCTCCTCTCCAGAGTGTCGATTTCTTAAGGTTCACTGGAGATGTAACAGGGTGAAGAAATTGTTTTCTAAAAATTCTCTTATAAAGAGTATTGTCTGTGGTGTTGGGGAATATTTTTAGAAGATGTCTGGGCTAGAGCCTGAGACCACCAAAGGGCGTGGGAACGTGCCTGCTGGGGCAGGTAATTCTGATTCCCTCCAGGGCCTCTTGGGGAGTCAGGACTTGAAGTTCTTCAAGACCACTTCTTTCTTTCTGTTTTCCCTTCTCGCTCAGGGCAGACTTAAGGCTTCTTGCTGAGTTAATGTTGAATATGTATTTGAGGAGTGTGTTTTTGAAAATGTATTAATTATTAGCCTACCCAGGTTCCCACATGTCTTGGTTGGTCTTGTAAAACACAATATTCAATCCTTTTCTCTTCTCTTTGTTTTTAGTTGTGTGTGTTTCCCCCCTGCTTAGAAAATGTGCTCTTCCTTTCTCTGTAATAGAAAAAATTTTAATCTAAAGTATGTTGACATCTACGACTTTGTAATTAGAAAAAGCTCCTACTCCAACAGGAACAAATGAGTCCTCTTTGGACCTTCAAGTGTTTGGAAGCTTTGGTGAGTACAGAGCATGTGTTCTCGGCAGGGTTATAATAACTTAGGTGTTTACGTTGGTTTGTGACCCTCCAAAGCTGAATGCTACCCTACAAAATTTTATCCTTTTAGTTTTTAATGTCTCTTGTTAGGGAGAAATTGGATTAAATTTAAGTTAAACTATTTAGATTAGTTAATTTAAGTTAAATTTAATTTTAATCCTTGGAGTAGTGATAATGAAAAAAAGTTTGAGAAACAATAGTGTAGAGAAAGAGAGAAGATGCTGTTCTAATAGGTTTTATTTTTGTAACAAGTCTCACACTAAATTTTGGGTTGTTAACTCTTTTTACTAATCACCGTGTTATTAACCCTTGCCCCTCAACCTGCCAACACAGCACCACTGACTAGAATTCTAAGACATCAAAGCACCAGTTCCATGCTGTACTACTTTTGGCATTCATCTCTTTCCTTTCCTTTTGTGAACTCAAGGCTTTAGTGTTAATCCTTTTTACCAATCATTATTTATTAGTAAAGCACTTTGCTGGGTTTCACTGGACAGAGAAACATAATGGTTCTGTACCTGCAGAAATTTAATGTTATTGGAGGAAAAGAGACACACAAAAAAGGAGTGAATAAATTACAGTGAATACACTATAGAAGATGTCCCAATATAGTATGACAGTTGCTGTTTTAGGCAAAGGAAGAGATTACTTAATCAGAACTGGTCAGAGAGGTTGGGTCAAGGGAGAATCTAGGAACTTGAACTACATTTTGAAAGATAATATAGGATGTGAATAGACAAAGGAAGAGCTTAAGCATAGTCTTGATTAAAACACCATTTTGATTTTTGTGCCTTTTTGTGATATTTTCAAATGTGAGCTATATGAGAGCTAGAAGATAATCAATACCTCCTATTACTAACTGACCTAAAGAGAATTACTCTTGGAAAACTTTAGAGACTCTTCAGTTGCTTACTTTTATTTCTGTACCTTTAACTTCTCGTTAGCCCTACAGATCTTCATCTCAAGCCCAACAAATTTATTCTTACCTTTTAATAGATTTATTTTCCAAGCAGGAAGGTGCCCCTTTTAGACTATAGAAAGAATTAAAGTTTTAAGCTATGGTGTAGGAGTCTCCTCTAAGCACTCTACATGCATTTAATCTCATTTAAGAACTCCATGAAAGTACTTACCCTTTCCCCCCTGTTTTACAAATGAAAAGTGTACACTCAAATATTTAAATAACCAGTGATACCTCACTTCTTGAGTTGCAGGGCCCAGCACTACTTAATATAGAGCCTGAGCTCTTGGATTAAAAAACATACAAAAACCTTAATATTAGGTATTGATCTTTGTAATGAGAGGCCAACTTTTGTTTCTAAAGCCTTGGATTCACAAAAGAAAGGTGAAGAGGTGAATGCCAGGAGTAAAGTAGCACAGCGTGGAATGGGTGCTCTGCTGTCCTAGAAGTCTAGTCAGCTGCTGTGTTGGGAGGTTGAGGGGTTATTAACAGGACTGTGGCAGCTGCTGTCCTAGAGGTCATCTGGTTCTGACACCAGCTATGTGTCTTCACCTCAAGTATAATGGCATTGAACATGTTTAAAGGTCTACCATTATATCCTGAAATATTAACTGAAAGATTCCTTTCTTAGAAGTACTTTTCTGTGTTATAGGACTCTAATGCAGTTCATGCTGATAGGAAAAAGGGATAGGTGGTCTCTTGGGGGATAGTTCATCTGTGCTGTGGCTCTCCACTCTGAGAAATAAGAGCTCGAGGGGCATGTTGGCGGCTCAGATGGGTAAGTGTCCGGCTCTTGATTTCAGCTCAGGCCATGATCTCAGGGTTGTGAGACTGAGCCCTGCGTTCCAACGGGCTCTAGACTGGGTGTGGAGCCTGCTCGAGATTCTCGTCATGTGCACCCTGACCCCTGCACAAGTGCAGGCAACCTCTCTCTCAAAAAAAGAAAAGGTAAAAAAAATAAAAATGACATCTTCAGTTGTGAGGTATTTGAAATTGGCCTACAGAGGGAAGAATCAGAATTTTTTGTCATATCTAGAGGTAAGAGTGCCACTAGAAATTCTACTTCGTATATTTCCTATTTGTTGATTTTGATTTACTGCCTGTGCCTCTAACAGTTTACAAAATGGGAAACATAAACAGCAAAAGAAATGGGAGAATGTTTTATGTCAAAGAATAAATTGCTATGTAGTTAGCAAAGGAAATGGGAAGTGAATTGTGAATCTCAACAAGTTAAGTTGTCTGTCTTTAAATTTAAAAAATAGAGGCACCTGGGTGGCTCAGTCGATTAAGCTCAGCTTAGAGCTGACAGCTCAGAGCCTGGAGCCTGCTTCGGAACTGTGTGTGTGTCCTCTCTCTGCTCCTCCCTCACTCATACTCTGTCTCTTTCTCGCTCTCAAAATTAAATCAAATAAAAAAATTTTTAAATAAAAGTAGATTTAAAAATATATGGGGTGAAGTGAACATTTATAGATCACTGAGGAGTATAAAGTAAAATTTTTTGGAAAGTGGTTTGAAAATAAGTATCATGAGTCTTGAAAATGTCCTTTGACTTGAAAATCTGTCTTAATGAGGTAATATTAATAGAAAAATTGGAAGGTACAAAGTACATACAGGTGTTATTTGGTGACTGGTAACTTGGTACATATACGTGTTATTGGAAAAATGGTACCTCTCCAAGACAGAATATATATAACCATTAAAAAGAAGACTTTTGAAGATTTTTAAGAATATGGTGAATTTTTAATGTATAGTTTATAAAAGCAATGAATACTTTTATACTCATTTAATGACATATTAACAGTCGTTAACTCTTGATCATTCCTTCCTTCCTCTAAGAGGTCACCCTTCTCAGCCTTTGGTGGTCTTCCTTCCTTGCTGATTGTTCTTAGTCTTTGCTGACTTCTCCCCTTTCTGTTTACTCTCTAAATGTAGGTGTTCTTCAAGTCTTAGTACTGGATCCTGAACTTTAAAATTTTTTATTTTTTAAACTAACATAGAGTAAAATCGACTGTTTTGGGAGGGATGTACAGTTCTATGAATTTTAGCCCATGCATAGATTTGTGTAACCATCACCACAGTGAGGATACACAGTAGTCACATCATCTCCCCAAATGTCCATTGGGCGCACTTTGTAGTTACACCTTCCCTACCTCTTATCCCTGGCAACCACCATGGTTTTGTCTTCTGGCGAATGTATACTTTTGATACCGGCTTCTTTGGGAAACTCAGCATAATGTCTTTGAGATCCATTCAGGTTATTGTATGTATCAGTAGTTGATTCCTTATTTGCTGAGTAGTATTCTGTTGTATGGATGTGTTAGAGTTTGTTTATCCATCCATCATTGTTAGATTAATTTCCAGTTTGGGACAGTTAGGAATAGAGCTGCCATAAACACTCATATTACAGGTGTTGATGTGAATATAAGTTTTCATTTTTCCAGGACAAATACTTAGGAGTGATATTGCTGGATCATATGATGTGATATTTTACAAAAATTTGCCAAATGGCTTTCTAGAATGACATCCTGCTCAGCAGTTTATGAGAGTTCCAACTGGTTTGCATCCATAGTTAGTATTTGGTATTCTTAGTATTTTTAGGTTAATCACTCTAGTACATGTTTAGTGGTATCTCATTGTGGTTTTTATTTGCATTTTTTAAATGGTTGCTGATGTTGAACATCTTATCATTCCTGTATTACCTTTGGTAAAGAGAATTTTTATCCAGTTTTTAATTGAGTGATTTGTTTTCATACTTTTAAGTCAGAGTTTTTGATGTATTCTGGCTATGTATCCTTTGTCAGAAATATAATTTGCAGGGGCACCTAGGTGGCTCAATCGGTTGTGTCTGACTCTTGATTTCAGTTCAGGTCATGATCTCCCAGTTCATGAGTTCAAGCCCTACATTGGGCTCTGCCCTAACAACTGGTGTTTGCTTGGGATTCTCTCTCCCTCCCTGCCTGTCCCCTGCTTGCACCCACATAGGTGTATGTGCATATTTTCTCTCAAAATAAATAAACTTAAAAAAAATGTAATTTGTAGATATTTTCTCCTGTGTGTATGACTTACCTTTCGATTCTCTAACAGTATCTTTCAGATGAAAGTCTGATTTTGCTTTTTGTTTCCTTACCTTTTGTGCTTTAAGAAAAACAGCTTTATTCAGCTGTAACTTATATTTCATAAAATTTAAGTTTTAAAGGGTGTACAAGTCCGTGATTTTTTAAAAAAGTAGATGGTTGTGTAACACTTGCCAGAATCCAGTTTTTAGAGCATTTCCATCATCCAAAAAGTTCCTTGTACTATTTTATAGTCAGTTAGCATTCCTACCCCAGTCCAGGTAACCACTAACTTGCTTTCTGTCTCTATGTCTCTGTGTTCTTTGGGGTACTTCATATGAATGGAATCATGCAATATGTATATTATAAATCTGGTTCTTTTCACATAGCATAATGTTTTTAATGCTTTTATAGAGATATAAATCCACATATAAAATTCACCCCATTTAAAGTGATCTGCTGGGTTTAGGATATTCAGAGTTCTTCAGCCATCAGTACAACCCAATCTTAGAATACTTTTCATCACCTCGAAAAGAAACACCATAGCCATTAGCAATCTTTCCATATCCCTCCCCACATCCTGACCCTAGGCTACCGCTAATCTGCTTTCTGTCTCTATGGATTTACCAATTCTAGACGTTTTATCTAAATGGAATCACACAATATGTGTTCATTTTGACTGGCTTCTTTCACTTGGCATGTTTTTAAGGTTCATCTGTGTATTAGTACTTCCTTTTTATTGGTGAACAATTTTTATTTATGCGTTAATTGATGGACATTTCAGGTAAAGTTTTCACTTTTGGTTATTATGAATATTGCTATGAATGTTCATATACAGTTTTTTGTGTAAGCATATGTTTTCATCCTTTTATTTTTAACTTACTTCTGTGGTTATGTTTGAGGTAGGTTTCTTTTAGATAGCCTGTAGTTGGATCGTATGTTATCTATTTTGACAAACTGCTTTTTATTTAATAAACTTTTATTTAATGTTAATCATTGATATATTTGGATTTAGGTCTATCATTTGTTTTTTTCTGTTCTCCTGTTTCCCCTTTCCTATTTCTCTTGGATCATTAACATGTCTCACTACCTATTGTTTTTGGTTGTATCCCTTTGTATAGGTTTTCCGGTGGTTGCTGTATGGATTTCAGTATACATATTGAACTTTTCACATTCTCCTTAGATTCAGTATTTTGCTACCTCAAGTGAACTATGAAACCTTACCATCATAAGAGTTTTCTTTTCCCTGTGTTGTAGTTGTCATGTATTATATCTACATGCATTGAAAAGTCCCTATAGATGGTGTTACACTGTTTGCCTCCAACTGTCGTATATTAAGAACTCAAGAGGAGAAGAGTGTTCTATTTACCACGTTTATTTCTCTTTCCTTATTCCTAATATTCCAAATTTTCCTTCTGGTATAATTTCCGTTATGTCTGAATTGAATTCGTTGAGAGCATTCTCTACTGGCAACAAGGTCTTCCCTTTAGCTGAGGATGTCTTTATTTCACCTTGATTTCTGAAGGATATTTTCTGTGGACCGAGAATTTGGGTTGACAGTTTTTTCTCTCAGCACTTAAGATAATGTTTTTTCACTTCTTTTTGGCCTCCATGATTTCGAATCAGAAAGCTGCAGTACTGAAATCGTTCTCCCCTCTAAGCATGATCCTGCACTTTCATCTAACTCTTGACCCCCTAAGTGATCTCGTCCAGATTCATGGTTTTAGATCTCATCTATATGCTAATGGCTGATGGCCAAGATCTTCTCTGAGCCTCAGATTTATATATCAAGGTGTTTAATTATATCCTTCAAATCTACTTGTTTACAGTGGAACTTTTGATTTATTGTGCTGTTGGTTTTGAGTGAATTACATGGCCAGCTGCCCATTTACTCCAGCCTGCAGCTGGCAGCCATTCTTTATTTTCACCACATCTCTTCCTACCTTACTTATATCTGAGTCATCTGCAGGCTCTACCAGTTCCATCTGTAAACTGGATTTTTAAATTCCTGCACTTTTCTTTGCCTTCATAACACCATTCCTTTCCAAACCAATGTGAGTCCATTCCTGAACTGCTGCATATTTACCTATTTCTAATGTTATTTCTTATCTAATCCATTTTTTTTCCCAGCTGGACTTCGTTGCATGAAACTATTTAGTGGATTTCCATTGTACTTGGAAAAGAATCTTAAACTCCTTATGGGCTTGATCTAGCCATCCAGCCAGTCTACCTTACTAACTCCTTTTCATGCTTCTGTTCTGACTTTCTCAGTTACAGCCTCACTTTTAATTTCCTACAGGTTCTTTCCTACTTTTAGGTTTTTGCACTTGCTATATTCTCTCTGCTTAGATTCTTCTTTTGCTTTTGGCATTTACTTGAATGTCACCTTCTTTAAAGTAGTGAAATTCCTCCCCTCCCCAGCCTGTTACCTTCATCTCTTATGGACTTTCTTTCCTAGCACCTAATATTCCCTGTCTAGTAAAGTGCTTTGCACATAGTAGCCACTCAGTAAATGTTGGCCGAATGAATGAAACACTGCAGATTCAAAGAGCTAAATGCAAAGGTATCAATGTTATTTTAATAATTTAACAAATGAGGATGTAGACGTGGGTGATGTGTTGTCTTTCTATTCATATATAGTTCTCAAATCTTCTGTAATGAGCATATATCACTGTTATAAACTGAAAAAGAATTTTTTTAACTGAGAATATGTCTTGGGGTGCCGGGGTGGCTCAGTCGGTCTGACTTTGGCTCAGGTCATGATCTCAGGGTTCTTGAGTTCGAGCCCCACATCGGGATCTGTGCTGACAGCTCAGAGCCTAGAGCCTGCTTTGGATTCTGTGTCTCCCTCTCTCTTGGCCCCTCTTCCCTTCTCCGCCCTCCCTCCCTCTCAAAAATAAATACACATAAAAAAATTTTATTTAAATAAGAACTTATTTTACTAATACTTTTGTTGAGTTTAATTTTCTTAGGCTTTCATGTATCATTTTTTTGTGATTAGTTTTGCATGCAGTGTTTTTCATTTTATTCTTTAAAATAAAGCTATTTGATGGGTTAGATGGAAAGCAGCATAGAATCATAAAAGTATTTTCTTTATATTAGGCTTTGGTAGTGTCTTAATTTTCTAGTTTCCTAAGTTGTAACCATTAATTATTGGTAAGCTGAAGAGCAGATTTACTAACTAAATAGTAAGTTATATGGTATGTAATATAGATATGTGTAGAAAATGGATTATGGAGCTCTGGAGCTCCTTTCTCTTAAATTTTTTATAAACTAGGGAAGGAGAAATTCAACCTGGTATTTGAAACACTGAGTCATTGATTGAGGTAACCATTAGTCATTTAACTCTTGCTTTTTTCCATGATGTTAACAATACTGGCTTTATAAAGGGTATTCATTGTAAGTATAAGGCTTGGGTTTTTTTAAGCTTTTAATAATTACCTACGTCAGAGACATTCTTTCTCTGAGGTGACATTATAATTTTGTTTCAACTTTATGGAAGGCTATTTCAGTCCTGGTATCTTATAGTTTTACCCTGTTTTGTTTTGTTTTTTAATTGACCTGAAACCTAGCACCGTGGTTGGTACGATTTTTACATTTTATTTAACTTTGTTCCTATATATTAATAAAGACTAGGCTTTTACTTTTACAGCTTTTAAAAGTTTTGGGGCGCCTGGGTGGCTCATTTGGTTGAGCATCTGATTTCAGCTCAGGTCATTCATGAGTTCCAGCCCTGCTGACAGCTTGGAGCCTACAGCCTGCTTCAGATTCTGAGTCTCCCTCTCTCGCTGCCTGTCCCCTGCTTGTGTTCTGTCTTTTTCTCTCAAAAATAAATATTAAAAAAAAAACTTTTATAAATTTTAACAGAAGTTTTCAACACTTCATGTCAGTTTTTATTTTTTTAATGTTATTTATTGTTAAATTGAAAGATACTTAGCACAATGTTGCATTAGTTTCAGGTGTACAAACATAGTGATTTATTTCTCTGTGCTCACCATTCAGTGTAGTTACCATCTGCCACCACACAGTGCTATGACAACACCACTGAGTGTATTCTGTGTGCTGGGCCTTTCATCCCTGTGACTTATTTATTCCATCACTGGAAGCCTGTGTTTCCTACTCCCCTTCATCCATTTGTCCGTCTCCCCATCCCCCTTCTCCCTGACAGCCCTTGCTTCTCTTTATTTATGGGTGTGTTTTGCTTTTTGTTTACTCATTTATTTTGTTTTTTAGTTTCCACATATAAGTGAAATCATATGGTATTTGTCTTTCTCAGCCTGACTTAATTGCACTTACCGTAACACCCTCTTAGGTCCATCATGTTGCAATCATGCCATATTTTTTTATTATTATTAAATGTTTTTTATTTATTTTTGGGAGAGAGAGAGACAGTGTGAGCAGGGGAGGGGCAGAGAGAGAGGGAAACATAGAATCTGAAGACAGGCTCCAGGCTCTGAGCTGTCAGCGCAGAGCCCGATGAGGGGCTTGAACCCATGAACTATGAGATCATGACCTGAGCTGAAGTCAGACGCTCAACCAACTGAGCCACCCAGGCGCCCCTTCATGCCATCTTTTTAACCAGATTAATCTGTAGAGCCAAAATGTTAGTGAAAGCAGACATTTCTTGGCTTCTTTGCTCATGAATCAGATTGTAACTATTTCTTTGACTTTGGATTTGTGGCTACTTGAGCTAATTTAAGTGATGCAAAAGATGACTCTCCTTAGGGCGTTTCCTCTTTTAAAAGTATATGTGGTGGTTTATTGTAAACAGGTTTTCTCTGAGGAAACTTTTCTCTACAGGCCTTACTTCTTCATTTAGGAACGAAATCCTGTCTTTATATACTGATCTCTATATATTTTATTATTCATTACTCTTTTGGGTGTTGTTTTTTACGTATTTTTTCAAAACATTTCCAGAGGTTCTTCTGAAATAACTTTGATCTGACTCAATCTTTGCTGATTACTTGGACACTTTCCTCGGGGTTACTCTCCACCCACTTTGGGCCTTGTAAATGCTTACCCTTCTTCTATTGGTCCCCTCTGGCCACTGAGAACATGAGTAAATGTCACATGCATGTGGTATTGCTTGTCAGGGAGTGGAATTCTAAGACTTCCTCTACATAGAACAGTTTAACTTTTGTGCTTCTGGCCAGAGGAATGGTCCTTGGAACAGTCCTGCTTCCCCCCAGTAGTTATGGCAGAGATCAGGACACGGCGCCCTGCTGCCTGTGCAGCAGTGAGGCCTCAGAGACTGCTGGACCCAACGTGACAGGTATGGTTCAAAGGTGATAGTTGGGGGGAGGGTTGGTCATCAGAATAATCAAACATAAATGGAGATTTCAAAAAATTTTCTCTACTGCTGTTACTGTCTTCATTTTTGGCCAGTGAAGTTAATTTAAGTGATGCAAAAGAGGAGTCTCCTTAGGGCGTTTCCTCTTTTAAAAGTGTATGTGGTGTTTTATGGTAAACAGGTTTTCTCCAAGGAAATGTTTCTCTACAGGCTTACTTCATCATCCATTTAGGAATGATTTGCTTTTTTTCTGCTATTTCATAGTAGGATCTCAGTAAGCACTTACTGAAGGAAAGAATAAATGAGTGATATGTAGTATTTTGTGGTGTTAAGATATATATGGCTTGAGATGAAGAGCTTAAGTTACATTGAGAACTGTGGAATGATTTACCCAACCACATTACATAAGCAGTATTAAAAAGTATTAGCTTTGGGGGCACCTGGGTGGCGCAGTTCATAGATCATCTAACTCTTGATTTCGGCTCAGGTCATGATCCCAGGATCCCTTAAGATTCTCTCTCTCCCCCTTTCCCTCTCCCTCTCCCCCTTTCCCTCTCCCTCTCCCCTCTCTCCTCCTCTCTCTCCTCCTCTCTCTCCTCTCTCCTCTCCTCCCTCTCTCCCTCTCTCTCCCTCTCTCTTCCTCTCTCCCTCCCTCCCCTCCCCCTCCCTCTTCCCCTCTCTCTCTCTCCTTCTGTTTCTCTCTCTCTTTCCTCCCCTCTCCCCCACTCATATGCTGCTCACTCTCTCTAAAGTAAAAAAGTTGAAAAAAAAAAGGTATTAGCTTCTTAGAGGATATGCATTCAGATAAGGTAGAATTTTGGCAAGATAACAATTTGTAAAATGCTGGAAATGCCTCAACTTAAAATTTTGTATATTTATTTCTCCAGTTACTACCTGACAAGTTTCCTAAAATTTTTTAAATGTTTTATTTATTTTTGAGAGAGAGAGAGAAAGAGAGCGAGCGAGCAAGCAGGGGAGGGTTAGGGAGAGAGGGAGACACAGAATCTGAAGCCGGCTGCAGGCTCTCAGCTGTCAGCACAGAACCTGACTTTGGGGCTTGAATTCATGAACTGTGAGATCATGACCTGAGCCAAAGTCGGATACTTAACCTACTGAGTCACCCAGGTGCCCCACTACCTGACAAATTGCTAATTAAACTGATAAGTGATTGAATGACTAATTGGTGAAAAGTGTGTTTTAATAAAATTAAACAAATTTAGAAATTATCTCAATTTGAGTCTGAGTTTTATTCTGGATTTTAACTTGTTTAATCATGATAATTTACTTTGTACAAACGTCTATTTCTATGTTTTGCCTTATTTTTATTGTCTTCTGCCAGTCTGTCGGTAGAAAAAAGTAATAATATCAACCTCTACTCAGTAGTCCTATTTCTGCTCCCTGGGTCCTATATTGTCTCATCTTAAGTCGTGCTCTGTCTCAATAATGATTTAAAATTAACCTGTTATGTAATATATACCTAATTTTTGTAGTCATTTAACACTGTTCAAAAAATAAAACATTCCCAGCCTTCACACTTGCATTTGTCCAGGCTCAGTACATCTGAATCCAGATGCGTCTGCTTTAAGCTGATGAGGAAAGTGGCATGGACTATGACCCACTGGATAACACTGTGTTATTTACTTGCTCTTCCTATAGGCTGAGTTTCTCTCCTCTCTCCTTTCTCATCTCTCCTCTCTCCTCCTCTTACCCTCCGTTATTCCTCAGCTTGTTGTCCTGCATTTAGTTCTTTAGCTCTTTATAATTTAATACATGTTCATTCTTGGCCTCAGGAAAATGTTAGGATGTTTTTTGTCTTTGAAACATTTTCCCTTTTGTTTGATGCTAGCGGATAGGATGGCGTTTCAGTGGATATCCTGTGCAGACGGATTGTACAGGAAATTGACCCTTATTAGTTCTATGAGAACAAGAGTGAGGGGGAAGAAAGAAGAAAGGAAGGAAATAAGATCTGTGACTTGACCAAAAAGATCATAAAAGCAGAGATGGGAAGAAGGGGAGTGGGGAACGAAAAAGATTGTTTTCCAAGTCATGGTTCTTTTAGTACTTTGGTCTTAAACAGGACTTTTATTCTGTATTTGTTATTTTGAATTTTTGAGAAATGTACAGTATTGTTTGGCCTCTATACATCTTTTTAAGTTTCCATCAAATTGTGCTTTTGCCTTTTTTTAAATAGTGCAGTTTTTAAGAAGCTGAACTTCATGCCTTTAACAAACCTTTTAAGCTTAATGGAGCTTCTCTTCAGTACAGATGACTCGTATGTCATAGACGTGTCCTTGCACAGTGACAGCCTTCACTCTGCCATCAGTGCACAGTTCCTGTTCGTCTAATTTAGATGCTTTCTCTTCTCTGAAACCTTTTCTGATCCAGAGTTTGGTTTTCTGTTCTGTCCTCTCGCAGTGGTACAGTATGTGAGCATAACAGTACACATGATTCATTTCTTCAACAGATGTTTTTTGAGAGACTCTTATATACATGCACTGTTCTGGGTGCTTGGAATTTATCAGTGGACAAAGCATACAAAAATCCTTGTCCTCATAAAATTGGTACTCTAGTTGGGGAGAGTTAAATAATATACAGGAATATAATAATTATATAGTTTGTGGTAATAGGAGCTCCGGAGAGAAGTAGGGAAGGAGACGTGGGGAGGGGAGGATGTGGGAGTGTTGTCAGGAATAGCTGCATTTTAAAATAGAATAGTCAGAGGGTGCTGTACCGAGAAGGTTACATTTGATCAAGTTAAGTGTCATGTGAATGTCTTGGGGAGGAATGTTTTTGACAGAAGAAACAGCCAGGACAAACTCCTGAGGCAGGAGCGTGCCTGCTTTGTTTAATAATAGCAGGGAGGCCAGTATCCAGAATGAGGTGAACTAGAGGAGGAGTCTAGGCAGATAGACGAGCTGGGCAAGACAAGTTGTGAAGGGCCTCGCAGGCTCTCGTAAGGACTTTCACGTTTTACTCTAGGTTAGGGAGCCATCAAAGAGTTTGGAGCAGAGAAGTAACATAATCTGACTTATGCTTTAAAAACTGGCTGGTGTGTTCAGAGTAGACAGTGAATAAGGGTAGAGGCATGGAAATCAGGAGTGTGGTGAAATCTAGGTGAGAGATGATGGTGGTAACAAGGTAGTAGTAGTGGAGGGGTGAGAAATGGATATGGTTTTGAAGGCACTGCCAATAGGATTTCCGTAAGGACTGGATGTAGTATGTGAGAGCAAAAAGGAGAAAAGGAGTCCTTAGTGATTCCAAGGTTCTTCTCCCCACCTCCAGCTTTATTGATATAATTGACATTTAACATTGTGTAAGTTTAAGGTGTACAGTGTGTTGATTTGATACACCTACGTATTGCATACTGATTACCACCATAGCATTAGCTATACCTGCATCACGTCACATAATTATCATTTCTTAGGTTGTGGTGAGAACGTTTACTGTCTACTCGCTTAGCAACTTTCAAGTATATAATACAGTATTATTAGCTGTGATCATGTGTTAGATGCCCGGAACTTATTCATGTTATAGCTGGAAGTTTGTACTCAAATTTCAAGGCTTTTGGCCTGAGCAGTTGAAAAGAGGGAATTGCTATTAACTGAGATGTGGAATTCTGTGGTAGAAGCTGATTTGGGGGAAAGAACAGAGAGTAGTTTTTTATAGTAAGTCCAAATAGTGTTATTAGTGGTTTATAATCTTGATATTCTGAAGCTCAACATGGTATATATTAGATGTTCACTGAAATTATTAGTTTTGTAAACCTTAAGTGTTCATATATTGGCTTTTACAAAGTAAGGTATAATTATATGGTTTTTGCTAGTTTTAACCTGCTAGGATCTAGGAGTTGGCTTCAGTGTCTGCTTAATTATTATTTCTAAATTGGTCACTGATAGTACACAAGTTGTTACTCTTGATTTTTGTTCCTCTTATAATCTCGAACAAGGGGAAGTTCTGTTCAACAAGAAGAAAATGTACTTGAACTATGTGATGATAAATAATAATAGAGTAATAAACACAAAACATTCTAATGTTGTTACCACCATCACTGACAAGAAACATTTATTAGTGTGGATCATATGATACTCACTAATGAACCTAATAAATATTACCAATATTCTCTATACTTTTTGGTAGTTTTTTTCATTTTAATAAAGGATTGGCATTTTGTAGCCCAATGGAAATTCTGCTAGAGTGGGAGATTTCTTATTAGAATAAAGAAAAACATAGTACATGTTACCAATTTGAAGGATGTTTCATAGAATATGATGTTTTATTTGTTTGATAATCCTAATTGGTTATCTTAGTACAGCTGTTTCCATTCCTTGTAACTGCGTTTAAACAAGGAGCAGTAATACATCTGATTCACATTAACTTTTCAGGACATCTGAACATAACTTCAGATTTGTCATAAAATTCTTAATGTGGGCCAAATTTAATTAGCTCTGATATTTTAAAGATACATTCCTCTTAGGAGGAAGGAATGTGATGAAGTGAAGTAAGCTCTAAAGCTATCAGAAAGATTACAGATCCAACCTTCTACAGGAATTTCTGTAGACAGTTAATGAAACCATTTTTAAAACATTTGGTGAATGCTATTCTAAGATTAAAATACATCTCACAATTTTCTGTCACTTTTATTTTTGATATTTGGTCATTCATTCAGTTAACAGTTACTGAACACCTGCTGTGTAACTCTTGCTAGAAAAAGGGAGTTAATGTCAAGGAGTACATTGTAAAGTTTGGAAATAAACATAAATTGAGGATATTATAAAGATAGAAGTTACAAATGGAGCAAGTGAAATGCTTTTGAGAATAGAGGGAGGGGGAGCACCTTGGGCTTCTAGGAGAGCTTCCACTGGAGCTGAATGTTATAAAATGAACAGAAGTACAGCAGTCAAAGGAAGAGTGGGAGGAGGTCACATTCCAGGTAGCCAGGACTCTATGAAAAAGGCACACACACACACAAAAAAAAGCAGGAAGCATCATGGTGTGCATTCACGTTTAGAATTTGAGGTGTGGAGTGGGGAGAGGGAAAGCCGAAGAAGTAGGTAGAGATCTGAATATAAGACCATCGAAGGCCATTGAAAAGATTTTAGCTTGATGGTGAACGATGAAAGAATCTTAAGAAGAGTGACATGGTCAAATTTTTGTTTTAAATAGATCACTTTGCCAGCTGTGTGGAGGATGGCTTTGAGGGAGACAAGACTGGAGGCAGTAGTCCAGGTGAGAGATGATGGGGATCTGATCTAAGGCATTGGCAGTAGAGATGGAGAGGAGGGAATGGATTTGAAAAGAAATAAAACCACAGATTCAAATGGAGTTTTCTTCTTCAAATATAAGAAAGTCAATTTTAAGTGAAAAATGAGTAGAAGGTGAAGGACAGAGACATAATAGAAAAGTGTTGTTATATTACAATAGGTAGTTGGATAGTGGCAAACAGCCACTAAAACTGTTTCCATGAACAAGAAAATCACCATCGAAGGCATAGCGTATTTTTTGTGTCAATGACCTGGGTTGTGAGAAGCAGGTGACCTTTGCAGGGATCACCTGTTTTTGTAGTGTGACTCAATTTAGGAACCAGAAAGCCTGAGGAAGAAACCAGGTCTTAACAAGGCTTCAACCATTACACATGGTAGAAACTCAAATGTCCATTGTTGGTAATATTTTCTAGAGCCTTCAATTAAGATACTTAGAGAAATGTACCATCTAGGAAAAGAAAATAAGGTAAAAACTTTTGTATTAAAACAATAATTGCTTGCTATTATATTATAGACAGTGCATAGTAATATGAAGGTATTTTGGAATGCCAAGAATATTTAGTATTACATCAAAACATTTTTCTGTTTAACAGATAATGCTCATATTTTTTCTTTCTGGAAGCACTGTTTCTATAATTTTTCTATACACAAATGGAAGATCTGGATTTGTACAATACGTACATATTTCTTAAAACCTCTGTAATCTTTCCCACAGTTTGTTTTATGTGGAGAGAGTAAGGGAAGAAGAAAGGTAGTTTGGGAGGACTTCTAAAACATAACTCTACTTTCTTAAAACCATCACCAACCACAAAATATCCAGTATGTTTTATGAACTGAATTGCCATTTCTTTTTAAGATTTCTTTTTTTCATTTTGAGAAAACTGCTTTTTCTATTTCTGATTTTATTAAATACATATAAATCACAGCTAAGTACTCATTTTGTGAACTCTTGTCTTGGTATATTTTCAACAAACAGACTTCTTTCATGCTTAGGAGACCGGCCATTTGCTCATTCTTCATGAGTCCATATTATACAGTTCTTTTCCACCTTGGAGCTTTCAGTATACATACATGCCAGCAGCTAAAATACTATGTATGTACTGAATTCAAATGAATTTTTAATGGTTGAACTTAGTGTGAATTCCTTTCTCTTTTTATGTCTTTCAGAAGCCTTGCACCGCCCCTATGGTTGTGATGTTGAGCCCCAAGCGCTGAACGAAGCCATCAGGTGGAGCTCCAAGGAGAACCTACTTGGAGCCACCGAGAGTGACCCTAATCTCTTTGTTGCACTTTATGATTTTGTAGCAAGTGGTGATAATACACTCAGCATCACTAAAGGTGAGCATCTCTGTAACATCTCCTCACTTTTCAGTTTTCATTAGAACTAAAGGGGTCTGTTCTAGATTCTGCCTCTGACTAAAATTAGGTGATTTAGGCCCAGATTCTTTTGGTTCACCGGCTTGTTTGTCACTTTGTCTACTTTATAGGGTTTATTAAGGGTAAGTGGAGATAAAGTACTTTAGAAAAAGCAACATATGGTGTATACATAAACTTTTCTCATTCTCAGACTTCAGTTCTATATGTAATATGCAGCATTCATCTTATGTAGTGGTAGGTTTACTATACATCTCTTCTGATTGAACTGTGGCTAAGATGAGTCATGTTGCCAGAGCCTGGTGCTTCTCAAAGTGTTGTCCGTGGGCTGACTGCTTATCTGAGAACAGTTCATTACCAGTCCACGTAGTTAAGATTAAGAACTTGCTCCTGATATATAAGCCAACTATGTCACTAATATACTACTTATTATTTAGTTCAGCTGACATTTTCTTTTTTTGGAGCAAGACTTTCTTTCCTTTTTTTTCTTCCTTCCTTCCTTCCTTCCTTCCTTCCTTCCTTCCTTCCTTCCTTCCTTCCAAGATTTTCTTTCCTTTTCTTCCTTCCTTCCTTCCTTCCTTTCATTTTTTTAATGTTTTATTTTTGAGAGAGAGACAGAGACAGAGCGCAGGCAGGGGAGGGGCAGAGAGAGAGGGAGACACAGAATCCGAAATAGTCTCCAGGCTCAGAGCTGTCAACACAGAGCCTGACATGGGGCTAGAACCCACGAACCGCAAGATCACGACCTGAGCCAAAGGTGGATGCTTAACTGAGTGAGCCACCCAGGTGCCCCTGGAGCAAGACTTGGAACAAGAATAAAGTAGTCCAGTGATTCACATTCCAGCACAGTGTCTTGTCTTATTGTGGATCTGCTCTGAGGAGCACTGGCCTAGACAAAACTCTCATTTGTTTATATGGGCTAGTGAACGAATAGTAGGAAGGATTTCTATTGTAGTAATGATCTTAAGAGAATAGTCATGTATTGTAGTAAAAATTTATAAAAGGGAGCACTAAGAACATGACCAAGTAAAATCATCCACCATTAATGTGGACCTTTTATGAGAAAGAGGGGTGCCTGGCTGGCCCAGTTGGTAGAGCATGCGACTCTTAATCTTGGAGTTGTGAGTTTGAGCCCCACATTGGGTGTAGAGATTACTTTAAAAAATAAAAACTAATAAAAATACAAAAATTACAAAAAAGTAAAAAAAAAGGAAACGTGGGACATTCTTATTGTGTGCATGATTTAGACTGCTAATCTGCCTAAGCTTGTTCTTTTGAATTTATGAAAGCCTCCTGCTGGGAAAAAATGTATATCAGGAAAAAAATTTTTTTTAATGTTTAATGCTTATTTATTATTGAGAAAGAGAGACAGAGCATGAGCAGGGGAGGGGCAGAGAGAGAGGGATATACAGAATCCAAAGCAGGCTCCAGGCCCTGGGCTGTTAGCCCAGAGTTGGACACTAGGCTTGAACCCATGAACCACGAGATCTTGACCTGAGCCAAAGTCAGACACTTAATTGACTGAGCCACCCAGCCACCCCAAGAATAATTTTTAACTTAAACTATAAATAATAAATTGCCAAATTATACAGTTTTTATTTGTAAGATTCCTAATGAGGTATTAAATGGGAATGAGTAGGGGCACCTGGGTGGCTCCATGGGTTAAGCATCTGATTCTTGATTTTGGCTCAGTGGATTAAGCATCTGATTCGTGATTCTTTTGAGATTGAGCCCTGTGTTGGGCTCTGTGCTGATAGTATAGAGCTTGCCTGGGATTCTCTCTGTGCCTCTCTCTGCCTTTCTTTCTCAAAATAAATTTTAAATGACAGTGAATATACCAGATTAAGACAGACCTCAACTCAGGGAATGTTACCCTTTTATAAAATTTTTACATCAGTTTTTTAAAATCCAGCCAGATCAAAAGCATAAGAAACCCTTAACTCAAACCCAGGGTATAGATGTGTCCCAGAGTGGGTGTAAGGGCTCATAGATCTGTGCCAGGAGGTTTTAAAGGCAGAGAAAAAGTAAAGCGGCTGATCTCCTAGTGTCAAGTTACTTGAAGACTTTGGGTGGTTTTGGGGGAGGGATGGTAATAGTATTTTTGTGTATATGAGGTTTATGCATGGGGGAAATTTTTTACACGAAGTTTTAGGATAAAACAAAGGACTTCAAAGAATTTTAGACTGTGCAGTATATACACTTCTTTTGGACTATAACACACTTTCTCACCTTTATTGATACTTCAGTGGAGAAGTTTGTAAAGCAGTGACTCAGAACATTCTTTCTAGATGGACTTTTCATGTGAGATTTTTCCAAGATAGCTCAGTCACCAAGGAAACATCAGTAAAGAACGTCTGTTGATTCCTTAGTTACCAGTTACGGCAGGCCAGGGGTGGGGCTCCTGTTATCTCCTGGCACACGGTGATTTCTCTTGAAACCCATGAAATGCCAGATTTTTCTATCAGGTTCTTATGTAATATAAAATGATGTCTTGCTAAAGCTATTTTATTTTTTAAAGGACAAGAAAATATATTTTAAAAATAAAATTATGACATTTATATTAGTTCATCCCCTGAATATATTGTTTTTTGCTTGAAATAAACAAGTTCTCCCGGCATTCCTCTGTCAGTAGGGCTAATGTGGACATCCCCACTAGTCCTGTCATCATCACTTCCCATGGCACTCAAGACTTCCAGAGCAGAAAATTCCCCTCCTGTCTTCTAAAAGAGAGGAAAACAAACACTTAGGGTTTTTTGACTGTATCCTGCTTATGATGACGTGCCACTAGCAGTTATTTGTAAGGAAGCAACAGTGATATACGAAATCTTTATTTTTTCTGGCTCTTGTGGTATAATAGAGAAAAGCTAGAGAGGAACAAGTTTTATTTAGCTTTTCTAGGAGCACTGGGGGTTTTGACCTGCAGATGTGGTTGCCGAGTATTTATCTGTGCACTGGTGCCTTTCCACAGCCACACCACACACGCTCTTATCTACCTATCTGGATGTATGTATATTTTATGAGCACATACTCCGATGTTTTTGTCATTGAATGTCTCACATGCAGGTCAAAGGTCAGATCGTAGGAGCTAATAAAGTTACCCTATGGTTAACATTTCTGTGGGCTGCTGAAAAAGTTTGATGGCTGCCAGAATGATTTTGAGTGTTTCCTCCATGGCCTTTGCCTGATAACTAGTGGGCCACGTGCATGATCTCTCTTTCAGCTTTCCTGTTTTCTCTGAGCTGCAAGTTTGGGGGCAAAATGTATATTAGGGAGGTTAAAGTTGAGGTTCACCACTTTAATAGAGAAATTAAGGGCACTGATGTTGATAGCAAAGACATTCTGAGTAACTTGTCTTGGGTTCCGGCTTCAGCGTCAGCTTCTCTTCCCACACGCTAATTTTAGAGGAATGAGTAGGACTGACTCATCTTCATGGGGAATGGGAGGGAAACTGGGAAACTATAACTGTTAAAACTTGAGTTCTGGAAAAGATTGTGCTTTGGGAGTCTTAACCGCCTCCCCCCCCCCCCCAGCAGTTTCTTTCTGTAAACACTGCTGAGAGCTCTGTGCTTTGTGCTTCTATTTTGTTTTGTTGCTTTTTGCTTCTTACGTAGATGGTCTGGCTGCTTTGGTGCCAACTGAAATTTCAGAGTAACTCTTTGCTTCACATTTCTTCCCTATTCCTTGATTGTTGTTAACATTGAACCACATGTAAGATACATTCCTTGACAAATTGTTTTGAGAAAAATGAACTTTTTTTGAAGGCTGAGAGTATGTCATTTTCCAGAATAAGCTGTCTTTTTTTTATTCAAGTACAGTTGACACACGATATTGCATTCCTTTCAGGTGTACAACGTTGTGACTTACTCCGTTACGCTGTGCTCACCACAAGCGTAGCTACCATCTGTCACCACAGAGCTCTGTTACTGTATTCCCTGTGCTGACCTTCCATCCCTGTGACTTGTTCATTCTCTGAAGGGAAGCCTGTATCTCCCACTGCCCTTCACCCACTTTGCGCATTGCCTCACCCTCTCCCCTCTGGCAGCCATCAGTGCCCTCTGTGTTTATGGATCAGGAACCTTTCCATCTTTGTATGCTGCCAGCCTGTACCACACATGGAGTTTCCTAATGACATTCCTTTTAGTTGGTATAAAAACCTTTAGGAAATACCAGAAGGTTATTTCTAACTATGCTACTTGTGTTTAAGCCACAAGCTAAAGAGATCGATCAGGATATGATGAGCAGCCAAGTTTGTTTTTGTTATATTTTTTTTAATGTTGGCATAAAATTTCCTGATTGATTTTTCAGAGTTCAGGGTTTGACAGTACACTGCTGCTGTTAGAGATGAAGTCCTCATCTTCTCTCTTCTCTTCTTTTCTCTTCTCTGATGATGTCATGGCTAGGTGAAAAGCTACGAGTCCTTGGTTACAACCAGAATGGTGAGTGGAGTGAAGTTCGCTCTAAGAATGGCCAAGGTTGGGTGCCAAGCAACTACATCACCCCAGTGAACAGCTTGGAAAAACATTCCTGGTACCACGGGCCCGTGTCGCGCAGCGCAGCGGAATACCTCCTCAGCAGTCTGATCAACGGCAGCTTCCTGGTGCGAGAGAGTGAGAGCAGCCCTGGGCAGCTGTCCATCTCGCTCAGGTACGAGGGACGTGTGTATCACTACAGGATCAACACCACCACAGACGGCAAGGTGAGACTGGCCGGTACCACCTGGGCTGTGGATGGGCTCTTCTTTAGAGAAAATGCTCAGAATGACTAAAAAATAAAGTTTTTAAGTCTGGAAATAATCACTGATGTGAATTCGGGCTACTTGGTATGTTCGTGCTTACTCATAAGAGTATGGTAATGGAAATTTAAAACAGTATTATATTAATAGTTTAAGAATGAGATAGATTTGAAGGTGAATGAAGGAAACTGCTACTTAAGTTAGCTGTTGTAATCACCATCAGAGTTCAGATCTATACGTCTATATCCATTGTGTTGTACAGAATTGATCAGTTAAGCCTTTTGTCTTTGAAAATTACAATAGTCTCTGCCACAAAGTTCACGAAGTAAGAATTGGGGCTTCTGAGACTGAGACTGATCATGAATGTATGTTAATGTATGTCAGTCATTTAACAGCATATGTGTTGGGAAGACCAACCATTTCAGAGTGGCGTCTCAGAGTGGAACTGTTTGTATCGAGTGTGAGGCCTGTCTTCATGTCCGTTCTGCTGAACAGTAAATGTACATGGGACCATGTGTTCTGTTCCTGCCCTGCGTGTGATCTGCATAGCAGGGGGAAGCCCCAGCTTTGGCGCAGGCACACCTGGTTAGTGTGTGACTCCACCATGTATATATATTAGCTTTGTGACTGTACGTAAGCCTGTTTCTCATCCGACTTCATTGGATCATTCTGAGGATTAAACAAAGTAATTTCCTGGAAACATAATGGCTGTTACAAAGTAGGAAGTAATTATTAATTCTCTCTTTTGAATCACCCCACAGACCTACTGTCTCTTGATGAAACCAGATAGAATCAGATGAGTGACCATGTAGGGGAGACCTAGCAGCTTTGCTTCTGGCTTACAGAAATGAGTGCATGTGTTGTACAGAAGACATAGACGTATACAAGATGTTCGCAATTGCATGATTTGTAACAGCCCCAAAATAGAAACACTTCATGTCTAACTACAGAATGAATTATTAAATTGTGGCATATTCATAAAATAGAATCTCCTACAACAACAAAAAATGCACTACTGCTGTACCAACTCTCAAGAAAATCTGTGGGCCCACTAGCTGGCTGTTTTTGTAAATAAAAGTTGATTGAAATACAGCCACACCCATTTGTTTATATACTGACTATGGCTGCTTTCTCATTGTTGTAGCAGCTTTTAGTAGTTGTGACAGAGGCATTATGGCCATGAGCCTGAAATACTTAGGCTCTGACCCTCTGCAGAAAAGTTTGTTGACATATGTCATAGGAGTGCCACACTGAGTAAAAGGGATTAGTGACTATCAGGGGATGGGCCTGAGGGGTTGGGACTGTTGCTGTCGAGCACGGGGGTTCTTTGTGGTGCGATGGGAGTGTTCTGGAGTCAGACAGTGGTGATGGGTGGACAACTTTGGGAGTATAAAAACCACTGACTTGTGTCCTTGAAAATGGTGGATTTAGGGACGGGCCAGTGGCGCAAATGGATAACGTGTCGGACTACGGATTAGAAAATGGTGGATTTTATGGTATGCGAATTATATCACAATAAAGAAAAGTTGAGTGAGAGGAAGCAGGCACAATACCTATTGTATGATTCTACTTGCATAAGTTCAGAAGCAGGCAGCGCTAATCCAAGGTGTTCTTGGATTCAGCAGAGTGGTTTTCTTGGAAGGGGTGAAAGCTTATTTGGAAGAGTGCTGGTAGTGTTATAATTCTGGGTGTGGGAGATGTTTACGTGGGTGAGGTCACCTTGTAAAAATCAATTCTGCATATATTGTGTACTCTTTATACAGCAAAAGTTTTGTTTTTAAAAAACTATAAACAAGCTACCTTGGGAGATAGGGCTTGAAGACTGCTCATCTTTTACACTTTTATCGTTACAAATTAACTACTGTTTTGTTAACAATTCTGAAATAAAATTATGACCCTTTTTTAATGGCCTATCTACTCAAAAACGTATCCTTATTAAGTAAAATTGTAAGATACATAAATACTCTCTCCCTACCAAAAAACATTGAGATCTTTGTTTCTCAAGTTAGGTTCCTGCAAGACTCTGACTTGGTAGTTCATAACCTTTTACAGAAGGCGTGTTTCCTCCGCCCTCCTTTATATAATTTTTTTTTTAATTTTCTATTTATTTTTGATAGAGCATGAGAGGGGGAGGGGCAGAGAGAGGAGGAGACACAGAACCGGAAGCAGGCTCCAGGCTCTGAGCTAGCTGTCAGCACAGAGCCTGATGCGGGGCTCGAACCCACAAACGTGAGATCTGACCTGAGGCAAAGTCGGAGGCTTAACCAACTGAGCCACCCAGGCGCCCCCTTCCGCCCTCCTTTAATTAGAGCATCTCTGCTGCTGACATGTTTGGGTTTCACAGGCTTGTTACTTAAAACTACTTGAAGACCAGTGGTCTGGAGGATCCAGGAAGATATCTTGGAAGCTTTCCCCCCAAAACTGGAGCTTATTTAGGAAGCCTAGGAAGAATGGTTTAAGGAGGATTAAATTGAAGTTCTCTGTTTCCCCTTACCATCATCATTTAATTCTTTTCATTTACCTCAATAAGATAACCTCCTATCTTTATGTCTTCAGACCAGTGAAATAATGGGCTTTGAAAAACTTCTTCTGATCCTTTTCAAGTTGATGGAGCTTTTCGCCTGCCTTCCTCCTCAGGTGTACGTAACTGCTGAGAGCCGCTTTAGCACCCTCGCAGAGCTGGTCCACCACCACTCCACCGTGGCGGATGGGCTGGTGACAACGCTACACTACCCAGCGCCCAAGTGTAATAAGCCCACAGTCTATGGCGTGTCCCCCATCCATGACAAATGGGAAATGGAACGAACAGATATTACCATGAAGCACAAACTTGGGGGTGGACAGTATGGAGAAGTTTATGTTGGCGTCTGGAAGAAATATAGCCTTACGGTTGCTGTGAAAACATTGAAGGTGGGTTGCTAAGAATTATGGTTTCCAGGCATTTTTCTCTTTTGTGCTGAATCACTTGGAAATATGAGCATGCCCTTCTTCAACTTTGGAGCACTTTCTACCCACTGATGCCAAGCATATCAGCAAATTGATGATTAACCTTACTGCCATTGCTGACAGTGCAGGCGCAGCGAAATCCACATGTGGGGAAGGGTTATCTCTGGAGGCTGTTGATGTAGGTCTTAGTGAAAGGTTAGAAGCAAATTATGTTATAAAAGCAAAACGAGCCCTTTTACTTTCTGAGAATGACCCCTGCTGGAAGGAATTGTTCATGCAGTGTTCAGGAACCATGGGCTTGCTCGTCTGTCCTTCAGCTTTCTGCCTTATGCTTCCCCCATCTCTATGAGATTCGATCCCTTCTTGCTCCTAAAGGTCACAGAGCTCTTCCTCATGCCGCTGTCCTCTTTAAGCATCCTAATATCCAGTTACACAGTCATCACTCAGTCCATTTTCTGACGGTTCTCCTGTTTGCCTCCGTAGCTCTGGCATATCACTGTGTGAGTAGTAATCCATTCTGGTTAGCAAGCATTTATTAAGCCTACCCTGAGAGTGAGACGATGTGCATTGCTTCTTAAGGAATTTGTCGGGAAGACAAATGTTTAAATTGCTAACTCTTCTGGCTCCTGTTTCAAAGACTGAGATGTGTAGGGAAGGAACCCAAGAACAGAGTTACCATCCAGGTCTCCCATGTTTCCGTTGTGATGGGATATGATGGCTGAATATTGCTTGTGCTGCTAATTTTCACTTTGGTTTCAAATACTGGTTACATTTAGGGGCATTTTTCTTTCTAAATTGGATGTGTCTGGAGCATATTATTAGGTTCTGATAAAATCTCTTTAAGTAATATGCTAAAATATTCAAAAGTATTTTTGAAACTATTTTTTTAAAGCTGTGGGTTGAAGATTGTGAGTTGACTCAAATGATTAAAATGAGGGTTTGTCCCTCTTCTGCTTTTTGTTTTGTTTTCTCCTTTTCCCCCTTTTCCAGGAAGATACCATGGAGGTGGAGGAGTTCCTGAAAGAAGCCGCAGTGATGAAGGAGATCAAGCATCCTAATCTGGTGCAGCTCTTAGGTGAGGGCACTTGCCTCATGAGCCCTCGGTTTTCTCAGTGACATGTGTCTCCGGCCCCATTGTCTCCACATGCTCCCTTTCAATCATCGAGGTGGAAGCTCCAAGGGCAAATCTACTTCAGTAATTGGTTGTCATTTTACCCAGCAGGCTCTGTGTTTAAAAATTGCCCTGGGAGGCACCTGGGTGGCTCAGATGGTTAAGCACTCAACTTTGGCTTAGGTTGTGATCTTGAGGTTTGTGTGTTCGAGCCTCACTTCGGCTCTGTGCTAACAGTTTGGAGCCAGGTTTGGATTTGGTGTCTCCCTGTGTGACTGCCCCTCGCCCACTCACAATCTGTTTTTCTCTTTCTCTCAAAAATAAACATTAAAAAACAAAAAATTACCCTGGAATGGAGTGCCTAGCCAGCTCAGTCAGTACAGCATCGGACTCAATCTTGGGGTTGTGCGTTTGAGGCCCATGTTTGGTATAGAGATTACATACATACATACGTTAATTCAAAAACAGTCTTTTTCTAAAAATTGCCCAGGAAGAAGTGGCCTGGACTGATTACAATATATAAAACTGCCCAGCTTGTGGTAATTGCCCCAGATTCAAGTTCAGAATCACTCAAAATGATGTTAAACCAAACATTGTCACAAAATATTTTTACATAGTAATAGTAAAGAGATACTGAACAAAAAAGTGTTGAAAAGAAGCAAATTAAAAATTGTGAGTACACCCATCAGTTTACCTTGCTATGCAGAAAGTGCTATGCTGTGATAGAATGGCTCTTCAGGTCACAAAGAAATTGTTGCCTGAACTTTTCGCCCCTTTTAAAGGAGGGACAGTTTCTTTGGTTGTTCACATGAAGACAAACTGTCCCAAAGGAAATAGCTTCTTGTTGATTCGTGTTGATTATATATATATAATATATATAATGCTTATTTATTTTGAGAGAGAGGGAGAGGGGAAGAGAGACAGAATACCAAGCAAGCTCTGTGCTGTCAGCACAGAGCCTGATGTGGGGACTTGAACTCACAAAACTGTGGATCATGACCTGAGCCAAAACCGAGAGTCAGACGCTCAACCAACTGAGGCATGCAGGTGTCCCAGCTTCTTGTTATTCTCTATAAGGAATCTGCCCTGTATCAGTGAAATCCTCGACTATGGAAGCAATCTTTTTATAAAGCATTATACAGGCTGAGCTCACACAGTCTTCAACATCTACACGATTGCTGTTACTTTTAGATAAACAGTGTTAGTGTGCCGGTGAGGATCTGAGTCTGGGGCATATACAGAACTCCAGAAATTTTGGTCTTCCAGACCCTTATGGAACTAATGCAAGTAACTCTGCTTTTGCCCAAATAGGCACATAATCAGATGCATGTGGATTTCCAGAGAATGATGTAATGGAAGCTGAGAGCCCCCTATCAACCAGCAGCTTAGCTTTGCTGTGTTATTTTCAGACAATGCGATAAGAAGGGAAAGAATTACTGCTCAACTAGACTTTAAAATGTGTCAATTATTCTTGACAGAGTGGTTTGGAATATTTGAATATATACTAATAAAACAAGTTCTATTCTTGGAACTATCAGGTGTGTGTACTTTGGAGCCACCATTTTACATCGTGACTGAGTACATGCCCTACGGCAACTTGCTTGATTATCTCCGAGAGTGCAACCGAGAAGAAGTGACTGCGGTCGTGCTGCTGTACATGGCCACCCAGATCTCTTCCGCAATGGAGTATCTGGAGAAGAAGAATTTCATCCACAGGTGTGTAAAGCCTGATCGATCGCTGCCTTTACTAACCATGAGGCTACCTTGCTTGATGTGCAAATGAAGAGAAGAATATGAGAACCTTCCTGGAAATTTCCAGATGATCCAGAAAAACAATTTTCTCTTTGACAGGACCTGCCCTCAGTCATATCATTTCCAACTTATAAACCTGCTGTATCCTGGTTAAAGTATTATTGAGGAGACTTTGCTATCCAAAGAACAGAATGCGCTTTATTTTGCCCAGGATTATATCCAAGAGCCTTTTGCTCCATCTAATGGCTTAATTTTAAAAATAGCTTTCCATCTTAGTTAAGAATTTAAAGGAAAGCCTTGCAGAAAAGCATCTTTTGCTCACCTCTGAAACCTAGCCCAGTATACTTATAAGTAGGAACCCAATTTCTGAAGTCTGCTTTATTCTAGTATCACATGACTGCTTCTTGATGACTACTCTCTAAGTGGTGGATAATCAGTAGCTTTCCACCAGGTTAGCAGTCATCATAGAATACTACTGTATCTGTCAGCACAGACTTATCAACTCTGCTTGTAGCACAAAGAACTAAGAACAGAGCATTTGTTCATGGCCATTTTCCTTACCACCTGTGTAGAATCACATTATGGTTCTCTTTCCCACAGAGATCTTGCAGCCCGTAACTGCCTCGTGGGAGAAAACCATGTGGTAAAAGTGGCTGACTTTGGCTTGAGTAGACTGATGACTGGAGACACCTATACTGCTCATGCTGGAGCCAAATTCCCTATTAAATGGACAGCACCAGAGAGCCTGGCCTACAATACCTTCTCAATTAAATCTGACGTTTGGGGTAAGGTTTGGAAGGACTTTTTCTGTGTGTGTGTGTGTGTGTGTGTGTGTGTGAGAAGTTTATTTATTTATTTTAAGAGACAGTGTGTGGGGGGTGGGGCAGAAAGAGAAGGAGAGAGGAAATACTAAGCAGACTCCACACTGGCAGCTCATAGCCTGACATAGGGCTTGAACTCCTGAGCTGGGAGATTATGCATGACCTGAGCTGAAATCAAGAGCTAGAAGCTTAACCGATGGAGCCAGCCAGGCGCCCCTGTTATTTTACTTTTTTAATAAATGTTCTTTTAATTCTTCAGAGCTGCTCTTTTACGTGACCAGTAAACTCTGCTTTACCCCCATCTTTCATCAGTCATTTAACAAGCATTAATTAAATACCTACTGTCTGCCAGTCATTGTGCTAGGCACTTAGCATAGAAAGAAGTGTAAAGAAGGAATGCCTTGTTGGCTTAGTCATAGAGCCTGCGATTCTTGATCTCAGTGTCACGAGTTCAAGCCCCACATTGGGTGTGGAGCCTACTTAAATACATTTTTTAAAAATGTAAAGAAGAAAGTGGAAAAAAAAAAAAGTCCCTGCTTTCAAAGAGCTCATCTAGAGTCAAGTCTAGATCTTGGACTAGATTGGAATTTTACTGATCTGTAAAGTTTCCTGTTTTCCATATTAGGTCTACTGCTTATTTCCAGAGTACTGTGCTGCAGAGTAGCCTCTGCTTTTCAAGGAAGCGTGATGGAATTGCATCTAGAATTTGCCCTTGTAACTCATCTTGTTTCTGTTGCACTGAAAAGCCTTCTAATTTATTGGAGGCTCAGTGGACTGAACAAGTCTGAAAATTTGTGTTGTAGGCCAGCAGAAATAGTTGTAGGATGCTAAGTCACTTTCTATCAGGAACCTCAAACTCAGAAATAATCTGTGATGAAGTCAAGCAACTTTTTTTCTAACGTAATTTTTTTCTGATTTTAAATGAGTCCATTTTTATTATATTCCTTTAATATTAGCTGATCTAAAAACTGAAATTCATTGAATAGATCATAGAGTGTTCTAAGAGTAGTTTGGTTATGTCCCAGACTTTTTATGATCATAATTTATTCTCCCTCATTGCAGTGAAGGAAATCTGAATACAAGTCTTGAGGTTATACCTGAAGCAGTCTTGTAGCAGATATCTTAGAAGGACAGGTGCAGAATCAGAACGCTAGAAGAATTAGAAGAGTATGCTAATGTCACGGTTACCCAGAATTTGAAAGAGAAGGTACCTTATAGTACACAATAAATAACAAATCAGAGAAGAACAGTTAGCTTTTTATTTATTTTTTTTATCTCTTATGCAGCTTTCGGGGTACTGCTGTGGGAAATTGCTACGTATGGAATGTCACCATATCCAGGTATCGACCTGTCTCAGGTCTATGATCTTCTGGAAAAAGGATATCGAATGGAACAGCCTGAAGGATGTCCCCCTAAGGTTTATGAACTTATGAGAGCATGTGAGTGTTTTTGTTTTTGTTTTTTGTATTTTAATTTTGAAAGGTTAAGTCAGTGATTCAGGATGATTAATGAAATAATAGTTTTCCTCTCAGTATTATTAGATTGACCAACCTCATGACATATAAAAAAGTTGGTCATTTATCAACTACTTGGCATATATGACAAACCCATTGATTTTTTTTTTTAAAGAATTTATTTATTTTAGAGCAAGAGAGTGGGAGAAGGGGCAGAGGAGAGAGGGAGAGAGAATCCCAAGCAGGCTGTGTGCTCCGTGCAGAGCCTAATGTGTTGCTCGATCTCACAACTGTGGGATCATGACCTGAGCCGAAATCAGGAGTCAGACGCCTAACCGACTGAGCCACCCAGATGGCCCAACCATTGTATCTTAATTGGAATCCTAAGAATAGTTTTCCATGGCCCACTTGCATATTTAATAGGATAATAAGAAACTGAGTTTGGAGACTAGATAGGGGAAGATTGCTTTCAACTAGATAAAAATGATTATTACAGACTGTGGAGAATACCTGAGGGTAGCCTCTGATAGGTAAACAGAAGCATCTGACTTCTTACAGATGTGGAAGCTGGAAGGGGAGTCGTAAATTAAGTTGTATTTGTATGTAAGCACAAGTCTTGTTATTTTCCTTACTGTCCTGCTCTTGTCAAAGTGAACTCTGAGTTCCTCCTTTCTCGTGGCCCGTTACACTTCTGATTATGGATAGCTGACTGTAAGTTGAGAATGAGTTTGAAGAAAGGTTTTACTCCTTTCATTTTTCCGGTAGAAGAAAACTTTGCATTTCATAAACCATCTCCCCACCACTCTTTATCCGTGTGGTAGGAAGGACAGAAGCTGAGGCTACATAGAAGGACCAGCCCGAGGAAGTTGGCTCAGTCCACCTGGGAGTCTGGAACTGAAAAGCAGCAGCCTGACTCCCACCCCAAACGTGCTCTGCCTCTGCTTTAGTAGCGCATGCACGCACGTCATGACGCCCAGCACTCCCTCTCAGGTGTGCCCCTGGGTGGTTAATTGAGAAAAGCTTTCAGTGTTTCCTTCTTGTGTTACATAGGCTGGAAGTGGAGCCCTGCCGACAGGCCCTCTTTTGCTGAAACACATCAAGCTTTCGAAACCATGTTCCATGACTCCAGCATTTCTGAAGGTGAGAATCCGGTGATTTACTGTTGGTGGCCAGTCCTGAGTGGTGGTAGGGGTGGTAATAACATTAAAAAATTATAGACTCCTGCAGTTTGGGACTTCAGGATACTGAATTATTTCCTGGTCTTTATTCTTGTGTTACTTTTTAAAAATATGTCTTTGCTGTCTCTAGTTCATTTTTAATGTTGAAATTTTGGGGCATCTGGGTGGCTCAGTCAGTTGAGTGCCTGACTCTTCACTTAGGCTCAGGTAGGTCATGATCTCATGGTTTGTGAGTTCAAGCCCTGCATTAGGCTCTGCGCTGACAGCACGGAGCCTGCTTGGGATTCTCTCTCTCTCCCTCTCTCCCTTCCCCTACCCCGATTGGACCCTCCCTCTGTCTCTCAAAATAAACAAACTTAAAAAAAAAAAAATCCAGAAAGTTATTTTCTGGGAGTAGATCTTAAGGTAGTAATTAAGAATATGAATAAAGATTTAGCTACAAGAATGTATAGTTTATAATATTGAAAAATTAACAATTTAAAAATCCAACGGGCTATTAATTATGTGCATATAACTGAATATTTAAAATGACATTCTTAAATATGTTGACATGGAAAATACTTTAAAATGAGCATGTTAAGCTGTGAACCATGAGAACCCTTTTCTTACCTCAAAAACAAGGGTATGGGCACATACATACAGGCAGTTTCCTACTTCAGTGTTATAGTGCTTCTCAAATTATATGCAAGAGTCCAACAGTCAATACTTGTTAGATAGGCTATTCCTAGAGAGGTAAAAACAGAATTCTTAGTTATGTGTTCTTATTAGATTCTTCAGTATAGCTGCAGAATTTGGTACATGTTTTTCAGATTTTTCCTTTCCTTCATAATTGAGCAAAGAACTTACTACTTAAGTTCAGGTTTCAAAATATTAGAAGAGGAAATCAGGCAAGTTGAATTCTGTCTCCTTCCATGAGCGATTTATCATTTCAGAAAAAATGAAAAGTACAATACCGAAGTTGAATGAGAAGTATTTTCACTCTAGTCCTTTGCAACCCGAAACTTGAGCACATCACAGAAGGGACAGGCAGCCCTCTGGGCCAGACTGAGCAACTCCTGCCCTGGCTCTCTTCTTCCTCCAGGTGCTTTATTTAAAGTGTGGAGTTGAAGTGGGGGAAGTCCTACGCTCCATTTCTTTGGTGCTTATTATGTGTTAGCTTTTAACATCTGTTGAATCCTTAGTTAAATATTTGTTTCCCTTGAAAATGTTCTATCCTTGTAGAAAATCAACCATTGTCAATTTTCAAAGTTAACTGCAATTCAGAATTGCTAAACAAGAAATTTAAGATTCTTTCAGCCACATTTTGTTCATCATAGCATTTAATCAGTGACAAGCATTTACTGAAGACACAGAGATAAGACACAGTTCCTACCTTAAAAAGATGTATTTATTAGTTAGTTGTGACTGGAAGAAACCTAACTCAAACTTTCCTAAGCAAAAAAAAGGAGGATTTATTGGCTCATAACCAAACCATGGGAAAGGAGGGATGGTGCTCACTTCAGAGTCAAGTAGCTTCAGGACTTCCTTCTTCTCACAGCCACTCCCACCCAGGATCACTTTACTTTTGCTTCTAGGTTGGTCTCATCCTCAGAACCTTCCAGTAGGCGTGGGACACAATTGCTAGCCTCCTTGAGGTCCTATCTTCACAGCTAACGTCTGTCTCCCAGCTTCTGTAGATAAAGCAGCATAAGAAAGGAATCCCATGGGCATGACTTGGGTTATATGTCATGTACCCATTCTTGTGGGGGAGTTAATTTTTAAAATAGTGACACCAAAATGTTGTAAAATAATCCCAATATTTCACAGTTTAATCAGTTCTGCTTGCTTCATTTTTGTTAAGGAGTAAATAGCAAAGTATGTCTTTGCCCCAGCAGAAGCCACGTTGAGTCAGCTGAGGCTTACTGATAGAGTGAGTGCTTTTTCAGGAGTCACATTTACTTTATGTGCTTGAAATGAAATGTATCCACCCTCCTTGATGCAAGGTGCAACCTAAAAATAAAAATAACTGCAGAAATCTACTTTATCAAGTCTCTGAACAAGCACTCAGTAAACAAGGATACCCAGACGCTAAGGAAGCACATGAAACCGTGCTTACCAGGACTCACCATCAGAGGAGTCTGGAATAGAACAGTGAGGTGCCACTATAAACCTACACCAGCAGGGCTAAAATTAAAAAACAGAAAGCCTGAGACTATCAAACATTGGCAAGCATGTAGAGTAATCAGAACTTTTATACAAGGTGAATGGGAGTATAGGTTGTACAGCCATTTTGGGGGAGAGGATGAGAGGACCCAGCAAAACTGAATTTATGTGCACCCTATAACCCACCAGACCTGCTCCCAGAAATGCATCCAGCAGGAGGAGTATGTACAGGCAAACAACATGTAGTGGGGTGTTCCTCGCAGCATATTTGTAATGGCCCCAATCTGGAAACAACGTAAATGTCTTCCAGGAAAGGAGTGGGTTGACTTTGGTGGCCCCACAGTCGGGAGCAGACCCCTGCTACATGCAAGCACGGGGGAACCAACAGTCACAGTGCGGAGTGGAAGACGGCAGATGTAAAAGAGCACAGACTCCATGATTCCGTTTATATATATATTATAGTGCTCTTTTCTCTAGCCTTTTCCTCCATTATATATGTTTCTGAAAAGAAGACCTCCTGTTCTGTGTCATGAAATTGTTTTTGCTCAGTCCCCTTGTCTCCCTCACAGAGGTAGCTGAGGAGCTCGGGAGGGCCGCCTCCGCCTCGTCTGTGGTGCCGTACCTGCCCCGACTGCCTGTGCTTCCTTCCAAGACCCGGACGCTGAAGAAACAGGGGGAGAACAAGGAGAATATCGAAGGGCCACAGGATGCCACAGAAAATTCTGCATCTAGTTCAGCACCAGGTATGGATTCCTAAGCAGGTAGAATTAAACTACCTGTTTCAAGAACCTTGGGGGGTAAGATGCTTTATTTCCCTTTTCCTGTTGGTCCTCCCTGAGGAGAGAATGGCAGACATCTGCTTTAGCTCCTGCTCTTGTCCTTGGCCCTGCAGTGCTGGTGTCGTTAGTCCTGATCTCTCTGTCTGCCGTACAGCTCTGCCTCCTACTCCGTTTTCTCAGCTCCCAAATCCCAGACAGTTACCGTCTGCACAGTTCTGGCAAAAACTGCTTCCCTGAGCCTGATAGATGAGGCCAGGGTGTGCTGCAGTGTTTAAAGACGAATGCCGAGGTAAAAACTAGTAGGTTATTTCCCGCGTTGTATTTGGAACACTCATCAGTATGAAGTCACAGATTTATTAGTTTCCTCTGAGTCCTGCTAATACCTGACAGCTAACAGATGCCGGCAAAACTCTTGCAATTAAGCCTTAGTAATTCAAGTGTAATGGAGTCACTTTTTGTCTTTCACATTAGTGACCAGCCATTTCTCTTCAGGGTTCGTTAGAGGTGCACAGGCCCCCAGCGGGTCCCCAGCACTGCCTCGAAAACAAAGAGACAAGTCCCCCAGCAGCCTCTTGGAAGACGCCAAAGAGACTTGCTTCACCAGGGATAGGAAGGGAGGCTTCTTCAGCTCCTTCATGAAAAAGAGAAATGCTCCCACACCCCCTAAACGCAGCAGCTCTTTCCGAGAAATGGAGAATCAACCCCACAAGAAATATGAACTCACGGGTAACTTCTCATCTGTTGCTTCTCTACAGCATGCTGATGGGTTCTCTTTCACTCCTGCCCAGCAAGAGGCGAATCTGGTGCCACCCAAGTGCTATGGGGGGAGCTTTGCACAGAGGAACCTCTGTAATGACGATGGTGGCGGGGGCGGGGGCAGCGGCACTGCTGGGGGCGGGTGGTCTGGCATCACAGGCTTCTTTACACCACGCTTAATCAAAAAGACACTGGGCTTACGAGCGGGTAAACCCACAGCCAGTGATGACACTTCCAAGCCTTTTCCAAGGTCAAACTCTACATCTTCCATGTCCTCAGGGCTTCCAGAGCAGGATAGGATGGCAATGACCCTTCCCAGGAACTGCCAGAGGTCCAAACTCCAGCTGGAAAGGACAGTGTCCACCTCTTCTCAGCCAGAAGAGAATGTGGACAGGGCCAATGACATGCTTCCAAAAAAATCAGAGGAAGGTGCTGCTCCAAGCAGGGAGAGACCAAAAGCCAAACTTTTGCCTAGAGGAACCACAGCTCTTCCTCTCAGAACCCCCTCTGGGGATCCAGCCATTACAGAGAAGGACTCTCCGGGGGTGGGGGTGGCTGGAGTGGCAGCTGCCCCAAAGAGCAAGGAGAGGAATGGCGGAGCACGACTCGGCATGGCTGGGGTCCCCGAGGATGGCGAGCAGACGGGCTGGTCTTCTCCCGCCAAGGCTGTCACAGCCCTCCCAACCACTCACAACCACAAAGTGCCGGTCCTTATATCACCCACTCTGAAGCACACTACAGCTGACGTGCAGCTCATTGGCACAGACTCTCAGGGCAATAAATTCAAACTCTTATCTGAGCATCAGGTCACATCCTCTGGAGACAAGGACCGACCCCGACGGGTAAAACCAAAGTGTGCCCCACCCCCACCGCCAGTGATGAGACTACTGCAGCATCCGTCCGTGTGCTCAGACCCCACGGAAGAGCCGCCCGCCGCCGCGGCAGGACAGCCCACATCAGAGGCACAGGAAGGAGGGAAAAAGGCAGCTCTGGGGGCAGGGCCCGGCAGTGGGAAAGCTGGGAGGCCAGCGATGCCTCCACCTCAAGTGCCTCTGCCCGCATCTTCCGTCTCGCCGGCCAAGATGGCTAATGGCACAGCAGGTACTAAAGTGGCTCTGAGAAAAACCAAACAGGCGGCTGAGAAAATCTCCGCAGACAAAATCAGCAAGGAGGCCCTGCTGGAATGTGCTGACCTACTGTCCAGTGCAATCACGGAACCTGTGCCCAACAGCCAGCTGGTGGACACCGGACACCAGCTCCTCGACTACTGCTCAGGCTATGTGGACTGCATCCCTCAAACCCGCAACAAGTTCGCCTTCCGAGAGGCTGTGAGCAAACTGGAACTCAGCCTACAGGAGCTGCAGGTGTCCTCAGCAGCTGCTGGGGTGCCCGGGGCAAACCCTGTCCTTAATAACTTACTGTCATGTGTACAGGAGATCAGCGATGTGGTGCAGAGGTAGCCACTGTCAGCCTGGTGGGAAGGTGCTCACATTTCTGAGGGGAGAGGGAGAGGGGCTTGTTTTCCTGTGTTCTTGTTTTCAAAAAATGAAAGACTGATACTTGAGTGTGTTTATGTGAAGTACCTCAGTTCTCTGAGTTCTCACGTTTACAGGTTCATCTCAAAAATAACAAAAAGCAAAACACATAGGCCAGGGAAGTTGGGTGGGGGCAGAGCAGCGGTGGACGGGAGCGGAAGCTGCACTGGCTGGAGCATCAGGGACCGTGTGCGGGTCCCACCACGGAGAGGCAGATGGCACGAGGTGGTCCCATGGGGCTGCTCCCGGCAAGGCTGCGGGACCGCGCCCGCTCAGGGGACTGGCGGTGGCTCTCCTTCTGCACATCACAGAAGGGAATGGACTCGGGGCTGCAGAGGTACTAATGGGGATGACCATGCTCCAGCTCCCCTAAGGACGCGGGTGGGACAGAAGGAAAAGCTGGGAGCGTACGTACCGCGAGAAGTTTCACTGAGGCTGTCGGAAGCAGCTGTTTCCACACAGTCACTGCTGCAGGAATTGCTGCAGAGCTGGGCGCGGAGCGTGCTCCGGTCCTGTTGTGCACCGGTGCGTTAGTCGGTGCGGGAGGTCACAAATGCTAGAACTAGTCCGAGAGAGACGTCCTCCTCACGGCCTTGCACCGGTGAGCCCAAGTCCCTTCTCCCAGTCCAGTGCGTTACTTCTTAGTGGACCAAGATTGCCTTTCTGCCTGTTGGTGCCTGCCTGTAAACAGCAGGCCTGGGGGGCTCCTCAGTGGTTCTTCTCTGCTGGGCAGGCCGTATTCCTTGATCTCTGGCAGCATTCAGGGCATTAACCAGCGTTGATTTTGAAAACAGCGGTCACGTACAGATTCTCTTGGGAACCCTTTTCTGTTCCAGTGTCCCTGCACACCGACACTCCCACCACTGGATCAAGCAGCTCTGTATTCCTTCATCAGCTCAAATGCCAGGAGAGAGGCTTCTTCTTGGAGTGTAACGGCCAGGGCCAGAGGTCTGTGACTGAGAGGAGAGGCTGGCTTGGTCCCAGGAGCTGTTTCTCTGTACCTTTCTCCTCCCTTATCACTTTAGAGTGAAGCTAGGTAGAGAGCAATGAGAAACATTCCCTCGCTCTCTGTGGACTTCAAGTGAGTTGCCCCACATTACTCTCACATGCTTCTCTCCTTTCACATGGCCCCTCCCCTCATTGTTGTGCTTGTTTATAAATATCATATTGGGAATATTCTTTGATACTTATTTTATGATTTCACATCTATTTGAAGAATGCATAATTGAAGGGGCAGGTTATTCCCAGAAAACACTGATTAAATCCTAAAAATATAATGACTTAACCCTCCAATATGTTTTGCCCTTAAAATAAGCCTGTTCCTTCCCTGTTCATTTATAATCATGGAAGCTAATTAGGATCATATGGTTAGAGGTTCATATTCTTGAGATCAGGTCTAATTTTAATTAACATTTCCTTCTCTTTATAGTTTTTTATGACCACCCCCCCCACACACACACCCGCCCAAAGAGAATAGAATAACATTTTTTTCCTCCCATAGGAGTATTAACCTAGGAAGATAGGAATTGAACACGGATGAACTGTGAGTTCTCTGCCTGGCTCTGTGCTCTGTCCACTGTCAGGCTACAGCCCCATCTCTCAGTCCCTTGAATGAAGGTAATGATAGATCTTTTCAAGGGTGTTTTGCAAATAAGTATATAGCTATCCCCTGAGAGCTGCTTCAGTGCAGAGTTGTTACGGTCAATGGTCTTTCATTCTCTTTGCTCAGTAGCAGATAATGGAAATTTCGAACAGCTGAGATCGTGCTAACTGTGCTAGAATACTAAGGAGGAAAAACTGTTTTGGACAGTTTGTTGTCTTTGACCAGGAGGAAGTTTAGTTTTCATTCGAAAGAAGGAAAGCTTTGATTTTTTACTGTGGCCGCTCCCAAGGAGGCCCAGGCCACGAGAAGGGTGAGGAGAGAGGAGGCAGGCAGTCCCAGGCCTCCCTGCTGGGCTTGGGCCAGCCCCTTCCGTGTGTCCGCTGCAGGTGCGACACAGGCAACTGGTGGTCCGGCTCATCTTCTTGTAGTGGCTGGACGAGAAGACAGGGTTCCCTGTGGCCTGGGTGGAGGCCCACGGTCCCCCCACCTTCTTCGTCTCCGCTCTTCTTCATCAGTCTTTTCCATAAACTTGAAATTGTTTTAGCAATTAGCCTTTTAAGGATGGGGCAGGGAAAGCTAAAACTTTAGAATATTATGCTGCTTTTTAAGTTTATCCGTCATCATGGGATGCAAGTTGAGGGATTAATTATGTAGTTGTATTTTCGGGGGATTTTTATTTTTTTTATTTTTTTAAAGCAGGGGATCTTTCCTTGAGAGCTCTGGAAATAAGCCTTGGAGGAACACTACTGAGTGTATGTAAGCTCCCTGGTTTCTCACCGCAGAACAGTCTTGAGGATGGGGACTGTGTCTTTCTCAGGGGCAGCACCCGGCTCTGTCTTGCCTGCAGTCGGTGCTCAACAAGTGCATGAAATGGATTGCTTTTTCCCACCACTGTCCGGAGTAGCATTACCTGTCGTAGCACACGCCGGCCACGCGGTGCTGGGCCTGTGTGACTTCAGGAGTTGTGCGCTCAGGACTCAGGTTAAAGAGGCACTGTCAACTTACTGTAAAAGTATAATTTAGATTTTTTCCTCTTTCTCATTGAAAAGGACCAGATTTTACAAATAACCTTATATAAATTTAAAAGTTTCAATTCACAGCAGAGAAAACTGCTTCTAAAAACTAAAAACATAGTCTATCTAGTTTAAGAGCAAAGCAGGAGCAGGAGCCCTTCTACAAGGTGTTGGAAACTTTCTGAAGTTATATATATATACATATACGTATATCTATGTATGTATATATATATATATATGCATACCTTTGGGCTGTCACAGCTTGAGTCCTTTCACATACAGAGAATATGATTTCAGCTTAGATTTCTTACATTAAAATGCAGTGTGTTGTGTAGAATACATCTTGATTGTGCTTTACATGAAGTATTTTCTTAAAAGGCTTTGTGTGAAATTAAAGTGTTTATATTTTCCTACAGACTTGCATTATGAATTTCAGAGATGTAGCCTTAAAAAAGATTGGCCCTAAGAAACTCATCCAGTGTTTTTCCAGATGACTGCTATACATTGACGTCATTAGAGGAGAGACCCTTTCCCAGCTCTGATGTTGGGGTTTAAATTAGATTTTTCTTACAATTCAGTTGAAAATTGGCTAGTAAAATAGTGCCCAGTTAAGAAAACATGCTGACTTTGCTAAGGCACAGTCCATGTTGATTTAAAGTCATGGAGCTTTTGAGTTTTAAAGGTTACAGTATAGGTAATGATTAAGCGTTGAGACTCTAAGCCAGTCTAGAAGGCAAGTCATTGAACCTTCCTGAGCCTTAGTTTCCACATTGGAAAACGGATAATAATAGTAACTACCTCAGGGTTGTTTGTAAGGATTAAATGAGATAATGTGTGTAAGATATTTAGCTTGAGTGCCTGGCACGTAACGAGCACTCCATAAATGTTAACTGCTATTACTATTAACACCTAGTCCAGTCGAGTCTTAGCCAGGGATGTGTGGCAAAATCCCTGGGATTTAAAAACCCGTCTGATGAGACCTCAGATGAGAATTCCCAGTGGGGTGAGGTCTCCGCAAATATGCTTTCCAAGAATCCCTCCGTGTGTTTCAGACACCCAGCACTGCCTGAACACTATCGGTACCCCGACCCCTTATAGCCTAAGAAATTGGAAGAGAGGATGGTTATGTTACTTGCCCATTTCCTCAATTAATTAGTGGCAGAGCCTAGGCTAGGGTTCAGGTCTCTTTCTGGTTGTGGGGTCCTTCCACCATTCCTGCTGCCTTGTGAGACACTGCAGAGGAAGTGGCTCAGCTAGACAATCAGTCTGCACAGTGCTGCGCACACCCTAAAGCACACGCCCCTGGCGCAGTCCGGCCTTACGGGGCTTGAATGTTGAGTAATGGCGACGCTAGCAAAGCAGGCGTTCAGTGGAGCTCAGTAATTTAAACGAAGAACGGTCTTTCTTTCGGTCAGACCTCAGCAACAGAGCAGCAGTCTGCACTTTGTAATAAAGAAATACCAACTTGCATTTTCAAAAAACCTAGTCCTACATTCCTTTTTCTTAAAACCAAAACGAAACAATTTTATTCCATATCATTTTAATGATTATGAGATAATGTATATGAAAGCACTTTGAGAAAAGTATCAAATGTAATTTAAGGTTGTATTATTAATGCCTGTTTAGAGGATCAAACAGTCGATTAGATGCTGATTGACTTAATAGGATTTTACCTGCGGGGGACCTGAAAATGCCAATATATAAATAATCAGCCCTATAACTTATCGCATTTGTAAATATGAAACTACTAAATGAATTATGTGCAGGTTTAGTGAGTGTTTTGGTAAAATTGTAGCTCAGTGCCGAATTTCAGAAAACTACGGACCAACTTTCTGGTTTAATTCTAATCATTAAAAAGTAGTAATGCATACTCACTCCAGAACAAAGAACCTCTTCCAGGGACCTTGACTCAGGAAGATTTGAGGCCCTCTTCTCTTTGAACACTTTTGTCCACTACATGTTCAGCAATCATTTAGCATCCTAAATGTGTCAGGAGCAGACTCGTCACCTGTTGATGTTGACAGTGTCCTTTTTAACCCGTGTCCAGCGTGGTTTTGTTGTTTTGGCGGGTGGGGAGAAGGGCAGGGATCAGATGGCCGTAGAACCGGTGCACTTTGGGAATTAGTTTTCTAGGATTTCCTGCCAGTTAGAAATGAGCTTGATATTCATCATCTGTGTGTGGTTTTTCTTTTTCTTCCTAAAATGAGTAAACATTTTTACTCCTGCTAAATCATAAAATACCCAAGAGGAAATTGCATTGGTGGCCACTTTTGAGTTATAGGCACACTGCATTCTGACCTCCCCTCCCTTCTAGTGTTTGCTACTGACATCATTGTTCCTGTCAGGCTAAGCCTCCACTGGTGGTTATATTGGGAGTTCACATTGGGTTGAAAGGATCGTCTACATTTTTATTCATAATTTTTGGGTTTCATCATCTTGTTTGGCATTAACTTGTTTTACCTGGATTTAGGGTCTATCTTTGTGCCCTAAGCATTTGTTTTCTTAAGTAGATGAGTCTCTGGATGTAAGTTTCTTACGAATTAATAGAGCCCAGCTGTCTGTATCTCGGTCTCAGCTTCTGTCAAGCCAGTAGCTCAGTTCTTTTGTAAATGTCTGCTTCGGTTTGGAATGTGTGGGAGCAGGAGAGCTCCAAGGCAGCTGACACACCCTTCTGACAGGCAGAGGCGGCCCCACAGATGCCCATACCTTCTGCCTGACCACCCAGGAAACTGCTGCCTGCCACGGCCTCACTGGACAGACAGGAGAGGCCTTGGGCTGGTTCTAAGACTTGTCCCACTCTCAGCAGTCAGAATTTAAGAAAGCACATGCAACCCTTGCTTTTGGCAAGTGCCTGTGGTAACCATTACTTGTTACACCTGCTCCGTTAAAACCGGAACATCCCTACCATTCCCCACCATTCCCCGCCGTCCTGTAGTGCCAGGAAGCATGGTCGGATTTCAGGGCTGTGGAACGGGCCACCTGTGCAGAGCGTCTGCCCAGGTGACTCTCTTAGCTCCAGTCTCTCTTGTGTGAAGTTTACCGCAGTGTCCAAAAAGAGGAGTTTCTGTACTGGGGATGCTGGTTTTCATGCCACACCTGAGGTGTGGGTTTCATCTTGAGGTAGCACATGCAAGATGATACTGCCTTCATTTCTGACTCAGCGCCCTAGATCCAAAGGACAGGAAATTGGGGAGGGCTCCACCCTGAGATAATCAGGGTGGGAAGATCACACGCTTCTCCCTGGGTGAGAAGGCCCAGGCAGGTCATCTTGATTCTAGGCTGGCTTGGAGTGGTGGAGGTCACTCTGAGGATGGTGCTTTCAAAGATGGGTTGTGTGCATTTTGCAGAAGAAATACTTACAAGCGGGGTTGATGTTGCACAATTAGTGAACTAGAACTGGTAGGTGGGTAGTGGTGGCTCAAAGCCCTAGTCAGCGAGAGTCCCTGCTTGAGACGTTCTCTCCGTGCAGGGCGCTGATGTGGCAGACTGCACTTTCTCCGTCCCACTTGGTGAGCTGGGGGAAGAGTGCTCTAACCGGACCCTTCCCACCCCCAAGTGCACTTCTTTGCTCCTGTGTACAGTTATAAATTTGAAATTGTTTACTTCTCTTAGAAAAATTACATCCTTTAATTTTCCCATTGCTGGGTAATCCAAACACATTAGCAAGGCCCTGGTTAACAGCCCAAGGTCACAGATGGTGTGTGAACAGATCCAAGGGAAAGAGGGTGTCTCTTTTAAGTCACAAGTTCAAGCTCAACTTTGTTCTCAGACCACACGCCCATATATCCTTCCGTTATCTGTTCTTTGAAATTGTTTGTTCATCATGTTACTCATAGGATCAAATTTCTGGGTCTTACTCTAAGTTACTGAGCTGTACACACAGGCCTTGAGGTCCTTGGAGCATTCAGTTAATTCTTTAGGACAGGGTGGAGTTGAGGTGTCCAATGCTAGCAGGTTTTAATAAAGGAAATAGACAGTATCGTTGGAGCTTGCTTAGAGTTGCTTCTGAGCCTCCAGATAAGAGTTCTAAACATGTAATTAAGCCATTAAGTTCAACCATCAACTTCAGTTGGAGAATGGGACTTCTGATTAATAAAATTTTCACATTTAAGGATGGTTTTCATCGGCTGTAACACAACAGTAACACAGGTGTGCCAGATAAGTTTATTCTCGAGTTAAGAAGATTCTGTAGGATGCAGTAGTGTTTTAGTGCCATCCCTGGTGAATCCCAGATACTGCTCTGCAGTACTTCTTCGGAAGTACCATTCCACACGTTGAGAGTGGCAAGGGTGCCAGGAGACCGAGATGTTTCTGGTAGATGAATGAAGGCCAGGTAAGCCAGCCTTCCTCCACTTTGACAAGCCATTTTTCATTGTGGCCACTGTTCTTGGGATTGCGTTATGAGAGAAGTTTTCTGAGATCTTGAGAAATCACTTTAGGGTGATTGTCCTTCAGAGAAATTAGTATTCAGAAATGAGAAAGGACAATAAGTTTACTCATCTTAGAGTTCTTTAGGGCATATGTTTGAAAACCGTCTTATCTCGGGTCCATACAGAGGGTATGTGTTATGTCCACACCCCGCTGTTGTCTAAGAAAGGGGAGTAGGTGAAAGAGGAGTTGCTCAGATCTTTCCCTGTGGGGAACAGACAACAGTGCCCTGGTTTAGAGAGTTTGCCATGAACAGGCCAACTGAGCTGTTTGCGCATACTCAGAACCCCCCCACCCCCTGTCTCCTGGGTAGACCCCACACTTTTCCTTTTTGCAATCTGATTCTGTAGTGACTATCAGTGGAGAAACCCAGTTTTATACTGCTTGGCAAAACCAAGTTTGAGTATTTCACGGTGGTTGACAGAACTTTGTCCTAAAATATGATTCAGAGTTTTTAAAATGTGTTTAACATTTTATACCAAAGGTCACGCCCTACAGGTGTATGCGTGGTGGGTGCACAGAGAAAGAGGTCCGGAGGGCCTGGCACTGTGTGCGTTGCTAAGGGGACACAGTGAGACAATATGGGACTTGAAAACACATCAATCATGGGTCACACTACCAGTGTTGTCGGGTATTTGTTCTTGTAATATATTTTCAGGTGTTTTGTTTTCTAATTTAATTATCTCACCCTGTTGTCTGACTGTGAACTGCTAACAGTGTTAAACTTGATGTAAATAAATGAGGCCCTTGAAAGGGGAATGCTGTCTGCCTGTTGTCTCACAAGGCTTGCCAACTTGTGTTTTATTTTAAATAAAGGTTGCAATATTTTATTGGCAAAGTAGGCTTGTGATTGGAGTGTTTCTCCCACAATTTTACCTGAGAGCAAATCTGCGCAGAATTTATCTTTCTCTACAGTAAAATAGATGTCTGCAAGGGAAAGAAGCCGACTTTAGCGACCTCCCTCTGGCACAGTCACCCCCTCTGGGAGTGAATACTCATTCTCTGATGGATTTTACTCTTTGGAAATGGCCAGAGGCATCATCTGGAGCCCTGCAGGTTCATAAGGTGGGTAACGTGTGTGCGCTGTGTGCATCTGACACAAGCTGTGAAGGATGCTGAGCCTTCATTCTGTCGAAGTCCATTTTGAGGACAACTCCAAATTCCAAAACCGTTTTCACAGGTTGTATGGAATGTCACAGGTCTCGAATTTTTTCAGAACACAAGTACCTGTTTGGATTAGGTAGGAGCGGCTCTGTTCCAGCGGTGCGCCTGCGGGTCCGGGTGCTGGGGCTGCCGAGCCTCTGCCCACGAGCCCTCACGCTCCAGCTTCAGTCCTTCTCTCCTGCCCAGTTTTGGTCAAGTTGGGAAATCTTATTTTAGAGAATCCCGAGGAGAACCTTCCATTGGGATTTTTCCTTCTTGCAGAAGCAGTCACATTTTGCAGAGCCGAGGCTATGGCAGTGGCTAAGGAAAGCTGTTTCAGGGAGGAGTCACGAAAGCTGGGGCCGGAGCGCCTGGGCTGAACCCCTCCAGCGCACCGAGGGCTCCCGGACTCTGCCCTCTCAGGGCCTGCAGTCCTCGCCTAGTAAACAGAGACCGCGGTCACCCACAGCAGAGCGTTAGGACACCGGGGAACGGCTCCGCAGTGCTCAGCACAGGCCACCGCACGTGGGCCCTTCTCAGGTGTTCGTTTCCTCAAACTTCAGGTGCTCAAGGACTGGGACAGGGGAGAGGCCCCGCTGTGGCTTTGTGTGTGGTGCCAGCCGATGGCCGTTTTAGTAGGTTTTACTTTATTCTTCTTAAACGCCAAAGCACAGTGTCCTGAGCACTTTATAAAGATTAACATGTTTTATCCTGACAGCAACCTATGAGGTAAGTCTAGTTATGCTCACTTTTACACAAGTAGAAACCAAAGTCTGACAGCTTTCTGTGGTCTCTGTGGTGCTCCGGTGGTGAGCGGCTGAGCCATGACACTAGGGCCGGCTGGCTCCAGGGAAGCCGTCAGACCCATGACATTCTGCTGCCTGTCGTGGTCCTGGAGGTGTGAGAGGGTCAGAGCCTGTATCTACGACCCCACACACAGCTAGTCGGTGTCAGCCGTCCTATGGCTCTGAAAGGAGTGTGTACACTGTAGCTGGGGTCACAGCAGGATCGGGTGGCCTGCATCTTCCTCCCAAGATGCTCCGGGCCGAGCCTGGCAGCCAGGCTAAAACTGACCCACCCGTTTTGCTGTACAGTGAGGCCGGGCTTACTTCGGTCTCCTAGGTGGTGAGAAAAAGTTGCTGTAATCATGGATTTGAGTACTGAGATTGGGATGTGGCTCCGGCTGGGTGCTCCCGCACCTTGAGTGCAGCGAAGTGTTAAACGGGAGAGAGACAGAAGCGTTCTGTTTTCCCAGGGCTCAAGGTAAGAAGGTTGGGGAGGGTTTTAAATAAGGGGATAATTGAGGTGAGGACAAATATAAGAGCAGAGACCCATGTGCAATTCCAGAAAAGCAAAGGAACCAAGAGAAGGGAAGAGACCCCTCCTGTGTGTCCAGAAGCACAGTGTCTGCATTTATATGTGGCCATTCAAACCGCAAAGATGACTTTTTCTTTCTGTAGCTGGGAGCCCGGGAGGGATGTCTTCAACACGACAGCAAGAGCCTCTTCAGCAAGAGGCTGAAATGACCTCGTGAGCCCCGGCACGCACTCTCGCTCAGCCGGGCAGTAGGACCTCCTTTTGGAATGTTGCTGGGTGAGCACGATTACTAGGTCTCAGTAAGGAAGCAGGCTGAGGGTTCTAGAAAAATACAGCATTTTAATTTTTACATATGACACAGGCATATCAAAGCCCCTAACTTAAATTTCTTTTAGATTTACAAGAGAATCATAACCTATGCTGACATGATTTATATACATAAAAAATTCTTCCTCTTTCCTTCAGCCTGAGGCTCCTTGCTCATCTGCTCACCAAAGCTGCCCTCTGGGAACAACTTGAAAACTAGGCCACCCATCCTACAAACCTGAGCGGCTTAATTGTTCTCTTCCCTGTCACCCTGACTCCCATAGCCACAGGCGTCTGCAGGCCAAGCCGAGATGCTAGTGCGCGTGCTTGGCATGTATCGTAATGCACGTGGCTTGCTCCGGCCACCTGGCCCATGTTTTGGAATGCGGCTTTTTAAGGCACCAAGGGACTGAAAGAAGTGGCTTCGCTTCTGATTTAAGGCCTTCCTTCTTTACTTCATGTGGGTGAGTGACTGCTGGAGGCCAGCCTGCCCCAACGGGCCCTGTTAGTGGAGGGCAGGCAGCTTCCAGAAGTCTTCCTGTGGCTGTCAAGGCAGGAAGTAGTTAATTCTCTGGGAAATAGATTTGCAGCCCTGAGAAGAGAAGAGTTGCTCCTCCTTGGGGACATACGCCATCATCTTGGCAACTTGGTCCAGCGCCGCCTCCGTGTACACGAGCTCCTGGCTGAGGAAGGCGTCTCGAGCGCACAGCCTCACGTGGCGGAACTCCAGCGGCAGGAAGGGGACGAAGAAGTCAATCAGATCTTCTCTGACAAGATGGCTGTGACCAAAGCCACTGTCTGAAATCAAGACCAGAGTTACATGGCGTCTACCCTCAGGCCAACCCCACCTGGAGTTGTAAGGTGTCAAGATCTACACGGCTGTGTAGGAGTTTTAGGGAAAATGTATTCCAGGGGAAGGGGGCCGTGGGGCTAGGACGGCAGGTTTACAGTTTCCATCCAACAGCAGAAAGACGGTGACTGGAGGTGTGAACCACTGAGCTCACAGACTCTTGCTCAGGGTCCGCGGGCTTCTCTTATCCCTGCCTGGATCACAGGGCTAGGCAACTACTCCCACAGCATTTTCAGAAAAGGAGTTCAGCATTTTTGGACTCTCTTGTGCCTAGTTGGAGTTGACGGTGAGATGACGATAGTGTGTCCACTGTGCCTTGTTGGCCTCAGAAGCCCACATTCCCCCCATCTGGTGTCTGTGAGGCTAGAGCCCATTACCTGTGGACTTGGCAATCTCAGCCTGGAGCTGGGGCCCCAAGTGTTCCAGCTGAATGTCTTCCCGGGACCACCCAGCCTTCAGCAGATTCAGGACAGCCTCGTTGATGACACTGCCTCCGAGGTTACTGGAAGAAATAAGGACTTGTTAACAAATACTATTATTTTTATATGTAGCTTCCAAATGGAGAACTTGACCATTGAAGCCATTGCCCTGGTGACTGGAAGAAGGGAGGTCAACGGGCCTCCCCACCCCCCGCCCCAGGGATCTCATCACAACGCAGAGTCTGCACAGAAGACCTTGTCCTTGAGAGGGAGCCGAGGCATGAAGGTAGGCAGAGGCCAGTGTGGAGGCCCGTGTGCCCCCACACACAGCTTAGTGGCTGAGGGGAACGGTTGAAGGGTCTGCACTTCGGAGGGTAGCGTGGTGCACTGACCTGATCTGCTTTCCTTCCTAATAAGACGATTCCAGGGCCACAGAGGGTGCATTGAAGACACATGGGATGGTTGCAGAAAGCAGATCAGGGAGCTGGCTGCAGTAGTTGTTTAGAGGTGGAAGTGTTTAAGAATTAGCTTATGAGGCCCAACTGTCAAGCCGCTGTGACAAATGTGAGGGAAAGGAGGCCATCAAAGAATGCAAGCATGTGCTGTAAGCTGCTTGCTGTCCCCTGGCCTCTGACAAGTGCAGTGAATGTAGGAGAAGCGTGGCGACGAAAGCTTGGCTCTGCACCCACACACGTTTTCTATTTGCCCTTGATCTCTCCATGGGTTGGGCTATCACTAGGCAACTAGAATTATGGGTCTGAAGCAGACTGGGTTAGAGAGATGAGGGAGGAACAGGAGAGCTGGGGCTGGGAGCACTTTGTCCACGACCCTAGTCCCGTGCGCCCCCCCCCCCCCATTCTCCCATTGCTAGGCTGAAGCTTCCCAGGCCTTCCAGCATCTCCTTAAACCAAGCTCTGGGGGCGCCTGGGTGGCTCAGTCCGTTAAGCCTCCGACTTCGGCTCAGGTCAGATCTCACATCCGTGGATTTGAGCCCCGCGTCAGGCTCTGTGCTGACAGCTAGCTCAGAGCCTGGAGCCTGCTTCCATGTGTGTGTCTCCTTCTCTCTCTCTGCCCCTCCCCCTCTCATGCTCTGTCTCTCTCTGCATCAAAAATAAATAAAACATTAAAAAATATAATAATAAAAAATAAAAACCAAGCTCTGCCCCTGCTTCTTGCTCAGGCCCAGCAGAGGGAGGGGGACGCTCTGACTCTGTCACTCGAAGCTACATTAACCCATTTGCCTGCTTGTTTGGCATTGGAGTGGCTCATGTGCCAGGCTCCTTGGAACACTCCCGGACACAGAGGGGGTGCTGAGTGCTTCTCTCCCTGCCTGCCTGCCTCCACCCATGGGTAAGCCAGGACTGCCCCGTGCCTCCCTCCTTGGAGGTCCCCGCCCCTTGCTCAAGTTCAGACACCCAGCCAGACTTCTTCTGATACCTTTGGCCCGACTCCCTCTGGCTGCAGGGAGGCCTGCCTGGCAGGCCGTCTACACACGTAAGCAATCACGATCGTATCAGCCAAGGCGAGAGCTGACTGCCCCATCATGTACCCACCCCTGTGAGGCAAACAGCTGCAGGGTAGGTATTGGGAGAGGAGTGGGAGTCACTCGTGGAGCCCCTGGAGCAGGGACTCCGTGCCCAGTGCATGTCGGGTGCTCAATAAACGTTTATTTAATAAATGAATGTTTGTGTGTGTTTGTCTATACTGTTTCCATCTCCCTTCTGAAAATCTCTTGTTGCATAAGCCAGTGTTGTCATCCTCTGTGCTGTGGGCTTTTCTCTATGACGTGGGCCCCTTCTCTACGCACCACGCCCGCCCCTCATCATCAGCTCTGCAGGCCCCACTCGGGCACCAGGACTGCTCTGTTAGATGCCACTGCCTGCCCGGGGCACCCCAGGTCACTGGCAAACCAGCCTTCTACCAACCCCCAAACCTAATTGCTAATAGGTCTTTCCTAAAGAAAAGAGAGAAACTCCAATTACTTATCTCTCAGAACCTTAGTTTCCTCAGTTGTAAAATAAGAGAATTGGACCAATTTAAGATTGCCTCCTGAGATCAACCTAGATTCAACGGCCAACAAATACACATTTCTACAAGCATCTTCCGTGCAATGGGGTACAAGGCCTTTAATTCCATGAGCAAGTTACATTCTTTTTATTCTTTAAAAATCCCTTTGCTATTTCCCTGACAACAGCCCAAAGAGAACAGAACAGCATGAACTCCCTTTCACGTCACAGCATCGCCGAGCAGAGGATAAGAGCTCCCAGTAGGGCGACCGCGCTCCACTTGGTGGCAGCCTGGGAGAGCCATCGGTCCTGCTCCAGACTGCCACCCAAGACACCCTGCCGCTGCCGGCAGGTGCCACCCTCGTGCAGGTCTGCAAAGCCACTAGCGCCTTACTTCAAACAGCAGGCTTGGGATTTTTTCACAGGATTCAGCTGCTGGCCTTACAGTGTGACTTGTTCCCACCAGCAATTTGAATCAGCTGTGCCTTTCTTCCAGCCCCCCCCCCCAGGGCCCTCAGCACACAGGTGAGACCACTACAGACATCAAGTCCAATGCTGTCTTCCCCCATCCATCCCTAGAACACTTTTCCACTTTACAATGGTGCAAATGCAGTAAGCATTCAGAAGAGATCTTACTTTGAATTTTGATCTTTTCCTGAGCTAGTGACGCAGGTATGATCCTTACCCATGATGCTGAGCTGTGGCTCCCAGCCAGCCACCTGATCACAAGGGCCCACAACCGATACCTCACAGCCATTCTGTGCCCATACAACCATGCTGTTTCCGTCGGTACGGGATTCATCAATTACAGGAGACGGTCAGCATATTGTAAGATAGATAGGCTTCACGTTAGATGCCATTACCCAGCTGTAGGCTAATGTGCGTGCTGTGAGCACAGTGAAGACTGAGCCAAGCCACAGAGTCTGCTGGGTTAGGTGTGTCCAATGCATTTTAAATTTACAATGAGCTTATTGGGACAGAATCCCATCGTGGGCTGAGCAAGATCTGTACCTAAAAGCCTTCGGAGTTTAGAAGCACTGCTTCCTGGACCCCCCCAGGGGCAGGACTGGGGATGGTGCCAGGCAGCACTGTCAGCCTGGCTGACCTGAGGGTTCACGGTGGTGGGCGCCTAGTCCTGTCCAGGACCACTGACTCTCCTAGGCTGGGCACAGGCCTGCAGCAGAGCCACTGGCGCTGGAGACCACACCCTTGTCACGGCTGTGCACCCTCCTCCCCAGAGGGTCCCCTGACGGCCAGCAAGTGGGGGCCCACACACTTTTCCCCTGGTGGCTCTCTCCCCAGGCCCTGCTCCCACCCCAACGTTATATCCATTCACTAGTGACCGTGTGGCCTTGGACGGTGCACAAAGGCCAGGTGACAGGGCTAGAGGGGACTGGGGCACCGCTGGCAGGTCAATGACCAAAATACTATAAAGACAAAAGCTTATCTAGAGGCCGCAAGGTCACCTGGGTCGCATTAGGAAATCCTGGCACTGGCAAAGATTTTCCAGGCTGAGAACTGAGTGGGAAAGTCAGTGCCCTGGCATAGGGACTCAGGTCAGAAAAATGTCCACTTTCCTCTTCCTCTCTGCTTTTCTTTTAAAATCACCTTGGGAGACCACCCGCCCCGCACTCCTTCCCAGGGCACTGTAGTGTCCCGTAAGCCTGAATTCCAGACCCGGAAGGGCTTGCCGTCAACGCCCTGAACTCCCACCCTGGCTGCAGTTTCACCTGGTTCCGTGTTGCCCTGCGGAACAAGGAAACGAGAACTGCCTTCCACGCCTGGCTCCCTGACGCTCCAGGCTGGATGAAAACCCAGACTCCCTACTTCCCCACCTTTACGGGGTGCGCCCAGAACTGAAGAAAATCCCCTAGCAAGCCTGTACTGGCCTGCCAAGGGTGCCAAGGGCCTTGAATCTTGTAGTGGCTGCTTGTGAAGCCTTTCCGGTTGGGCCAGCAGAGACCCAAACTTGACTGCTGACAAACCTTGGGCAGGACTTTCCCAGCTGGAGCTACCATAAAAAGATAGGATTGAACAAACTGATTTCTCAGTTCACTTTTGACAAAGCCATTTCCAGAGCATACAGGCAAACCACACAGGAAGTGCATAATGTTCAAGAGCAGAGTCCTGGCTGGCCAGGCTGCAAATCTCAACACAGGTGTGAAAGCATGAGCTTTTCATTCCACACATCATACCCTGAATTTCAAGCCAGTGACTTCCCCTCGTGGTCACCGAACAGACCTTCCAAGGCTGGAGAAAGATCTGGCCATGTGGGACTTAGTGGGACACCACCCTCCACCTGGGTCTACCTTGGGATTTTTTTTCAAGGGTAGTTTGTACCTAATTTTTAACAAATATGCCGATTTGAGGACGTATTGCTGTTTTAAGAAGGGACTCACAGTGTGTGAATTATATTCCAAGCTACATTACACAGCCACAATAATCAAAACAGCATGGTATTGGCATAAAAACAGACACCTAGATCAGTGGAACAAAAGAGCCCAGAAATAAAACCCAAGCATATATGGTCAATTAATTTATGACAAAGGAGGCAAGAGTAACAATTGGGAAAGGACAAGCTCTTCAGTAAATGGTGTTGGGAAAACCGAACAGCCACATACAAAAGAATGAAAACTGGACAACTACCTTGCACCATACCCCCCAAATTAACTCAAAATGGACTAGATTCAATGTGAGACCTGAAACCATAAAACTCTTTTAGAAGAAAAAAGGCAGTAAGCTTTCGGACATCAGTCTTGGCAATGATTTTTTTTGGATGTGACACCAAAAGCAAAAATAATTCGACTACATCGAATGAAAAAAATTCTTCATAGCAAAGGAAACGAACAAAAGGAAACAGCAACCAACTGAATAGGAGAAAACATTGGAAAGTCATGTATCTAGTAAGGGTTAATATCCAAAAAATACAAAGAGCTCAGAAAGGTGTCTGGATGGCTCAGTTGGTTAAGTGTCCAACTCGTGATTTTGGCTCTGGTCATGATCTCATAGTTCTTAAGATCGAGCCCCATATCAGGCTCTCTACTGTCAGCACAGAGTCTTGTTGGGATCTCTCTTCCTTTCTCTCTCAAAATAAACATACATTTTAAAAAAGCACATACAACTCAATAGCAAAAAGAATCTGATTAAAAATGGGCAAAAGATCTGAAAAGACATCTTTTGAAAGAAGACATACAGATGGCCAACAGGTACACGAAAAGGTGCACATTACTCATCATCAGGAGAAAGCAAATCAAAACTATAATGAGATGTCACATCCCATCTGTCAGAACGACTATAACCAAAAAGGCAATAACAAGCGTTACTGGGAGTGTGGAGAAAAGGGGGCCCGTGCACAGCTGGTGGGGGTGCGGATTCATGCAGACGCCCAGCAGAGGCTCCTCAAAAAGCTAACGGTAGAATTACCATAGGATCCAGCAATTCCACTTCTGAGTATTTATCCCAAGATAACGAAAATATCCAAAAAGATATATGTGCCCCCATGTTCACGGCAGCATTATTTACAACAGCCACAGTATGGGAACCTAGGTGTCCACTGATGGATGGATGGCGAAAATGTGCTCTCCCAACACACACTCAATGGAGTATTATTCATAAAATTCCATAAATTTCCTAATGAAATCTTGCCCCTTGCAACAACACGGATGGACCTTGAGGGCATCATGCTACATGAAATAAGTCAGAGAAAGACAAATACCGTATGATCTCGCTCGTGTGTGGGATCTTCAAACAACAACAACAAACCAAGCTCACAGATACCACAGACGGGAAGTTGCCAGAGATCAGGGGGAATAAATAATGAATCTATCACGGGATGTAGAGAACGGCCTGAGCAAATAGTTAAGAGTGCGGTGCTGCATATCTGACAGGTGCTGACTTAGATCTTAAAAGTTCTCGTCACAGGCAAAAAGTGTAATTGGGCTAACTAGACTTACTAACTTAACTAGAATTACTGCAACCATTTTGCAATACGGATATATACAAATAGCGAATCCGGTTGCACACATGAAACTAATGCTATATGCAAATTACACGTCAATAGAAACAAATCCCCAAAATGCCCCTCTAAAAGGGGTCCCCTGTGTGAGTGGTCCCTCCCTGAGGAAGCCATGGACTAAGGAGGGGTCCGAGGGCAGTCTCCCCACCCGAACACAGCCATGGGAGAGGACAGATGAGCGGTGGCAGGTACCAGCGGTGGGTGAGAGGGGGGTTAAGGGGTGGGAGTCAGTCCTTTCTCAGCGGTAAGGGCATCTGTTTTCTCCCCCGGAGAGTGGAAAGGCGTCTGCAGCCTCGGAGAGCGCGGAGGCCGCCTCGGAGCAGCCAACGTGCCAGGTGACCACTAGCGAGCCCGGCAGGTGCGGCCACGGGGAGCCGTGGGCTCTCCCTCCCCTTACCCAGCCCTCCGGACTGTTGTTCCCCACACCTCACCTGAGAAAGAGAAAGATGGTTCTCCGGGACTGGACCCTGGGGTTCTCGGGGTCCTGGCCTTCCAGGTGTGGCCGGAGGGCCTCCAGCAGTCCTGGGTGCAGCTTCTCGGCCTCGTCGAAAATGAACAGGGTCTGGGGGCAGCGCTCCTGTGTCTTCCTGACCTGATCTGTGAGCTGCCCCTGCACCGCATACAGGGAGCTGGGGCTCAGCAGCCGCGGGCGCTCTGAGACCCTCTGCACAGCAGCGCCACCTCCCGCCCCCGCCCAGCATTACCAATCCGATCTGGGGGCGGGGCGAGGCCCTACACCCTCCGGGCCTCCCAGGTGATTCTCCAGCACCGGGGCTTGTGGAGAGGAAATGGGCCAGCCTGGCCTTGGAAAGGGGCCCCAGCACTTTTCCTTTTGCTCCAGGACGAGGTCCCCTCCCAGCACGTCCGGTCACCCTCCCTGGGGGTGGGAGGCAGGCTCTACCAAGGGGAGATGGGCAGAGCAGGCTCAAGCACCCGGCAGCGGCCACGGCCCCAGGTCCCGAACTCCCAGGAGCACAGTGCTCACTAGTACCCAGGCTGGTGCAGAACTGCCTTGCCAGAGTCACCAGGAAAGCAGGGCTGGCGCCTGCCCGGAGTGCCTGTCATCAGAGCCCACACGCACTGTCCACCTCTGACCTCCCTGCATTCTGACTACAGGCCGCCGTCACCCGTGTGTGTGTGTGTGTGTGTGTGTGTGTGTGTGTGAAGATGTGCAGGGTGTACGGGCGAATGTGCACATGTCAGTTTTCACAGTGGGAAAGCTGAGATCCACAGCTGAGATCTGCTCTTTTTGGGAAGACCTGGCCAACCAGCCGCTGGCCGCCACCCCTCAGGCCACTTCAGGCTACCTCTGCCCTCCGAGACAGCGCCGAAGCTGCCGGGCAGCTCGGGCCACCTCTGTCTGCAGAGGCTTACGTCAGCTTCCCAGGCCAACACACCACAAGTATTGGAACTAAAACCTGAAGAGCGATGTAGTGATTTGTAATCTCTGTCGTGTTGCAACGGGGTTTGGGTCATCTTCTAGCTTATCTGAAATCCTGCATGTCTGAATGGAAGAAACCCAAAACAGCAAAGCGGCATGGACAAATTTTGTCCATCTGTTTGTCGGTATGTGCTGAGCGATTTGAGGAAGACGTGGAAAATCTTACATGCCTCTTTATAAAAAAATCAGGATATGCAACTTTCTGTCCAGTATTAATCACAGCGACATAAAACAGTAGAGAGGAAAGGGTTCAAGGAAGTACACCAAAATGCTAACTGTGGTTGTGTCTGTGTGTAGAGATCATGATAAAGTGTTTGCTTCTCTCTGTTCCATGTCTCCTGCATCACCACTGTTTCTAGAACAGACAACACGTGGATTCTCTGTGCAAGCTTCGTGTCTGGCCTCTCACATATGGCTGATGAGGAGACAGAGCTCAAGACGGGAGCTGTTTGGAACAGAAGTCTTCCGTCCTCGTGTCCGGGACCTCATGTGTGTGGAGTGGGTGTGTGAGTGGCTTATAGCTTCCGTCATGGCGGCCACCTGGTCCCCCACCCCCACCCCACCCCACCCCAGGCTTCTCTGAGGCCTGCCTCCCGGTGGGAACAGCTGACTTCAGGGCCTCCCTCCCATCACAGAGGCCTGCTGCCCCCATCCAGCTGGCGGGGCTCCCTGGCCCTGCCCGGCCTCACCTGGTACAGGTCCACATACTTCAGGTGAGGAAAGTGGAAGGTGGCGATGAACACCTTGACACAGTCGCTCCTCAGCCCATCCCGGAAGAGGTTCTCCGCCAGCAACCGCGCCACGAAGTTCTTGCCTGTGCCAGACCAGCCGTGGAACGACAGGGCCAGGGCCTTGTGTGGCCGCGGCAGCTCTAGGTAGCCCCTCACCGAGGTCAGGACCAGCTCCCGGGCCAGATGCTGGCCGTGCAGTCGTCTGCTCAGGTCCGATGCCAGGCCTGGGGGCAGGACAGAGGGAGCCGTGGTCAGGGGCACACGGCTCGGTCCCTGAGAGACCGGGCCTCTGGACATCTCTAAGTGAGGATCGCCTGCCCAGACTGCCTGGCCGCAGTGAGAAACCACCGTGCACACCTCGCAGCCCGAAGGGATTCAAGGGCTCTTTTCTGAAGAGCTTGAGAAATCAAGATTGAATTTAGGGAGAGAAGGAATCACCCTTTCTAAAGGCCCTGAAGACACCCCAGAATAGCTGGCAGAGTCCTGTCCAGAGGAAGGAATCCAGCCCCCACGCTTATGGGGCTGCTACTGCACAGAGGTTTCAGGACCCCCTCCCCGAATACTATATGCAGACACCCCCAAATGAATAAATTCAATTAAGCAAACACCTGCTGAGGGCAGCAAGTGTGTTCAAAGTCCTCTATTAGGCTGTACTTCCTTCCAGCCATGAGGTTGCAGGGTTTGGGGACAGGGGCTCCCAGGAGCCAGGGCGGAGACAGGGAGGATGATGAAAGGTCCCCTGCGCGCCCTCGTTGGTCCCTCCTCCCCAATCCTCCCTCCTCCCCACAGATTCCCGAGCCCCTTCAGGCCCCACGAGGTCCAACCGGTGAGGTTGTTGGAGATCCTGCAGTCGCCGCTGCCGCAGCAGTCCTGGAAGCTGCAGTACCACGAAGTCAGGATGTCCAGGTACTGCTGGCCCAGCAGGGGAAGGCTCCAGCCTGGAAAGAGGGGGCTGTGAGATGGGCACGGGGCCTGCGGCCTAGGGGACGGCAGACACTGCCTCCCTGCAACCAAGCAGAGCAGTTCTTCCGGTCCTCTGTCCCCCCTGCGAGCCACCTTTCACTCCTCCAGGCGCCTTCCTTGTGCCTTGCCAGGGCACAGAGCAGAGGGGTCACCCCATCCTTCCAGTTAGGAACGGATCTGCCTTAGTACTGGGTGCCACACCTGCCCACAAGGAGCTTGCAGCTTAGTAGGGAGTCAAACAGTAGCTGCTGATCAACTTGAATATACCCAGCATGAGCAAAAACAAAACCGTATTACGGGACCCAGAATGATCTGCATTGCATAGACTGCAAGGAGCCTCCGAGGTCATCTGGTCCATGACAGTGAAATGACAGGCCTGCCACACGACTCGTCGGGGACGGAGCTGGACCGGGGACACAGTCCCAGGACTCCCGGCCCAGCTCCGGCCCCGTCGGCAGCAAATGAGAGAAGGCGCTGGGGTTGTGGCCGTCGGGGGCTTTTCGTGAGGCCAAGAAGGCAGGGAAGCGAAAGAGCAGCTCCCGGGAATGAGCCAGGGCAGGCTGGGGGACTCAAGGAAGTGTGAGCTGTCTGGAGGGGTCAGGGACGGGCGACGTGGGCAGGGCAGCCAGGCCCATTCGGGTACATCAGGGCCGCGCCGGGGACCGGGGACAGGATGCCCGGTCCCCAACGGCGCCCAGTTTCCCCAGCCGGCACTCGCCCGGCCCCGGCTCTGGCCCCGCGGAGCCCCAGCAGCCGATCTTACCCAGGGAACTCGCGCGAGCCTCCTTGTCGCCGTCGCAGTCCTCGGGCCACACGCGACAGCGCAGGTGAGCCCAGTAGCGCCGAGACAGGGCGGTGACCTCCCTCAGCCGCTCCCGCAGGCCCTGGAGGAGCTCCAGGGCCCCGTCCGGCGGGCTGGCGTGGCTCGCGCCCAGGCGCGGCGGCGGCAGCAGCAGCAGCAGAAGCAGCAGCAGCAGCAGCAGGCGGAGGCGCAGGCGAGGCATGGCCCTGCCGCCTCCGGCTTCGCCCGGCTCTCCTCGGTCCGAGGAAGTGGCGCCGGCGCGGGAACCGAG